>NC_089502.1:75082344-75401947 GCF_036850765.1 Saccopteryx bilineata
TTTAATTCCTTCCATTGTATTCTTTATTTCAGATATTGTATTTGTCATTTCTGACTGATTCTTTTTTATTATTTCAATGTCCTTTTTTATATTTGTTATCTCTTTATTTAGGTTTTCGTAATGGCCATCTATGGTTGTTCTGATATCTTTGAGCATCCTAACAATCATTATTTTAAACTGTGCATCTGGTAATTTGGTTATATCTGATTCACTTAGGTCCTTTTCTGGGGATTTCTCTTGGTTTATTTGTGTTGTATTTCTCTGCCTCAGCATTTTCTCTTCATGGGAGTGGCTGTGATCACATGCTCGGGTGCACAAGCGTTGGTGGCCTTGGCCTTTGCTGTGCCCCCATGTGTGACATTATGCTCGGTCTTGAAGGCACTGGTGAGCACCTTTGCTCAGCTGCGGGTCTCTACCTGTTTCCGGGCTTTCGCTCTGCCCTTGCAGGAGGAGCCCACTTGAGGAACGGCTGCTAGCCTTGGCTCTACCGCCAGGCAGAACTGCGTTCCCAAGCTCAGCTCAGTAGCGGAACTCTGCCTCTTCTGGGCTTTTGGCTCCACCCCCGTGGGAGGAGCCAGCTGCCAAGTCAGACCACAAGCCTGGGTTGCACGGGCGGGGCAAGGCTGTGCTCCTCTGCCCTTGCTCAGGGGCTGGTCTCCACCCTTTCTGGGGTCCCCACCCTTCTCCCGCAGGCTGGATTACAGGCTGCCAGCAGCTGAGCTTGACCGCTTTTGCACGGCCCCTTCTCCCCGGCCGGGCAAGATTGAGCTCACACCTGAGCCTAGTGGTGGCCACCTGGCTTCCGCCTCTGCCAGCAGAACTGTGCTTTTGTCTCCCGTTGCCACCCGCACTCCGGAGCGCCCTCAGCCACGTGGGTGGGGGCGTTTCAGCTCGGACCCTAAGACTCACTACTGTAGACCCAAAAGCTCCCTCCTTCTATGCGACTCTGCTCTGAATCCCGTGGGGGAGCTTGTTTGGCTGCTCTCCTGCTTCCCTTTGCTGGTATTGCTGTTTCCAGGGGATATATTCACTTCAACTTTGACTCGTCCCAGGGGTTAGGGTGGCTATCTCCCAAAATGCTTCTCCCTGTGCCTCCTAGATTACACTCTCTTCCTGTTACTCTCGTCCTCTCCTCTCTCCCCCCTGTCCCCAGGAGCCCCAGGTGGGTGGTTATGAGAGAGGTGTTCTGTGCGGTTCCTTTAAGAAGGATCCTGGGTCTGAGAAATCAGACTCTTTCTCAAAAACAGTATCCTGACTTGTTTCCAGCTAAATACTGTCCTTACACCTGTTCTGGGCTCTGGGGCTGCAGGCTGGGGCTTTGTTCCTGGGGCTCAGGACCCTTCCCCCTCTGCTAAACTCACTTTCCACCACGCGAGTCTCTCCCTGCTGCCGTTCACTCCGGGGAGCTGGGCAACCCTCTCCCCGTTTCCCCGTTTCCACTTTTCCTACCAGTCTCTGTGTGGCTTCTTCAGCGTTCCTTGGTTGAAGAGTCCTCTTAGTTTAGTCCAAAGTTGGTTTTTCCAGATGATAGTTCATAAAATTAGTTTGTAATCCACTTTGGTTCTGGGAGGTAGATTTTGGTACGTCCGCCTACTCCAGCGCCATCTTGTCTCTCCGGAGTTCCAGTGGTTTTAAGGAAGGTCACAAAGCAAAATGGCAGCAGAGCCAAAACCAGAAGCCACCCTCATCCCCCTGCTGGCACAGCTGGTGTGTTATGAAAGGTGGCAGCCCGACCCAGTTCAGCTGGGGTCCCAGGGAACTCACCTCCACCCCCCTGCCTGGGACGGGCCTTATCCCCTTCACACTCACCCTTTCCTTCTCCAGTGCCTGTGCTGCCAGCACCTCAAGATCGGTTTTGTTTATTTTTGACGTTTTTGTTGTTGGTTGGAAGAGAGATACACCATCACGTTTTAAAGTTATCATTCCAATAGCCCTATGCAGTTTTGTCTTTTCCATTAACTTTTAATATCATCTATATTTTAAGCAATTAAACAATTAACCAAGTCTAAAGTACAACATTAGCAAAATAAAAACAACACATAATTTAATGTTAAAGTTCCAATGTCCTCTCATGATTTATTTTTCTATACCCAAACCTGGAACACACTCATTTTCTAGTTTTCAATCTAATTTTATTTATTTGTTTATTTATTTATTTATTTATTTCTCCATTTTTATTTAATTTATTAGGGTGACACTACTTAACAAAATTATGCAGGTTTCAGGTACACAATTCTACAACACATCATATCTGTACTCTATATTGCACGTTCACTAGTTCAAGTCAAGTCTCTTTATATCACTATTTATACCCACTATACCTCCTCCAATTAAATTTTTAAACTAAATTTTTATTGAAGTATATCATAAATAGAAAAGTACATACTACATATCTTAGGTGTATGATTTGATAATTTTTTTTTTGTATTCCTCCGAAGCTGGAAACAGGGAGTCAGTCAGACAGACTCCTGTATGCGCCCAACTGGGATCCACCCGGTATGCCCACCAGAGGGTGATGTTGTGCCCCTCTGGGGCATCACTCTGTTGCATCCAGAGCCATTCTAGCGCCTGAGGCAGAGGCCACAGAGCCATCCCCAGCGCCTGGGCCATCTTTGCTCCAATGGAGCCTTGGCTGCGAGAGGGGAAAGAGAGACAGAGAGGAAGGAGAGGGGGAGGGGTGGAGAAGCAGATGAGTGCTCTTCTGTGTGCCCTGGCCAGGAAACAAACCCGGGACTCCTGCACGCCAGGCCAATGCTCTACCGCTGAGCCAACCGGCCAGGGCCGAAAAGAACTTTTAAAGCAGATCTTATGCTGGTTTGTAGCAAATAATCTGTGTTGAGTAATTTTGTAATAAAATTAAAAAAAATAAGATGTAGTAGTATGAGGACTTAATTTTGTGCAAACTAATATATTAGTGTTTGTATATGGGGATTTTGCTGGAATAAACTAACTTTCACATTTGTTACTCCATTATAAATGTTATAGAAAGCATCTGCTTTTGGAAAAGTGGCTCCAAACCATTTTTTCCTTTTGAAAAAAATATCCCACATGCCCATGCTTTGATTTATTTTAGACTTGGGCTCATACATCTTAACCCAGGGCCTTTGGGCATCTGCTTATTTACAAACAGATATATACAATGCATGAAAGTCAAAGCTGAGGTTCTAATCAGAAATTCAGTGTCAAACAACATCCACAGGGAACAGAGAAAAGGTAAACACAGTGAAAACTTCCTGCAGCAGTGGCAGCCGGAAACATCTATTTCAGGAAATACCACATACAGACAGCACATAAGACACTGTGCTCATGAGTGCTCTTTAGCCAGTCAATTGTTGACTCCACACCCAACACAGTGGCCAAGAGCTGGCTGTTTGCTATCCTGATGTCACAGTGCAGTGATTGTTGATCACAATGGAGTACAAACTTGAGAGGACAACAGCAATCATTTAGAAGAACACTCATGTCAAAAACACCTGTTGGTGTCTTCTGATGTCATAATGTAAATATCACATGACCTCTGGGCTTCATTCTTCAGCGTTGCAGCCTTTTACAGTCTTCTCCAGGATTCACTGCATGATGTCTATACTGCTGATCTCAAGAGTTTTAAGTCCTGTGGTATGTCCAATTGATTTTTGACAAAGGCACAAAGCCAATTCACTGGAGGAAGAGAGTCTTTCCATGACTAGTGCTGGAACAATTGGACACTTATAGGTAAAAACAAAAACAAAACAACAACAAAAAACCCTTGACCTAAATCTCACAAGTAATACAAAGATGAACATGAAATTGATCACAGACTTAAATCTTAAATGTAAAACATAATTCTGTAAAACTTTTAGAAAAAGAAAAGAAAAAATGATCTGGATCTAAGGCAAGAAAAACATTTTTAGGCTTGTACCATAGAAAGAAAATTGAGAAACTGGAATTTATCTAAATTAAAAACTTTGTTTTACAAAAGATTTTGCTAAGAGGATAAAAAGAAAAGCTATAGACTCAGACAAAGTACTTTGAAACCGTATATCCAAGAAAGTACTAGTAGATAGAATATATAAAGACTCTCAATACTCAACAGGAAACACACAAAAAAAACCAGACAATCTAATTAGAAAATGGACAAGACATGAAGAGACATTTCACCAAAGATTCATGAGTGGCAAATAAGCACATGAAAAGATGTTCAGCATCATTAACCATTAAGAAAATGCAAATTAAAACCATAATAAAATATCATAAACCTCTAAGAATTAGTAAAATGAAAATAATAGTCGTAATACTCAATTCTTGTGAAGATGCAGAGAAACTGGATTTCTCTTTGTTGATGGGACTGTAAAACAGTCCATAATTCCAGAAAACACTTTGGCAGTTTCTTATAAAACTAAACGTGCAGGTACCATGTGACCTAGCAATTGGATTCTTGGGCATTTATTGCAGAAAAATGAAAACTCTTATGTTTATAAAAACTTATATACTCATGTTCATAGCAGCTTTATTCATAATATATATAACAGGGAAAAATCTGGATATCCTTCAATGGGCAAATGGTTAAACATTATATGATATATCCATACCAAGTAATACTACTCAGCAATAAAAAGGAACAAAACATTAATAAACATAACCACTTAGATGAATCTATGGGGAATTATACTGAATGAGTAAAACTAGCCCTGCAAGATTGCATACTGTATGATTTCATATATAGAATATTTCTGTTTGTTTTTTTAGCAAGAGGGATGGGCATAGACAGACAAAGGAAAGAGATGAGAAGCATCAACTTATTGTTGAAGCACTTTAGCTGTTCATTCATTGCTTCTCATATGTGCCTTGACCCCGGGAGACTCCAGCTGATCCAATGACTCCTTGCTCAAGCCAGTGACCGTGGTTTCAAGCCAGTGACCATGAGGTCATGTCTATGATCCCACACTCAAACCGGATGAGCCCGCGCTCAAGCTGATGAATCCACACTCAAGCCGGCAACCTTGGGTTTTAAACCTGGGTTCTCAAGGTCCCAAGGTGATGCTCTACCCACTGCGCCACTACCTTGTCAGGCTATATAACATTTTGAACTGACAAAATTATAGAGATGAAAAACAGATTATTGGTTTCTGGGGATTAGGTATGGGGAAGGCAGTTGAAGGGAAGTGGTTATAAAAGGGTAACATAAAAAATCATCATGGCGATGAAACTATACCGTATTTTTAAATTTTATTTACTCATTTTAGAGAGGCAGGAGGAGGAGAGAGAGAAAGAAGGGCTGGGGGATGATCAGGAAGCATCAACTCCCATATGTGTCTTGACCAGGCAAGCCAAGGGTTTCAAACTGGCAACCTCAGCATTCCAGGTCGACGCTATATCCACTGGGCCACTACAGGTCAAGCTCTGTATTATATCTTAACTGTGGTGGTGCATACATTAAATTTTGCATACACATGCAATAAAATTTGTATAGAGCTAAACCTTCACACACACATACACACAAGTATAAGTAAAACTGAGGAAATTTGAATAAGATCAGTGGGTTGTTTTAATATCAATATACTGGATATGATATTGTACTATAGTTACATAAGATGTTACCATTCAGAGAAGCTGAGTAAAGGATACACAGGATCTCTCTGTATTATTCCTTATAAATATATGTGAATAAAAAATTATTTCAAACTCTTTTATTTCATTTTAAAAATGTGTCCTTAATCTCTGGCTGGGTAGCTGAGTTCGTTAGAGTTTTGTCCCTATGCACCAAGGTCAAGACACATGCAAGAATCAACCAATGAATGCATAAATCAGTAGAATAACAAATCGATGTTTCTCTCTCTCCCTTCTTCTCTCTCTCTCTCTAGAGTCAATTAATAAAAAAATAAAAATAAAATAAATCTGGTCATTTTCAAATAATGTATTTTTGTCTTTTTTATTTTCACTTTTATTCTTTTAACCATATGAAACACACAGATTCTGTATCTGATAATTCTATTATATGGATTTCATAGGCATGTAATCTTGTTGTTTGTTATTTCTGCCAAGCCTCACTTGTGATGCCATAGTTCTTTTATTTTTGTGATTTGTGAGCTCAGTTTTATGAGGATTTTTTTTTCTGTTGTAGCTCTCAATGGACTGAGTTGAAGCTTCATTCTTCCAGAGATCATTTATCCTTGCTTCTTCTAGGCACTCCAGGGCATTACAAAGCTGGGAATAGTTCTGTTCATTTTTTGGTGGTGGGTTGTCTGAACACACATATAGTATAAATTTGAACTGTAACTCTTTGTGGTTATGAATTCTTTTTTGTTGCTCTTCTTGCTCTTCTTGTTTTAGTAGCAAAGCATTTTTGTTTTGTCCCAGTGTAATGTGGTTATGAATTCTTAAAAGAGACCTTATTAAGTAATATATACACACTAGCCAAACACAAACACTAATATATACACAAAGCCAAAACAGCAAAGTTTGATTATTCTCTCATTTTTTTAGAGATGGAATTTATTAGATAGCATGGAGTGAGAAAAAAATTTTTTTTGAATGGAAAACCAATGATTATATTTTAAATGATGTTGAGAAAATTGACAAACTAAGTTCCAAAAGTTTTAAAGAATTCATTTTAAAAAGATGCACATATCATCATCACAAGCTAGAAGAAACCATATAAGAATAAACTAAGCACAAATGCAAAAAAATTACAAAGAAAAAGTTTAACAAATTTAACTGTATAATAAAAGTTTCTATATTTTATGAATAAAATGTAAAGGTAAAAATACTGGGGAAAATATTCACAATGTACACATGAAAGAGTTAATATATAAATGTGTAAAGAAATTCTATCAATCAAAAAGACAAAATTCTCAACAGAAATATGAACAAAAAATAGGCAACTTACAAAAAGACTGTTCAGATTTCCTATTTCTGCTATATCAAAAATAGGTGTCAGTTTTAGTCAATTGTGTTTATTAGTAATTAGATTAATTTATTTTTTTCAACTCACTGGGATATTTATAATACTTTCATTTTTTAATGTCTGTAGGATGTAAAGTGACGTCACATTTTAAATTTCTGATATTGGTAATTTATAGCTTCTCTTTTTTCTTGGGCAGCCTTTCTAGCACAAAACCAGCTTTCATTTATGTTAATCCATTTTACTATATGTATGTGTTATTTCTTAATTTTTTCCTTTATCTTTACTATATCTTTTTCCTTTGAGTTTAGTTTGTTGTTCCTCCAACTTCTTGAGATAGATTGCTAGATCATTGATTTTCCCCCTCCTTGTTTCTTTTTATTTTTTAATTAATTTATTTATTGTGTTTACATAGATTCTAGCACCTCCCCAAAAGCATCCCCCCTTCCCCATATTCCCCCCAACATCTCCACTACACTCTCCCAACAGCTCCCTCTCCCCTTCCCTTCAGGTTTAATTCCATTCCTCAGTTCACATTGTTCCTTGAATTCCTTCAAATGAGTGAGGTCATATAATATTTTTCTTTCTCTGTTTGGCTTATTTCACTCACCATTATAGTTTCTAAGTCCATCCATCTTGCTCAAAAGGTAATATTTCCTTCTTCCTCATAGCCCCATAGTATTCCATTATATATATGTACCACAGCTTTTTAATCCACTCGTCCACTGACGGACACTTGGGCTGGTTCCAGTTCTTCGCTATTGTGAACAATGCTGCCATAAACATGGGGGGGCATTTCTTTTTTTCAGTCGGTGATATGGTGTCCTTGGGATATATTCCTATAAGTGGGATGGTTGGGTCAAAGGGCAGATCATTTCTAATTTTTTGAGGATGAGGAATCTCCATACTGTTTTCCACAGTGGCTGTACCAGTCTGCTTTCCCACCAGCAGTGCAGGGTGTGGGGGGGTTCTCCTTTCTCCAAATCCTCTCCAGCACCTATTGTGTGTTGTTTTGTTAATGAGCACCATTCTGACTGGTGTGAGGTGGTATTTCATTGTGGTTTTAGTTTGCATTTCTCTAATGATTAGTGATGTTGAACATTTTTTCATTTGTCTATTGGCCATCTGTATGTCCTCTTTGGAGAAGTGTCTATTCATTTCTTGTGCCCATTTTTTGATTGGATTGTTTGTCTTCCTGGTGTTGAGTTCTACAAGTTTTTTATAAATTTTAGTTATTAACCTCTTATCAGATGTATTGTCGAATATGTTCTCCCATTGTGTGATTTGTCTTTTTATTCTGTTCTTATTCTCTTTAGCTGTGCAAAAGCTTTCTAGTTTGATATAGTCCCATTTGTTTATCCTGTCTTTTATTTCATTTGCCTGTGGAGATAAATCAGCTAATATATTGCTGCGATAGATGTTGGTGAGTTTTCTTCTAAGACGCTTATGAATTCACGACTTATATTTAAGTCCTTTATCCATTCTGAGTTTATTTTTGTGAATGATGTAAGTTGGTGGTCTAGTTTCATTTTTTTTGCAGGTAGCTGTCCAATTTTCTCAACACCATTTGTTAAAGAGACAGTCTTTATTCCACTGGCTCTTACCTCTTTTGTCAAATATCAGTTGTCCATAAAGATGTGGGTTAATTTCTGGGGTTTTTGTTCTGTTCCATTGTTGTACATGTCTGTTCTTATGCCAGTACCAGGCTGTTTTGAATACAATGGTCTTGTAGTATAACTTGATATCAGGAAGTGTGATACTTCCCACTTTGTTCTTCTTTTTCAAGATTGCTGATGCTATTTGTGTTCCTTTTGGTTCCATATAAATTTTTGGAATATGTGTTCTATATCTTTGAAGTATGTCATTGGTATTTTAATTGGTATTGCATTGGATTTATAAATTGCTTTGGGTAATATAGACATTTTAATTATTTTTATTTGTCCTAACCATGAACATGGTGTATGCTTCCACTTGTTTGTATCTTCCTTGATTTCCTTTTTTAATGTTTTAAAATTTTCTAAATTCAAGTCTTTAACCTCCTTGGTTAAATTTACTCCTAGGTACTTTATTTTTTTTTGTTGTTGCAATAGTGAAGGGGATTGTTTCCTTAATTTCTCTTTCTAACAGTTCATTTTTCATGTATAAAATGCCTCTGATTTCTATGTATTAATTTTATATCCTGCCACCTTGCTGAATTCATTTATTAGGTCCAGTAGTTTTTTGACTGAGACTTCAGGGTTTTCTATATACAGTATCATATCATCTGCAAATAATGATAGTTTTACTTCTTCTTTTCTAATTTGGATGCCTTTTATTTTTTCTTCTTTTCTGATTGCTGTAGCTAGAACTTCCAGTACTATGTTGGATAAGAGTGGTAAAAGGGGGCATCCCTGCCTTGTTCCTGATTTTAGAGGAATTGCTTTTAATTTTTGTCCATTAATTATAATGTTGGCTGTGGGTTTGTCATACATGGCCTTTACTATGTTGAGGTATGTTCCCTGTATTCCTACTTTGCTAAGAGTTTTGATCATAAATGGGTGCTGGATTTTATCAAATGCTTTTTCTGCATCTATTGAAATTATGATGTGGTTTTTCTCCTTCCTTTTGTTTATGTGGTGAATCACAGTAATTGATTTACAAATATTGTGCCATCCTTGCCTCCCCAGAATAAATCCCACTTGATCATGATGTATGATTTTTTTCATGTATTGCTGGATCCGGTTTGCTAATATTTTGTTGAGGATTTTAGCATCTAAATTAATCAGGGATATTGGCCTATAATTTTCTTTCTTTGTGTTTTCTTTGCCTGGTTTTGGAGTCAGAATTATGTTTGCCTCATAAAAGGAACTTGGAAGTGTTACTTCCTCTGGAATTTTTTTAAAAAGCTTGAGAAGGTTAGGAGTTAGTTCTTTTAATATTTGGTAGAATTCACCAGTGAAGCCATCGGGCCCAGGGTTTGTTTTTGTTTTTGTTTTTTTTGGGGGAAGCTTTTTGATAACTGTTTCAATCTCATTTGTTGTTATCGGTCTGTTTAGGTTTTCTGATTCTTCCAGATTGATTTTTGGAAGATTATATGTTTCAAGGAATTTGTCCATTTCACCTAGGTTGTTTAATTTTTTGGCATACAGTTCTTCATAGTATTTTCTTACAATATTTTGTATTTCTGTTGTGTCAGTTATTTCTCCACTCTCATTTCTAATTTTATTTATTGGAATCCTCTCTCTTCTTTTATTGGTGAGCCTTGTTAAATGTTCATCAATCTTGTTTACCCTTTCAAAGATCCAGCTCTTGGTTTCATTGGTCCTCCGTATTGTTTCTTTAGCTTCTATGTCATTTATTTCTGCTCTGATTTTTATTATTTCATTTCTTTTACTATCTCTGGGCCTTACTTGCTGTTCTTTTTCTAGTTCTTTTAGATGAAGAGTTAGGTTGTTTATTTGGGCTTTTTCAAGCTTCTTAAGGAATGCCTGTAGTGCTACTATCAACTTCCCTCTCAGGACTGCTTTTGCTGTGTCTCATAAATTTTGAGTTGTTGTTTGCTCATTATCATTTGTTTCTAGAAATTTTTTTATTTCTTTGATTTCATTGTTAACCCATTCATTATTTAATAACATGATATTTAGTTTCCATGTGTTTGAGTATTTTTCATTTTTTCTGTTGTGGTTGATTTCTAGTTTCATGCCATTGTGATCAGAGAAAATGCTTGATATGATTTCAATCTTCTTAAATTTGTTGAGATTGCTTTCATGTCCTAACATGTGGTCTATCTTAGAGAATATACCATGAGCACTTGAAAAGAATATATATTCTGCTGCTTTAGGGTGAAAGGTTCTAAAGATATTTATTAAATCAAGTTGATCTAGTGTGTCCTTTAAGTCTGCTGTTTCTTTGTTAATTTTCCTTCTTGAGGATCTATCTAGTGATGTTAGTGGGGCATTGAAATCTCCTACTATTATAGTATTGCTGTTGATCTCACCCTTTAAAACCATCAAAGTCTGCTTTATATATTTAGGTGCTCCTATATTAGGTGCATAGATATTTATAATGGTTATATCTTCCTGTTGGATTGCTCCCTTTATCATTATGTAGTGACCTTCTTTATCTCTTAGTATAGTCTTTGTTTTAAAGTCCATTTTGTCTGATATAAGTATTGCTACCCCAGCTTTTATTTCATTTCCATTTGCATGAAATATTTTTTTTCATCCTTTTACCTTTAGTCTATGTGCAACTTTTGTTTTAAGGTGTGTCTATTGTAAACAGCATATGTACGGGTCCTGTTTTCTTATCAAAGCAGCTACCTTGTGTCTTTTGATTGGATCATTTAATCCATTTACATTTAAGGTTATTATTGATATGTAGTTGTTTATTGCCATTTCATTCTTTAAAGCTGTATTCCTCTTTTACTATATTCTTTTTCCACTTTGATCTGTTTACAACATGCCCCTTAACATTTTCTGAATTGGTTTGGTTTTAATGAATTCCTTGAGTTTTTCTTTTTTTTTTTGTCTGGGAAACTTTTTATTTCTCTTTCAATTTTAAATGATAGCCTGGCTGGATAAAGTATCCTTGGATGTAGGCTCTTGTTCTGCATTACTTTGAATATTTTTTGCCATTCCCTTCTAGCCTCAAGTGTTTCTGTTGAGATGTCAGATGTCATCTTTATGGGAGCTCCTTTCTAGGTGATAGCGTTCTTTTCTCTAGCAGCTTTTAATATTTTCTCTTTATCGCTTAGATTTGGTATTTTAATTATGATGTGTATTGGTGTAGGCCTTTTTGGGTTTCTCTTTAATGGAGTTCTCTGTACTTTTGAACTTTTGAGACCCTTCCTTGCATGAATTTAGGGAAGTGTTCAGCTATGATTTGATTGAATAAAGTTTCTATTCCTTGTTCTTTCTCTTCTTCTTCAGGAACCCCTATGATGCAGATGTCATTTTTCTTCCATTTGTCACAGAGCTCTCTCAGAGTTTCCTCAGACTTTTTGAATCTCTTTTCTTTTTTCTGCTCTGCTTTCATGCCTTTGTTCATCTTGTCCTCCAACTCTCTGATTCAATTCTCAGCTTCCTCCATCCTGCTTTAAATTCCTTCCATTGTGTTCTTCATTTCTGATATTGTATTTGTCACCTCCAACTGATTCTTTTTTAATATTTCAGTGTCCTTTTTTATACTTTCTATCTCTTTATTTAGGTGTTTGTAATGTCCATCCATTGTTGTTCTAAGATTCCCTAAGCATCCTAACAATCATTATTCTAAACTCTGCATCTGGCAGTTTGATTATTTCTATATCACTCAGTTCCTTTTTTGGAGATTTCTCTTGTGGTTTCATTTGGATTGCACTTTTCCATCTTCTCATTATGTCTGTGTGTTTGGGTGTGTTGTTTGTAGGGCTGGTTGAGTCTAGGTTTGGTGTTGTCTGCCTCCACTTTTAGTTGAGTTATTTCTAGGTCTTCTTGGATTGGCATCAGCTGTTATTTGTAATCCACTTTCAGATTTGGGCTGCTTTGAAGTCTTGATTTGTTTGTTTTCTTCTCACTTGTAGCCTTGTTTACTGATCTTAGTAGGGGGTTTATTTGAAACTGTATCCAGGAATGCAGTGTGCATAACGTAAGACTCTGAAGGCCTCATCTGCCAGTTACTCTCTCTGGGGGCAGCGTGCTTTTCCACTTAAAAGGGGGAGGTGTATCTCAGATCTCCATGGAGACCTGAGTTACTGCCCCTCCTCCCCACTTCTTGTTTTCAGCTGTGTCTTGTTGCACTAATTGGAGCTGGAGAGATTTCTGGATATATATGATTTGAAAGCACTTTAGTCTTGTGTTATGTGGAAGGATCAACTTCTCCCCCAACTATGGCTGCCTCCAGCACTGGTGAGTCAGCTTCTCAGGTACTCCCATGCATTCCTCTGCCAGTCACTGTCTTTCTCTCCCCTCTTTCCTTTTGGAAGATAAGCCAGCCCTTTCAACACACCTCATTTCCAGGTCCCCAGGCAAGTGGCTGTGAGCAATATTTGCTACTCTTTTCCTTGGTATGAGAACCCTTCTGGTCTCTCAGCCTCACACCTCCTTTGTTCCTATAAGCAGGGGAGACTCACCACTCCTCGGCGCTCCCTACCAGGTTTGTTGTGGCTTCTTCTTTGCTCCTTGGTTTTTGAGTGCTGGTCTTGTAGTCCAGAGTTGGTTTTTCATGCTGATTGTTCCTAAATTAATTTGTAATCCAGTTTGATGGTGTGAGCTGAGAGTCTGTGCATCTGCCTACTCCCCACTTCAAGTTATTTTAAAATGTACTTGGAGGCCCTGGCCGGTTGGCTCGGCAGTGGAGCGTTGGCCTGGCGTGTGGGGGACCCAGGTTTGATTCCCGGCCAGGGCACATAGGAGAGGTGCCCGTTTGCTTCTCCACCCCCCTCCTTCCTCTCTGTCTCTCTCTTCCCCTCCCACAGCCAAGGCTCCATTGGAGCAAAGATGGCCCGGGTGCTGGGGATGGCTCCTTGGCCTCTTCCCCAGGCACTAGAGTGGCTCTGGTCGCAGCGGAGCGATGCCCCGGAGGGGCAGAGCATCGCCCCCTGGTGGGCAGAGCATCACCCCTGGTGGGCATGCCAGGTGGATCCCAGTCGGGTGCATGCGGGAGTCTGTCTGACTGTCTCTCCCCGTTTCCAGCTTCAGAAAAATACAAGAAAAAAATAAAAAAAATGTACTTGGAATTTTAATTTGTTCAGGTATTGTGAGGTCAACAGATCCGGAAATGATCATTACTGAAAAAATAGCTTGTTACTCACAGTTCCCCAGAGGAGGGTACATGCTGTGCCATACAGGGCCACATGGGGAAGCATCAGGTTCCATCAGGTGGCAGAAAAAGGAGGAGAAAGTATGAGCAAAACCTTCATTGCGGTTTTAACAGGAAGGAATGAGTAAAGCAATGTAAGCAAATGAGCAGACTTCAGATTGAATAGTTTGAATAATTTCAGTGGGCTTTGGGTAAAAGGGTGGTCCTTAGTTGTCCAGTATGTTACCCTGGTGATTAGGACTGGGGACTATTGTCTCCTTGAGTGTAAATGCCAAACAGAGGAAATGGTATAGATTATAAGCTCTGGGTTGAATAGTTCACACACGAAAGGTATACTCCCAGGCAAGTCTATATCTAAGAGTTAGCTGTCCCTGGGAGGGGTAGTGTTTCCCCAGTCCATGGGACTCCAGATGCCAGAGCATCAAGAATACAGAAAATACACAGAGATCAATGGAACAGAATAGAGAGGGCCCAGAAACAAACTTACACAAAGATGGTCAATTAATTAATGGGAAAGAGCCAAGAATATACCATGTAGAAAGGACAGCCTATTTAATAAATAATGTTGGAAAAACTGGAGAGCCACATGCAAAAGAATGAAACTGGCCACTATCTTATACCATATACAAAAATTAATTCAAAATAGATAAAGACTTGAATGTAAGATCTGAATTCGTAAAACTCATAAAAAAATAGACAGTAAGCTCCTTGGCAGTGGCTTTAGCAATAATTGTTTTTTAAATTTTATACAAAAAGCAAAGGCAACAAAAGCAAAAAATAAACAAGTGAGACTATATCAAACTAAAACCTTCTGTACAACAAAGGAAACCATTAACAAAATGAAAAGACTACTCCCTGAATCAGGAAAAAAATCCCATTGATGAGAGAAAACCAACTCATATACATCTGATAAGGAGTTAATATACAAAATATGTAAAGAACCCATATAATTCAATGGCAAAAAACAAACAAAAAACCCACAACATCCATTAAAAAATGGGCAGAGTATCTGAATAAACATTTTTTTAAAGAAGACATACAGATAACCAACAGGTATGTGAAAAGGTGCTTAACAGCACTATCCAGCAGAGAAATATAAGTCAAAACTACAACGAAATATCACTTCATATCCTGTTAGAATAACTATTATCAAAAAGACGGAAAATAACAAATGTTGATGAGGATGTGGAGAAAAGGGAACTTTTGTGCACTTAGTGAGAATGTAAATTAGTACAACCCTTGTGGAAAACAGTATGGAGGTTTCCTAAAAAATTAAAAATCAAACTGCCATATGATCCAGGAATTCCACTTCTGGGTATTTATGCAAAGAAAATGAAAACACTAAGTCAAAAAGATACATATAACCCCATGTTCAATGCATCATTATTTACAATAGCCAAGACATGGGAGCAACCTTAATGTCTATTAATGGATTAATGGATAAATGAAAAAGGAAAATCTCTCTCTCTCTCTCTCTCTCTCTCTCTCTCTCTCTCTCTCTCACACACACACACACACACACACACAAACAAACACACAGAGGAATATAATTCAGTCATAAGAAGAGGTTATGCCATTTGTGACAACATTGACCTTCAGAGCATTATGCTAAGTGAAATAAGTCAGAAAAAGGATGGCATATACTGTATAATTTCACTTGTATGTCAAACCTAAAAAGAAAAACCAAGTTTATAGATACAGAGAACAGACTGGTGATTACCAGAGGCAGGGAGTGGGCAGGTAGGGAAAATGGGTAAATGGAGTCAAAAGTCAAAAACTTATAGGTATGCCTGATCAAGTGGTGGCACAGTGGATACAGCATTAACCTGGGATGCTGAAGTCCAAGGTTTGAAATCCCAATGTCACCTGCTTGAGCGTGGGGTTGCTAGCTTGAGTGTGGGATTATAAACATAACCCCATGGTCACTGGCTTGAGCCCAAAGGTCGCTGGCTTGAGCAAGGGGTCACTGGCTCAGCTGGAGCCTCCCAGTCAAGGCATGTATGAGAAGCAATCAATGAACAACTAAGGTGATGCAACTATGAGTTGATGCTTCTCATCTCTCTCCCTTCCTGTCTGTCTGTCTCTGTCTTCATAAAATTTTAAAACTTTTCTGCATTAAATAACACTACTAACAGAGTAAAAGATAACCCACAGAATAAAGAAAATATTGGCAAATCACATTTACAAGTAAAGGATTAATAGCCAAAATATATCATATATATATAAATATATATTTTTATAAATATATATGCCTCCTAGAACTCCACAAAAGAAATAAACATGAGTAGACATTTTTTCCAAAGAATATACATGACTGGTCAACAACTACATGAAAAGATCCTCAAGTCCACTAATCATTAGAAAAACACTAATGACTAATGAAAACCACAATGAGTTATTGTTTCATACTCCTTAGAATGGCTATTATGAAAAAACAGGTTATAACAAATGTTGGAAGGAATGTGGAGAAATTTGGAACCCTTGTGAATTACTGATGAGAAAGTAAAATGATGCAGCAGTTATGGAAAACAGTTTGGTGGTTCTTAGAATCACCATGTAATCCAGCAATACCATTCTTGAGTATACCCCCCCCAAAAAAAAGCAGGATTCAAACAGATACTTATATACCAATCTTTATAGCCACATTATTCACAATAGCCAAAATGTGCAAATAACCCAGGCATTCATCAACAAAATAAATGAATAAACAAAATGTGGTAAATACATACAATGAAATATTTTGCAGCTTTAAAAAAGAATGAAATTTTGATATATGTTACAATACAGGTGAAATTTGAAAACATTATACTAAGTAAAAGAAAAACAAAGAAGAAGGCAAAAAAGAAATTATACTAAGTGAAGTAAGCCAAGCATAAAAGGACAAATATTGTATGAGTCCATTTATATCAGGTCCTTAGAACAGGCAAATTTATTAAAACAGAAAGTAGAATAAAGGTTACCAGAAGCCAAGAGAAGGGAGTAATAGGGGATTATTGTTTAATGGGTACAGAGTTTTTGTTTGGGATGATGAAAATGTTCTGGAAATGGATAGTGGTGACAGGTGTACAACATTGCTAATGTACTTAACGCTACTGAACTGTACACTCAAAATGGTTAAAACCATGAAATTTATATTATGTGTATTACTACAATAAGAAAATGCAAAAAATAAATAAAGCCAAGATTGCTAACTTGAAAAAAATTAAACGGAGATACAGGCATATCTCATTTTATTTTACTTGGTTTTATTGTACTTTGTATATATTGTATTTTTATAAATTGATGGTTTGTAGCAACTACCAGCAAAAAAGATTATGACTTGCTGAAAGTTCATATAATGCTTAATATTTTTTAACAATAAAGCATTTTAAATTAAGGTATGTACACTATTTCTTTTTAGACATAAATGCTATTGTATACTTAATAGACTACAGTATAGTGTACACATAAAAATTTTATATGCACTGGAAAACAAAAAAGTTCATGTGACTTGCTTTATTGTGATATTTGCTTTTTTTGTGGTGATTCGGAGCCAAATATGCAATATCTCCAAGGTATGCCTGTATACCGTGCTAAAACTAATCAAAGAAAGCTGGAGTACCTATATTAATTTTAGACAAAGACTTCAGAACAAGGAATATTATCAGGCATAAAGATGAGCATTGCATTATAATAAAGGAGTCAATTCTCCAAAAGACATAAGAATCTTTAAAGTGTATGTGTCTAACAATAGAGTATCAAATACAAGAGGAAAAAAAAACTTGTAGAGCTGCATGGATAAATAGAAAAATCCACTACTATAGGTGTAGGCTTCAAGAAACTCATTTTAGTAATTGATAGATCAAGCAGGCAGAAAATCAGTAAAGATATAGTTGAACAAAACAGCACCATCAATCAACTGGATCTAATTGACATTTATAGAATACTTCATCCAACAACAGCAGAACACACATTCTTTACAAGCTCACATGGAGCATTTACTAATACAGACCACATTATGAGCCATAAAACACATCTGAAAAATATAAAAAAATAGAAATAATACAAAGTATGTTCTCAAGCCCCAGTGTAATTAAACTAGAAATTAGTAACAGAAAGATAGCTGTAAAATCCTAAAATAATTAGAAGATTAAATAACACATTTCTAAATAACATGAGTCAAAGAAGTCTCAAGAAAAATTTAAAATAATTTTAAACTAAACAAAAATAAAAATACATCTTATCAAAATGTGTTGGATGCAAGGAAACTTAGAGAGAAAGGCTGGTTCAACATTTGAAAATCAATTAATATAATTAACCACATCAACAATGTGAAGAAGAGGCATCATATGATCATAATATTTGATGCATAATAAAACATTTCACAAAATTCAAAATCCAGTGATGATAAAAACTCTAGCAAACTAAGACTATAGGGGAACTTCTGCAACTTGATAAAGAATATCTATCCTATTCTTAATTTTTTGAGGAGCCTCCACACTGTTTTTCATAGTAGCTGTAGGGTTCCTTTTCTCCACAACCTCTTTAACACTTGTTATTACTTGTCTTGTTGATAGCAGTCATTCTAACAATTGTGAGGTGACATTTGATTGTAGTTTTTATTGATGAAATACTGCCATTTGTGACAACATGGATGGACCTTGAGAATCATGCTAAGTAAATTAAGTCAGAAAAAGTTAAAACTATATGATTTCATTGATATGTGGGATATAAATGGAAAGCAACAAATGAAAAACAAGAAAAAAACTCATAGACACAGAAAACAGTATGGTGGTTATCAGAGGGAAAGGGGCTGGGGGGTACTAAAGAGTAAAGGAGGTCAAATACATGGTGACAGAAAATCATGACTTTGGGTGGTGGGTACACAATGCACTATACAGACACCATACCATAGAAATGTACATTTAAAACTTATGTAATCTTATTAACCAATGTCATCCCAATAAATTTAATAAAAAGAAAGAAAAATAGAATATTTACAAAAATTCTTCAGCTAATATCATACTTGATGAGAAACTGGATGCTTTTGCCTTAAGATCAGGAACAAGGCAAAAATGTATCCTCTCATTACTCTCATTCAAAATTGTGCTGGATGACAATTTTAACTAATGCAATACGAGAGGAAAAGAAAATAAAAATATTCAAATTGGAAAGGGAAAAATAAAACTCCTTTTGTCACATATGCCATTATTTTCCATGTAGAAATTCACAAAGAATAGACCAAAAAAAAAAAAAAGCAACAATAAAAACAACCTTTCCTGGAACTAATATATACAAAATTCACCCTAGCCAGGTAACTTAGCTGATTAGAGCATCATTCTGATACTCCAAGGTTGCAGGTTTGAACCCTAGTCAGGGTACATACACGAATCAACCAATGAATGCATAAATATGTGGGACCAACAAATCAATGTTTCTCTCTTTTTTTATTTCTTTCTCTTTCTTTCTGTTTCCCTCTCCCTCTCTCTCTAAAATTGATAAATAAAAAATTTAAATAAATAAAAAGTAAATTAAAAAAGAAACAAAATTCAATTGCTTTCCTATATACCAGAAATGAACAATTATAATTTGAAATTAAAAACACGCCTGACCTGTGGTAGTGCAGTGGATAAACTGTTGACTTGGAACACTGAGGTCACTGGTTCAAAACTCTGGGCTTGCCTGGTCAAGGCACATATGGGATTTGATGCTTCCTGATCTTCTCCCCTTTCTCTCTCTCTTCTCTCTAAAATGAACAAATAAAATCTTTTAAAAAAATGAAAATTGAAATTAAAAACACAATACCATTTACAATAGCACCCAAATTGGTATGAATGTAACATAATTTTTATAGGATCTACATATAGAATACTATAAAACTCAGATGAAAAAGATTAAAAAAAGATTTAAATAATAGAAGAAATATTCTGTATTCACAGATTGGAAAACTTGATACTAAGATCTCAATTCTTCCCAACTTGATCAATAGCTTCAATGTAGCCTCAGTCAAAATCCTAGCAAGCTATTTTCTGCATATCTACTGATTCTCAAGTTTATAAGGATAAGCAAAATAGCAGAATAGTCAACACAATACTGGAGAAGAACAAAGATGAAGGACTGACACTACTGAACTTCAAAACTGACTATAAAGCTATCGTAACCATGACAGTATGGTAGTCATGAAAGAATAGGCAAATAGACCAATGAAACAGAATAGAGAGCCTAGAAATAGATCCATACAAATATAGTTAACTGATATTTTATAAAGGAGCAAAGATAGTTTTTTCAATAAACAGTGCTTAAAATTTGGACATCTATATACAAAAAAAAGGAGGAAGAAAGAAAGAAAGAAAGAAAGAAAGAAAGAAAGAAAGAAAGAAAGAAAGAAAGAAAGAAAGAGAAAGAAGGAAAGAAAGAAGTAGATGCTGTTCTTCAACCTTTCATAAAAATTAACTCAAAGTGGATTGTAAACCTTAATATGTAGTGCAATACTATAAAATTTCCAGAACAGAACATAGGACAAAATCTACACGATATTGGAATGACAATGAGTTTTTAGATATAACTCTAAAAGTGTGACCCATGAAAGAAATATGGATAAATAAAACATCAATAAAATTCAAAAGAGGCCTGACCTGTGGTATCACAGTGAATAAAGAAAGTATCGAAATGGAATGCTGAGATCGCCAGTTTGAAACTCTGGGCTTGCCTGGTCAAGGCACATACAGGAATCAACTACTATGAGTTGATGCTTCCTGCTTCTTCTCCCTGCTCTTTCTCTCCCCTTTTCTCTTTCTCCCTTCTCTCGAAAAATCAATAAAAAATATTTTTAATTCAAAAGATAAGCCACAGATTGGGAAAAAAAATACTTGCAAACCACACATGTGATAAAGGATTTGTATCCAAAATATATGAAGAACTCTTAAAACTCAACAATAAGAAAACAAACAATTCAATTAAGGAATAGGCAGAGAGCCCTGGCATATGATGCAGTAGGTAGAGCACCATCCTGGAGCACTGAGATTGCTGGATCGATCCCAGGGTCATCCGGTCAATTCCAGAGATGCCGGCTCATGAATAGGTTGCAAGCTCGATCCCGGGGTCACTGATCCCAAGGTTGGTAGCTTGTTATCAAGGGCTCTAGCTCAATCTCCGAAGATGCCAGTTTGAGCCCCAGTCAGGGCACATATGAGAAGTAATCAATGGTACAACTAAGTGGAACGAGTTGATGCTTCTTTCTCTCTCCCTTCTATCTCTTTCTCAAAAAAAGAAGGAAGGAAGAAAGAAAGAAAGAAAGAAAGAAAGAAAGAAAGAAAGAAAGAAAGAAAGAAAGAAAGAAAGAAAGAAAGAAAGAAAGAAAGAAAAGCAATGGGCAGAGATCCAAGATGGCACTAGAGTAAGTGGATATTACACTCACCTCCTTCCAGGACCTATCTGGAGTTGTAACTAAAATTTAAGAACAATAATCCTGAAAAACCAACTCAAGATTAAATGAAGAGGAGTCTTATAACCTATAACTGAAGATTCACAGAAGAAGCCACATTGAGACTTGTAGAAAGGGTGGAGGTACAAAAAGGTCTGGTCTTGCTCCTATGAGCAGCAGCTGAGGTTCCAGAGGTATATACTTCAGCTGCAGGGATTTTAACTCTGAGAACTGTGGAGCTTAAAACCCAAGCTGGGATCCCCATTCTAGAGCACCAGAGCTGAGAAAAGATGCCCACACAGCATTCGGTTGTGAAAAGCAGTAAGGATTCTGTGTGCCAGAAAGAGACAGAAGTCTGCAGAGATGTAGGCACCTTCTTAAAGGGCCAACACAAAAATCTAATTCACATCCACTTACCTTGTATTCCAGTGGAAGGAGGACTGACTGAGTGGACTGGAGACATAGGAGGAATGTCTGAGGTTTTCTGCTCTGGGGAGAGACACGGTGGGGGACAGCCACCAGAATCCCTGTGCTGAGTCATTCTCCAGTACCACAGTCACCATCTTTCTTGGGCAGAGCACTCCCTTCTGTGTGGCATCAGCCTGGGGAATAGCAACTGTCCCACCTCAGCAATCTCTCTCACCCCACCCTGTGGAGATTAGGTCCTGTTTATGAGACAGCAGCCTTGGCCAAGGAGTAGGGGTCTGGACAGACTCAGAGGGTGGCAGAGACTCACAGTCATCTGGCTTTGAGGCAAGAGCAATTTCTCCTACTTTATAAAAAAATGCTTGAAATTCTACCTCATTAAGTAATTGCAAATAAAAACAATGAGATACCGCTACACACATATGAGAATGGCTAGTGCTGGCAAGGATGCCGAACTCCAGGAACTTATTCATTGTTGGTGGGAGTGCAAAGCAGTACAGCCACTTCAGAAGTCAGTTTGGCAGTTTCTCACAAAGCTAAACATAGTCTCGTCATTTGATCTAGCAATTTTGCTCTTAGGGATTTACCCAATTGATTTAAAAACCTGTGAAGGGATTAAGTACAAATTGGTAGTTACAAAATAGTCACAGGGATGTAAAGTACAGCATAGCGAACAAAGTCAATAAAATTCTAATAACTATGTATGGTGTCAGATAGGTACTAGATTGTAAAGCATATGATTGTGTAATCACTATGCTCTACACCAGGGGTCCCCAAACTACGGCCCGCGGGCCACATGCGGCCCCCTGAGGCCATTTATCTGGTCCCCGCCGCACTTCTGGAAGGGCACCTCTTTCATTGGTGGTCAGTGAGAGGAGCATAGTTCCCATTGAAATATTGGTCAGTTTGTTGATTTAAATTTACTTGTTCTTTATTTTAAATATTGTATTTGTTCCTGTTTTGTTTTTTTTTACTTTAAAATAAGATATGTTCAGTGTGCATAGGAATTTGTTCATAGTTTTTTTTATAGTCCGGCCCTCCAATGGTCTGAGAGACAGTGAACTGGCCCCCTGTGTAAAAATTTTGGGGACCCCTGCTCTACACCCAAAACTAATATAATATTGAATGCCAACTGTAATTGAAAAATAAAATAAAATAACCTATACCCATTTGGAAAGCACTGCATTTCTGACAGCATCTGGTGAGCACTTGTGGGCCCTGGAACATCCAGAAGAGAAGGTGTAAATATTTTGCTGGCCCAACGCATATCTACAACAGTTCTCCAAAGTGAACAGCTTCTGACATGTTGAAAAAATAAAATATATTTAAAATAAAAATTAAGTTAAAACTCAAGCCCACACAAAAACCTGCATAAATGTTTATAGCAACATTATTAACAATCATCAAAAACTGGAAGGGAGGGGGCAAGGGAGATATTGAAGGGAATACAAGGGTGGGGGGATGCATTTGGGAAGACACTACAATCTATGTAAACACAATAAATTAAAATCAATAAAAAAAGAAAAATAACTGGAAGCAACTAAGGTGTCCTTCAGTGGGTGAATGGTTGAACAAACTGTGGTACATTTATACAATGGGATACCACTTAATGCTAAAAATAAATGCACTATCAAGCCACAGAATTTCATGGCAAACTATAAATTCATATTGCTTAGTAAAATAAGCCAGGAAGAAAGAGCTTTATACTGTATGTTTTGAATTGCCTGACATTTTGAAAAAGCCGTAACTGTAGATACAATGATCAGTGGTTGCTAGAGGCCCCGAGGGTGAGGAATAAAGCACAGGTGATTCTTAGGGCAAAAAAATACCTGTATGAGCCTGACCAAGTGTGGTGCAGTGGATAGAGCATCGACCTGGGATGCTGAGGACCCAGGTTTGAAACCGTGAGGTCACTGGCTTGAGTGCAAGCACTGGCTTGAGCACAGGATCATAGACATGACCTCATGGTCTCTGGCTTGAAGACCAAGGTTGCTGGCTTGAGCAAGGGGTCACTGGTTCAACTGGAGCTCCCGGTCAAGGCACATATGAGAAGCAATCAATGAACACTAAAGCAAAGGAAATATGGGTTGATGCTTCTCATCTCTCTCCCTTCTTGTCTGTCTGTTTCTGTCTGTCAGTCTTTCTGTAAAAGAAAGAAAGAAAGAGCCTGACCAGGCGGTGGCGCAGTGGATAGAGCATCGGACTGGGATGCAGAAGAGCCAGGTTCGAGACCCCGAGTTCACCAGCTTGGGCGCAGGCTCATCTGGTTTGAGCAAAGCTTACCTGCTTGAGCCCAAGGTCGATGGCTTGAGCAAGGGGTTACTGGGTCTGTTGAAGGCCCGCAGTCAAGGCACATATGAGAAAGCAATCAATGAACA
Organism: Saccopteryx bilineata; assembly: GCF_036850765.1. Lineage (NCBI taxonomy): Eukaryota > Metazoa > Chordata > Mammalia > Chiroptera > Emballonuridae > Saccopteryx > Saccopteryx bilineata. The sequence continues at coordinate 75,106,205 of NC_089502.1, forward strand.
ACTAAGGTGTCACAATGAAAAAAACCTGATGACTGATGCTTCTCATCTCTTTGTATTCCTGTCTGTCTGTCCCTATCTGTCCCTCTCTCTCACTCTATCTCAAAAAAAAAAAAAGAAGGAAGGGAGGGAGGAAGGAAGGAAGGAAGAAAATACCTGTATGATAGCATAACAGCATAGGGAATGGGTAGGAATAGGTCCTGACCGAAGTAAGTTTGGAAATGAGATAAATCTGTAAGACTAAAAGCACAAGAAACTGCATGTATGCACTGTAATCTAGTTGATAAAGTTTGTTTCCCATGGGGGATGGATTAGCAGTTCCTGAGGCTATACATAAATACTGGAATTAAACAATTAGATAAATATATGACAGATGGTAGGAACCAGGTTTTTCACTGTTGGCATGGAAATCTATAGATAAGCAAAGGAAAGAGGCTCAAATGATCCATGTGGTAACGGATTACAGTTGGAGACATCACTATTAACTCAAATTTAACTTAATACAGGCACAGATAATAATATATAGAAGTGTTTATATATATATATAGTGTTTATATATATGTATATGTGTGTATATATATATATATATATGGACAGGTTAATTACACACATATATTTCTTTGCTAAGAGAGCCTAGAAACAGTAAGACCATAGGAGCAAAGAGCACATCTAGCACCCAGATCTTGGTTTCTAATATCATTCTACAATCAAAGGAATGAGGGCTTTTTGGATAAATAGCTGACTCTGGAACTGGGGCAGGAAATATTCAAGATAAGCCTGGCATCTTATAGTGCCAAAAAGTAAAGAAGTAATTAAAAACGACATAATGATGGGTATATATTAAAGGAATATAGAAGCCAACTGAAAGCCCTCCTAGGTCCATACATATTGTCCCACATGACAATATTTCATCATTTCTTATGGCTGAGTAGTATTCTATTGTATATAAGTACCACTCTGAGATTATTATGCTAAGCAAAATAAGTAAATCAGAAAAAGCTAAGAACTGGCCCTGGCCGGTTGGCTCAGTGGTAGAGCGTCGTCCTGGCATGCAGAAGTCCCGGGTTCGATTCCCGGCCAGGGCACACAGGAGAAGCGCCCATCTGCTTCTCCACTCCTCCTCCTCTCCTTCCTCTCTGTCTCTCTTTTCCCCTCCCACAGCGAGGCTCCATTGGAGCAAAGATGGCCCCGGGCGCTGGGGATGGCTCCTTGGCCTCTGCCCCAGGCGCTAGAGTGGCTCTGGTTGCGACAGAGCGACGCCCCGGAGGGGCAGAGCATCGCCCCCTGGTGGGCAGAGTGTCACCCCCTGGTGGGCGTGCGGGGTGGATCCTGGTCGGGCACATGCGGGAGTCTGTCTGACTATCTCTCCCCGTTTTCAGCTTCAGAAAAAAAAAAAAAGAAAGAAAAAAGAAAAAGCTAAGAACTGTGTGATTTCACACAGTGGTGGGATATAAAACTGAGACTCATGGACATAGACAAAAGTGAAGTGGTTACGAGGGGAAGGGAGGTGGGTAGGAGAGAGTAAAGAGGGTCAAATATATGGTGACAAAAAGTGTTTTGATTTTAGATAATGGGCACAAAATACAATGAATAGTTCACATGCTATGAAGATGTATACTTGAAACCCATGTGTTCCTCTGGACCATGTCACCCCATTAAATTTAATTTCTAAAAACAAAACAAAACAAAATCCAGTGCTCCCAGTGGCAAAAGTTAGAAAAATTTGAGCAACAAAATAAATAAGTAATACTGGATTATAAACGAAAGTGTAAAATGAATTTATATAAATCCATACTGAAATAAATAAGTAACTAAATAAATAGGTGGGGGAGACAAATTTTTTAAGCAGAAAAATTCCAAATAATTTATGTAGATACTCTGAGTTCAGGAAGGGAGCGTAATACTTCATTCCTCTGCTGTGGACTGCACATGGTGATGCCTTTCCAAAGAGTACGGTGTGGAAAGGGGAGCAAATGAGAAGTTTACAGTGGAGAGACCTGATAAACATCACCTCAGCAAGATCAACATCAACAGGTATAAATTATGCTAATCATTTGTATCATTGATATGCTGTGATAAAAATGACACTTAAATTGTGTTCTTCTTCCCAATTATCTATCACACTAGTGTTATTTTATCACCTGTATAAGGAAAATATTTGAGAAATTCCAATGGTGGGGCACCCTACAAAACACCTGACGAATCCTCCTAATTGTCAAAGGAAGTCTGAGAATCTACCTCACAAGAGAAACCTAAAAAAACATAACAACTACTGTACTGTGGTGGCCAAACCAGGATCTTGGTACAGAAAAAAGATATTAGGTTAAAACTAAGGAAATCTGAAGAAACTATGCACTTTGGTTAATAATGATGTATCACTATTGGTTCATCAATTGTAAAACAAAATTGTACCATATTAATATAATACATCAATAATAATGGAAATTGAGTGTACGGTATATGGAAAATCTCTGTAATATCTTCCCAATTTTTCTGTAAATTTAAGAGTTTTTTTTAAAAAAGAAAGCCTATTTTAAAATAATTGAGAAAGGAAAAGGTGACAGTCTTTCTTTGATTAAAGGTGATGTTGAACGGATTTTTTTAAAGTTCATTATCTATGTATTTCTTTCATGATTTTCCTGTTCTTATCCTTTGTCCATTTTGCTAATGGAGTATTACCTTTTTTGTTAATAAGTTTTTAGCCGAAGGAAATTAACTTTATCTGTCATATGTGCATTTTTCCAATTTATCATTTGTCTTTCAATCTTGGTTATAATATTTTCTGCTAAACAGAAGTTTTTTTTGTTTTTCTGTTGCCAAATCTGTCAATCTTTCTTTTACAGTTTTTGTGCATTTTATATCACGCTTGAAAAGACCTTTGATACTGAGATTATAGAAATGTTCATTCATATTGCCTTCTACTGATTTTGTGGTTTTGTTTTTCCACATTTTATATTGTTGTATCAAAAATTTGTGCAGCCTGACCAGGCGGTGGCACAGTGGATAGAGCGTCAGACTGGGATGCGGAAGACCCAGGTTCGAGACCCCGAGGTCGCCAGCTTGAGCGTGGGCTCATCTGGTTTGAGCAAAAATTCACCAGCTTGGACCCAAGGTCGCTGGCTCAAGCAAGGTGTTACTCGGTCTGCTAAAGGCCCATGGTCAAGGCACATATGAGAAAGCAATCAATGAACAATTAAGGTATCACAATGCGCAACGAAAAACTAATGATTTATGCTTCTCATCTCTCCATTCCTGTCTTCCTGTCTGTCTGTCCCTATCTATCCCTCACTCTGACTCTCTCTCTGTCACTGTAAAAAAAATTTTTGTGTGTAAAAAATAAGGCATTGATTTAGCCCTATTTATTTCATTCCAATAGGACTTATCAAATATTTCTTTCTCTAGTAAATCGCAATGACTCTTTTATAACATAATGAATTCAATAATTGGGTTTGTTTCTGAATTTTCTATTTTGATTTTACTGACTTACCTCTCTACTCCTAGGATAGTACTAATTTTAATTATTGTAGTTTTGTAATAAATTTTAATATCTGGTAGGGCAAATCCTCTTATTAGTTTTCTTTTTCAAAATTTCCCTTGATATTTCTTCTTCCACAACTTCAGAATAATTTTGTAAAGTTTCAAAAAATAAGAACAATCCTTCAAACTCTTGAAATTTTCACTGGGAATGTTTTTAATTTACAGATTAATCATGAGAGAATGAGCAACTTTTCCAAAATTGAGTCTTCCTGTTGAAGAAAAAGGTGTGTTTCTCTATTTGTCAAAATCTTCTTTTGTTTTTCAGTAGAATTTTATAGTTTGCTTCATATAAGTCTTGCACACTTTTTGTTAAATTTATATTTTTAGGTATTTATATTTTTCTTCACAAGTGTTGAACTTTTGTAAAATTTATATTCTTAAGTATTCTATGCTTACTATTGTCATTGGCAATTGATTACTTTCCCACCATTATATATTTAAATATTTATTAATACTATATGAAACTATCAAGGCAAGAATAAATAAATGACTTTGCATAAATATGTATATATGTATTAATACATACACCTATACATACACATACACTCTTATTGAAATAGAGATCTCCAAGAGTTGGGGGCTGTTTTGTCCCTAGGATTACAGCTTCTGTTACTTTCTCCCCTGAGTGTTTTTCTCCAGCTGAGGACAATTATATCAAGTAGAAAAGAGAGCTATTAGCAATCAAGAGTACCAGTATAGTGATTAAAAGAAAGGTCTCTGTGGTCAGACTGCCTGGTATCAAGTTCAAACTCCATGACTTCCTAAGTGTGTGACATTGATGAACAATTTGATATCTCTACAATAAAGTTCTCCCATATATAAAATAACAATGATAATAATAGCATGTATTTAAGAGAATTGTTCAATAATAAATGAATTGATATAAAGTATACAAAACAGTGACTTCAAATAGTAAATGCTACCTATTATTATCATTACTGTGGGCATCCTCTTTCTCGGTTCTCTACCATTCACACCATAAAACATCATTATTTTCTTTTTTCTTTAATTTGTCATATAGAAGGTGTTTAAATATACAATCAGTATGCATTGTAAGTTTTTATTGAGTCAACCAATTTTACCTAAAATGTTACCTGGCCATATAGTACATGAAAATGGAAAACAAATGGGTTTGCAATAACCTTTGGATGTTTTGTATTCTAAAAGTGTACACCTACCCTTCTAAACCAAATGCATGTAAAAAATATTTTCAGAACATGTAGTTTAGAGTTTATATTTTGTTACTAAAAGCACAATATTGAATTAAAAAAATAAAAAAGAAAATGAAAGAAATATAAATGTACCTAATAAATTATCAATGAAAAAGAAGACTAATGGAATTAAGTAGCCCCCTTTCCCATTATTACATTCTAAATTATAACATCAAGTCATATCATTAAAAAGTGCTAATCATATAAAATATATACTTTTTAATATCATGGCAATCTAAAATACCTAAGGCAAAAAGAGAAATTCAGGAAAACTAATCTTTGGTAACAAAAAATACATTCATGTTTGTCTTTGAGGACCAAAGATTAACAAAAACTGGAAATGAAATAACTTTCATGTCTGATGGAAAGACTTTAAATCTTGGCTTAGAATGGTATAAATACAGTGTATACATTCATGAAAAGTCATTGAGTTGTACATTTAAGATATGTGCATTTTACTATATGTAAATTTTATTTCAATTAAGAGACTATATAGGGAACAAGAGAAAGGAAGAGAGGGAGAGAGAAAAGGAAACGGGAAAGATCAGATATAAGAGCTATTTTTAAAGTACAATCTATAAATGTGGAATCTGATAGGATACAAAGGATCAGAAAGAGGAAGGGATCTAAAACAACAAAACCTGGCAGAGTGATATTCTGTAAGAATCCTGACTTTATTTATTTCTTTTTAATTTTACTAGGGTGACATCAATAAATCAGGGTACATATGTTCAAAAAAACCATGTCCAGATCATCTTGTCGATCAATTATGATTGTCCTCCGTCACCTTCTATCTAGTTTTCTTTGTGTCCCTCCCCTTCCCCCCCTTTCTCCTCCCCCTTCCTGTAACCACCACATTCTTGTCAATGTCTCTTAGTCTTGTTTTTATGTCCCACCTATGTATGGAATAATGCAGTTCTTCTTGTTTTTTTCTGATTTACTTATTTCAATCTGTATAATCTTATCAAGATCCCACCATTTTGTTGTAAATGATCCAATGTCATCATTTCTTATGGCTGAGTAGTATTCCATGGTGTATATGTGCCACTTTTTCTTTATCCAGTCTTCTATTGAAGGGCTTTTTGGCTGTTTCCATGTCTTGGCCACTGTGAACAATGCTGCAATGAACATGGGGCTGCATGTGTCTTTACGTATCAATGTTTCTGAGTTTTGGGGGTATATACCCAGTAGAGGGATTGCTGGGTCATAAGGTAGTTCTATTTTCAGTTTTTTGAGGAATCACCATACTTTCTTCCATAATGGTTGCACTACTTTACAATCCCACCAACAGTGAATGAGGGTTTCTTTTTCTCCACAGCCTCTCCAACATTTGCTATTACCTGTCTTGTTAATAATAGCTAATCTTACAGATGTGAGGTGGTATCTCATTGCAGTTTGATTTGCATTTCTCTAATAACTAATGAAGATGAACATCTTTTCATATATCTGTTGGCCATTTGTATTTCTTCCTGGGAGAAGTGTGTGTTCATGTCCTCTTCCCATTTTTTTTATTGGATTGTTTGTTTGTTTGTTGTTGAGTTTTATGTGTTCTTTGTATATTTTGGATATTAGGCCCTTATCTGAGCTGTTGTTTGAAAATATCATTCCCCATTTAGTTGGCTGTCTGTTTATTTTGTTGTCAGTTTCTCTTGCTGAGCAAAAACTTCTTAGTCTGATATAGTCGCATTCATTTATCTTTGCCTTCACTTCCCTTGCCTTTGGAGTCAAATTCATAAAATGCTCTTTTTTATTAAATTTTTTATTAATTTATCAATGCAGTGACATTGATAAATCAGGGTACATATGTTGAGAGAAAACATCTCCAGATTATTTTGACATTTGATTATGCTGTATACCCCTCATCCAAAGTCAAACTGTCTTCTGTCACCTTCTATCTGGTTTTCTTTGTGATCTTCCCCTCCCCTCCCTCTCCTTCCCGCCCCATCCCTCCCCCCCCCCCATTACCATCACATTCCTGTCCATGTCTCTGAGTCTCATATATACTACAGAATACTACTCAGCCATAAGAAATGATGACATCGGATCATTTACAATAACATGGATGGACCTTGATAACATTATACAAAGTGAAATAAGTAAATCAGAAAAAACTAAGAACTATATGAATCTATACATAGATGGAACATAAAATGCTCTTTAAAACCAAGGTTCAGGAGTTTAGAACCTATGTCTTCTTCTATGCACTTTATTGTTTCAGGTCTTATATTTAGGTCATTGATCCATTTTGAATTAATTTTAGTACAAGGGGACAAACTGTAGTCAAGTTTCATTCTTTTGCATGTAGCTTTCCAGTTTTCCCAGCACCATTTGTTGAAGAGGCTTTCTTTTCTCCATTGTGTGTTGTTGGCCCCTTTATCAAAAATTATTTGACTATATATATGTGGTTTTATTCCTGGACTTTCTATTCTGTTCCATTGGTCTGATTGTCTATTTTTCTGCCAATACGATGCTGTTTTGATCATCGTGGCTCTATAGTATAGTTTGAAGTCAGGTATTGTAATGCCCCCAGCTTCATTCTTTTTCTTTAAGATTGCTTTGGCTATTCAGGGGTTTTTATAGTTCCATATAAATCTGATGATTTTTTGTTCCATTTCTTTAAAAAATGTCATTGGAATTTTGATGGGAATTGCATTAAATTTGTATATGGCTTTAGGTAATATGGCCGTCTTGATTATATTTATTCTTCCTATCCAAGAACAAGGAATATTCTTCCATCTCATTGTATCTTTTTCAATTTCCCTTAACAGTGCTTTGTAGTTTTCATTATATAGGTCCTTTATATTATTTGTTATGTTTATTCCTAGGTATTTTATTTTTTGTTGCAATCATGAAGGGGATTATTTTTTTGAGTTTGTTCTCAAATGTTTCATTGTTGGCATATTAGAAAGGCTGTGGAATTTTGTATGTTTATTTTGTATCCTGTGACCTTACTGTATTGGCTTATTGTTTCTAGTAGTCTTTTTGTAGATTCTTTGGGGGTTTTGATGTATAGGATCATATCATCTGCAAAAAGTGATACCTTTACTTCTTTTCCGATATGGATGCTTTTTATTTCTTTGTCTTGTCTGATTGCTCTGGCTAGAACCTCCAGCACCACATTAAATAAGAGTAGAGAGAGTGGACAACCCTGTCTTGTTCCTGATTTAAGGGGGAAAGCCTTCAGTTTTGTGCCATTTAATATGATGTTAGCTGATGGCTTATCATATATGGCCTTTATCATGTTGAGATATTTTCCTTCTATACCCATTTTGTTGAGAGTCTTAAACATAGAATTGTGTTGTATTTTATCGAATGCCTTTTTTTGCATCTATTGATAAGATCATATGGTTTTTGTTCCTTGTTTTGTTGATATGGTTTATTACATTGACCGTTTTATGTATGTTGAACCATCCTTGAGATTCTGGGATGAATCCCACTTAATCATGATTTATTATTTTTTAATATGTTGTTGTATTCGATTTGCTAGTATTTTGTTTAGTATTTTAGCATCTGTATTCATTAGAGATATTGGTCTGTAGTTTTCTTTTTTTGTGCTGTCCTTGCCCGGTTTCAGTATGAGGGTTATGTTGGCCTCATAAAATGTGTTTGGAAGTATTCCTTCTTCTTTAACTTTTTGGAAGAATTTGAGTAGAATAAGAACCAAGTTTTCTTTGAATGTTTGATAGAATTCACTAGTATAACTGTCTGGGTCTGGACTTTTATTTTTGGGGAGGTTTTTAATAGTTTTTTCTATTTCTTCCCTACTAATTGGTCTGTTTAGGCTTTCTGCTTCTTCTTGAATCAGTCTAGGAAGGTTGTATTGTTCTAGGAACTTATCCATTTCTTCTAGACTGTTGAATTTAGTGGTATAAAGATTTTCATAGTATTCTACAATAATTCTTTGTGTATCTATGATATCCATGGTGATTTCTCCTCTTTCATTTCGGATTTTGTTTATATGAGTCCTTTCTCTTTTTTCCTTGGTAGGTCTTACCAATGCTTTGTCAATTTTGTTGATATTTTCAAAGAACCAGCTCCTTGTTCTATTAATTTTTTCTATAGTTTTTCTGTTCTCTGTTTCATTTATTTCTGCTCTGATTTTTATTATCTCCTTTCTTTGGCTGGTTTTGGGTTGTCTTTGTTCTTCTTTTTCCAGTTCCTTAAGGTGTGAAGTTAAGTGGTTAACTTGGGCTCTCTCTTGTTTGTTCATATAGGCCTGAAGTTATATGAACTTCTCTCTTATCACTGCTTTTGCTGCATCCCATAGATTCTGTTATGTCATATTGTCCTTTTCATTTGTCTGTATATATCTTTTGATCTCTGCACTTATTTCTTCTTTGACCCATTCATTTTTTAAAAGTATGTTGTTTAGTTTCCACATTTTTGTGTGTTTTTTTTTCCTCTTTTTTCCAGTTGAATTCTAGTTCCAAGGCTTTATGATCAGAAAATATGCTTGGTACAACTTTGATTTTTCTGAATTTGCTGATGTTATTTTTGTGGCCCAACATATGGTCAATTCTTGAGAATGATCCATGTACACTGGAGAAAAATGTATACTCTGTCACTTTGGGATGAAATGTCCTGTAGATGTCTATCGTATCCAGGTGCTCTAGTGTTTTGTTTAAGGCCAATATATCTTAAGAATCCTGACTTTAAAGCCAGATAGATTTGGAAGATATTCTTGTGGGACTCTTTGGCCATCATCTCATGTGTTAGAGCCTTGGTTTATTCATCTGTAAAAATAATAATGACTCCACCTGATCAGTGGTGGTACAGTGGATAGAGTGTCTGTTGACTTGGGATGCTGAGGACCCAGGTTCTAAACCAAAAGGTCGCCAGCTTGAGCATGGGATCATTGCTGGCTTGAAGCTCAAGGTCGCTGGCTTGAGCAAGGGGTCACTGGTTCAATTGGAGCCCCCATGTCAAGTCAGGTACGAGAAGCAATCAATGAACAACTAAAATGATGCTTCTCTCTGTGTAAAATAATAATAGTAATAATCATCCCTCTTTTGCAAGTGTTTTATGAAGATTGATGAAATAATACATGTAAAATACCTAGAAGACTTTATTATATGACTCTAGATTTTTCTAGCTTCTCCCCAGAACAGATCAAGCTCTGCTTTTGAGATGGGATAGTGCTCTAGGATACACAAAAGAGTTGCACAAGAGAAACCCAAAGAAAGAGCCAGAAGAGGGGATGAGTTTTCCAGCATGCTGAGGGACAGATTTGGAGGCCAGGATAAAAGTTGCTAGATCTACTTCTCATAGACCTCTTCCCACACAATTCTCAAGCTGGGTGGTGGGGTACCAGTGGTATGTTCACTCTGCCAGCTCATAGTCAGAGAGCCATACTCTCTAAACCTGGCTTCTTATCTCTGCCTGGGTGGTCAGGCTTGGCCTTCATCCTATTTTGGGGCTGTGTAGGTAGAGTGGTACTCTCTCTGAGAACAATGGACATTTTCCTGAGGTCTGTGGAGAATCCTGCATCTTCTACATCAGATCGAAAGTCTGTTTTGTCTTCTATTCATGCCTTAGTGCTCAAAGGTGTGCAGAGTCCAGAGGGTGGGAGGTGGGCTGTGGGCCACCTCTGACCTTCTGGGGACACCTGGAAAAAAGCAATAGAAGCTGAGTCACAGCTCCTGTGTTAACTTCAAGGCATACTTGGGAAGGATTGTTTTCTTAGACTTTAAGATGGGTGCCTCGGAAATCTTAGGAGGCTTCAGGCTGGTGATTTCAAGGCTGCACACACTTTGAGAGAAATCATCCCATTTCCAGTTCTTGAATTTCCTCTTTCTCTATTCACTTCCCACATCCCTAGAAGAAATATGAGGTAGGAAGTCTGCATACAAGCCAAAGAGGGTGGCATCACCTCCCAGTCATGGCCTGAACCTCACTAGTTTCAGGACTTGGTTGAGTTGTGTCCTACCACTGTCCCAAGAAAAACCTATGTTCTTGGCAACACTGCAGAGAGGGTGGGGCTGGCCATCAGAAGCTGGGGAAAGTGGCTAATGATTTGGAGTTCAAACAGTTTTTTCTCAGTAATCAACTCAGGTGAGGAAAAGTAACCTCATTTGCCATTGGGGGGCAGCAGAGGCCAATTTTCAGTACCGTTCACTTAGAACTCCTGGGTTAGAATCTGTTTGCATCTGTGAAGGAGTCATACCTAGCCCAGTTTAGCTCAACCCCAGGCAGCATCATCACCCTGCAGGCCAGTCCAAACCTGACCCAATGTAGGGAGTGGGGGAAGTCCAAAGAACAGCTAGAGAAGTCAGAGAGGAGGAAAGCCTCCAGGACAGTGGAGCAACCTTGGGGACTCAAAATGCCACAACAAAGGAGTCCAAAACATGGCAAGAGTAGAAGAGAATTATTTGCATATGATTAATTTTAGTTCTTACTATGTATAAGTACAGAAGTATCTCCCTCCACAACTGACTTTCACATAGAACATTCTTCCCCAACTTTTGATATTCTAGGCTGACTCTCCCAGCCCAGAAGAACTCCTGCTCAGAACAGCTACCTCATCTTCTCCCCCAGATCACTCTAGTAATAGATTTTCTTTTCATGTCTACCATGCTAGCCTGTCTGGCTAGACCCCCTCCTACTTTTCTGATCCATAAATTTAGGGTGCCCAGATTTTTAAGACTACAATTCAGAGATTGTAGGAAGGGTTTCACATCCCCCACACACCAAGAGGGTGAGTCATCAGTGATTTCTTAAGGAAAAGTGTTAGTCCAGTAACCAAAGCTAGGTTGATTAATTACTAAACTCGGAAGACATTGGACATCCACATCCTGCAAATGAGCCTAAAGCTGGAAGTGCTCTTGAAAGACAGGTCCCTACTTGCGAGAAGAAAGCTCAGACTTCAGAACATAAAGAGAAAACCTGTTAATGGACATATCTGAGCCCAAGATGGCATTCACTCAGGAGATCACGTAGTTGATAGAATAAACAGGTCCAAATGCAAGTTTAGACCAACCATGAAGGTGCTGAGGTTCCCTGAGGGTTACTCTGGTGAGGCTTGATGTGCTTTTCCTCCTCAGCTCCCAGACTACCTGTCAGGTTCAGACCCGAGAAGCAAGGCATGTAGGCACACTTTCTCTGCATGGGTAATCTGTATCTCCGAGGATGTTTGCTTTGGGGGGTGAAAGCAAGTACCCAGCCCACAAGCCTCTGTTTCACACAGAAATTATCCCCTCTGGGAATTTCCTCCCAGCAGAGAACCAGACTTAATAATCTTCTGGTTGTGTGTCTTAAGCAATGGAACAGAAAAGAAAATCACTATGAAATGAGAAGAAAAGGAGGATGTGTACCTTATTATAGAAAGAACACTTCAGGGTGTACTCATATAATGAGGGCTGTTTATGAGGTAGTTTAAAGACATCGTGACATTTTATCTAGACAATATCCTCATGAAGGAGCTATTTTTCCTGTTTTACTGATAGTGACACTGGTAGGCTCTGACCACTTGCACTTGGAAATGTTGAGCCAGGATGCAAACCCAGGCCTGCCTGGTTCCAAAACCTATGCTGTTTCTGCTACCAAGGTTCTGCTTCCCAAAGAGGGTGAGAGTCGCTGACTAAAGCTTGCAAAGCCAGCTGAAAGAGGCTACTTCTAGATCGTGGCATCATGCCCCAAATCCCCAGGAAGGGAAGCACAGACCTTCCAGAGGACAGGACAGCTAGAAAGCCCAAGTGCAGCACATGCCAGGGTCTGGGATGCCCACCCAGAAGCAGCGCAAGAACAAGTTATAGGATAGAAGAAGGAGAAGCTCAAGTCTAGGCAACCCAGGCCTTTCTTGGGTAAAGTCCGAGATCGATCATAGACCACAATTCATGGTGATTTGGACTGTAGTGATCAGTCCAGTTCTGCTGCTCTAAGATCACCACTTGGTTACTTGTATATCAGCAGTGGAAGAAGCAGACAATGAGTTGGTATTGAGTTGTGGAGATGGGGGTCCTTCCTAACAAGCTGGGCCCACCTTTCTCCATCTTCACAATAAAGCAAAAAGCTGCAAAGAGGGGCTTTCTGACCATCACAAGCAATCTACACCAGGTTACAGATTAGGAGCCTTTTGGCCAAGGCCTTGCCCAGCCTAGTGGTCTGGCTCTAGAGAAGATCTGAAAAGCAGTACTGGACAGGCCCCATCTGTCCACTGCCAGCTGGAAAACCTGCCTCTGCCTCTATAGGTAGGTCTTTTCTTGACTCATTAGAAAGTACCCAATAAATAAAAAAACTGCTTCCCGGGTTAGGAGAAACCCATTACACTGAGAAGAGAATCTCCTTGGGGGAAGAGGCTGTGGTGATCTCCCAACTCTGGCCCTTTGAATCTCCTCTCTCCCTTTAAGGACTTGGCTTTTACTCAGACTTAACACTAGCACCCTCAGGATAAAACAGAACACAAAAGTCTCAAATATTACAGTAAAGAAGACTTGGGGAAGGAAACATGCAGAAGGTAAATTCTCACTCTCAGGACTCCCTTAGTAGACACACTGCTGCCTCATACTCAGCTCCAAGCATGTGCTCTTTTTAACACTCTGGCCTGAGAGGACTACAAAGCCCATTTTTGGTTTTCCCTGGGCACAATAGATACAGCAGGAAGCATCTGCACAAAGAACTTCCTGAAACATCTGGGTAAGCACAAGGCAATGCCATAAGTCCAAACAGCCCAGCTTCCGCAGTATAACACATCTCTGAGTCAACCATGGCTAACTCCTCTCTGGGCACACATACTGTCTGGACTATATCCAGGCTCTGAAGTAGCAGGAGCTTGGTTCCTTGCTTTTCTGCCCCTGGCCTGTGCTCACAAGGCAGGTACCACTTACCTCAAACCTCAGTGAGCAAGTATTTGAGGGTTAGGTTCTCTCCATAGATAGTGCAAAAAACAAACAAACAAACAAACAACAAAAAAAGAAAAACGTGAGTTCCAGACTTCTTAGAGGCCTCCTCTTCAACCTTGGTTTCCTTTTTGATAAATAGATTTTTTTCAGGTGATCTTCAGGACTCTACTATAATTGATATTATTTATTTTCTCATAGTTCAGGTGAGAGCCAATCCTCTACTTTGAGAGGCATGGCTCTGGCCTGTACAGGCCTCACAGTCTGACAGCTCTTCAGCACTACAGGATCCCTAGCATCTGAATATAGTAACCATATACAGTATCACAAATGGCACCCAAATATTATGTACTGTGAAATGTGTGGACCTGCACTTAGCCCAAAGCAATAACTTTTATTAAAAAACGTTTTGGATACATCTGGGACAATATACTTCCACCCTTGCTATTGAAAGCATGAAGAAAGAGCTTTGAGTTTAAGCAAGAAAGACAAAAATTAGAAGCAATATTGACAGTAAGTGATGGAAGTGAGAGAGCTTTGGAAGTTGAAGAACCTCTAGCCCATGGCATCCTTCAATGTAGGAAAGGTAAAGGCCCTTCCAAATATGGACTAGTAGAGAACTTCTTGGGGGGGGTGGGTGGAAATAAATGAGGTGATCTCTGTGAGGCTAGGATCCTAGAGTAGTTTCATCAGTGTTTTTCCCACTTTCCATCTCAGAGAGTATCTGAAATCTCTTTGTTGAAGCCACCCTCTCACTATGTATCAAACCCTAGAATCACAAAAACTTGGTTGTCAAAAACTTTAGAATCATCTATTTCTCTTGTGGCTATTTAACCACAAACAGTCATTCAACTTCTGCTTAGATACCTGTTTGATAATATCTTCACTGAGGAGAATTCACTGCTTGTGGGAGCAACTATGAGAAAGACCCTCTGATTCTACATTTTGTAGTTCATATTTTTAAAAATTAAAACAATCTAATGCTAACAAATCTGTTAAAGTAATACCACACCCCTTTGATGGAGTGGAGATAGTCTCACTTGAAGTGTCCATTTGCCCACTTACTCATTTATTCATTTAACAAATACCGTGCATCTATATGTTAGGCACTATACTTGCTGCTCAAAGAACAGGAAGAAACAAAAACAGACATGGCTCCTGTTCTTATGAAGTTTGCAGTGTAGTGGTTAAGACGGTAATAAACAAAAAAATCACACAAGGGTGAAATGCAACTGAGATAAGTCCTATAAAGAAAGGAAGATGGCTGACTGACCAGGCAGTGGCACAGTGGGTAGAGCGCCGGACTGGGATGCACAAGACCCAGGTTTGAAACCCCAAGGTCGCCGGCTTGAGCACAGGCTCATCTGGCCTGAGCGCAGGCTCACCAGCTTGAGTGCGGGATCACTGGTTTGAGGGTGAGATCATAGATATGACCCCATGGTCGCTGACTTGAGCACAAGGTTGCTGGCTTAAGCAAGGGGTCACTCGCTCTTCTGTAGCCCCCCCCCCCCGTGAAGGCACATTTGAGTAAGTAATCAATGAATAACTAAGGAGTCGCAACAAAGAACTGATGCTTCTCATCTCTCTTCCTTCCTGTCTGTCTGTCCCTATCTGTCCCTTTCTCTGTCTCTCTCTTTGTCTCTGTCAAAAAATAATTAAAAAAGAACCTGACCTAGCCGGAAGGGACTGGTCTAGAAAACCCTCCCTGAGGAAGTGATGTTGAGAATGAGATCTGAGTACTAAGTAAGATTAGCCATGCAAAATGGATGGAGGTGGGAAGGGCAGAGAGTGTTTTAGAAGAAAAGAATGCATGTACAAAGGCCCTGTGGCCACAAAAGAATAGTAGATTTTGCATTGGAAGAAGATCTGTGTGGATGGAACATAAAGCATGAAGAAGAAACTGATGTAAGCTGAAACTGGGGATGTAAGTTTGAACAAGGCCTTATAGAACCTTGAAGGCCACATTAACAATTCTTTCTTCTATGTGTTGTAGGATATTATTGGAGGTTTTTTTTAATAGAAGATAACACAACTGTGGACAAGGCCCACCGGGGATGAGGACGATGGAGACGCAGAGACCCAACTCCAGAGACCAGGTTCAGTGACGCAGATCTACTTCATTAAGGAAGTAAGCTAGCTTATATACATGGGTTCAGCCAATAGAATGTTACAGCAAGGCAAATGGCCAAAAAAGGTTAGGAGTCTACCTGGTTGGCGCTGAGTCATTTTGTATAGCAGATGAGCTCCGTCCGGGGTGTGCCGGGGAGTGTTTATCCTTGCTGGAGTGTTCTCACAGCATAGCATCAGCCACAGCTGCCAGGTAAATGCTCTGCACTCTACCTACACACAACCATATACAATTTTGAAAACCACTCTAGATGCTGTATAGAAAATGAGTTGGAGAGAAACTGGTGTACATGGGTAGAGACCAATCTATTGTAGATCAAATAAAAAGTGATGGTGATGTAGACCTGGGTGGTGGCTAACAGTGCCATTGGAAAATGTGAATGGAGTAAGAAACTTTTAAGAAGTAAAACAGATAGAACTTAATGATAATTAGATATGAGAGAAAGGGAAAGTGTTGCCAGATGACTCCTATGTTTCTTTTTCTTTTTTTTTCTTTAGCTGTCAAAATACAGACTACTTTTGAAAAAATTAATTTTAATGGGGTGACATTGATAAATCAGGGTACATATGTTCAGAGAAAGTATCTCTAGGTTATTTTGACATTTGATTATGCTGCATTCCCATCACCCAAAGTCCAATTGTCTTCCATCACCTTCTAACTGGTTTTATTTGTGCCCCTCCCCTCCCCCAACCCCCTCCCTCTCCTCAACCCCCCCCATAACCACCATGCTCTTGTCCATGTCTCTGAGTCTCATTTTTATGTCCCACCTATGTATGGAATCATGGAATCATATAGTTCTTAGTTTTTTCTGATTTACTTATTTTGCTCAGTATAATGTTATCAAGGTCCATCCATGTTGTTGTAAATGATCCGATGTCATCATTTCTTATGTCTGAGTAGTATTCCATAGTATATATGTACCAAGGCTTTTTAATCCACTCGTCCACTGACAGACACTTGGGCTGTTTCCAGATCTTCACTATTGTGAACAATGCTTCCATAAACATGGGGGCTCATTTCTTCTTTTCAAACAGTGCTATGGTGTTCGGGGGGTATATTCCTAAAAGTGGTATAGCTGGGTCAAAAGGCAGTTTGATTTTTAATTTCTTGAGGAATCTCCATACTGTTTTCCACAGTGGCTGCACCAGTCTGCATTCCCACAAGCAGTGTAGGAGGGTTCCTTTTTCTCCAAATCCTTGCCAGCACTTATTCTGTGTTGTTTTGTTGATGAGCGCCATTCTGACTGGTGTGAGGTGATATCTCATTGTGGTTTTAATTTGCATTTCTCTAATGATTAGTGATGTTGAGCATTTTTTCATATGCCTATTGGCCATCTGTGTGTCCTCTTTAAAGAAGTGTCTATTCATTTCTTGTGCCCATTTTTGATTGGATTGTTTGTCTTCCTGGTATTGAGTTTTACAAGTTCTTTATAAATTTTGGTTACAGACCCCTTATCAGATGTATTGTCAAATATGTTCTCCCATTGTGTAGTTTGTCTTTTAATTCTGTTCATATTGTCTTTAGCTGTGCAGAAGCTTTTTAGTTTGATATAGTCCCATTTGTTTATCCTGTCTTTTATTTTACTTGCCTGTGGAGACAAATAGGCAAATATATTGCTCCGAGAAATGTCGGAGAGCTTACTGCCTATGTTTTCTTCCAAGATGCTTATGGTTTCACGGCTTACATTTAAGTGTTTTATCCATTTTGAGTTTATTTTTGTGAGTGGTGTAAGTTGGTGATCTAATTTCATTTTTTGCAGGTAGCTGTCCAACTATCCCAACACCATTTATTAAACAGGCTGTCTTTACTCCATTGTATGCTCTTACCTCCTTTGTCAAATATCAGTTGTCCATTAGAGCTGTGAATTATTTCTGGGTTCTCTGTTCTGTTCCATTGATCTATATGCATGTTCTTATGACAGTACCAGGCTGTTTTGAGTACAATGGCCTTGTAGTATAACTTGATATCTGGAAGTGTGATACCTTCCACTTTATTCTTCCTTTTCAAGATTGCTGAGGCTATTTGTGTTCTCTTTTGGTTCCATATAAAGTTTTGGAATATGTGTTCTATATCTTTGAAGTAAGTCATAGGTATTTTAATCAGTATTGCATTGAATGTATAAGTTGCTTTGGGTAATATAGACATTTTAATGATGTTTATTCTTCCTAACTATGAGCACGGTATATGCTTCCACTTGTTTGTATTTTCCTTGATTTCTTTTATCAACGTTTTATAATTTTCCAACTACAAGTCTTAATCGCCCTGGTTAAATTTTATCCTAGGTACTTTATATTTTTGGTTGTAATGGTAAAGAGTATTGCTTCCTAATTACTCTTTTTGACAGTTCATTGTTAGTGTATAAAAATGCTTCTGATTTCTGAGTATTAATTCTATATCCTGCTACCTTGCTGAATTCATTCATCAGGTCTAGTAGTTTTTTGACTGAGACTTTAGGGTTTTCTATATACAATATCATATCATCTGCAAATAATGATAGTTTTACTTCTGTTCCAATTTGGATGCCTTTTATTTCTTTTTCTTGTCTGATTGCTGTGGCTAGGACTTACAGAACTATGTTGAATAAGAGTGGTGAAAGGGGGCACCCCTGCCTTGTTCCTGATCTTAAGGGGATTGCTTTTAATTTTTGCCATTGAGTATGATGTTGGCTGTGAGTTTGTCATAGATAGCCTTTATCGTGTTGAGGTATGTTCCCTGTATTCCCACTTTGCTGAGAGTTTTGATCATGAATGGGTGCTGGATTTTATCAAATGCTTTTTCTGCATCTATTGAAATTATCATGTGGTTTTTCTCCTTTCTTTTGTTTAGGTGATGAGTCACATTGATTGATATGCGAATATTGTACCAGCCTTGCCTGCCAAGAATAAATCCCACTTGATCATGGTGTGTGATTTTTTTCATATATTGCTGGATCTGGTTTGCTAATATATTTTTGAGGATTTTAGCATCTAAATTCATCAGGGATATTGGCCTATAATTTTCTTTCTTTGTGTTGTCTTTGCCTGGTTTTGGAGTCAGAATTATACTAACCTCATAAAAGGAGCTTAGAATTCTTCCTTCCTCTTGGATTTTTTGAAATAGCTTGAGAAGGATAGGAGTTAGTTCTTCTTTGAATATTTGGAATAATTCACATGTGAAGCCTTCAGGCCCAGGACTTTTCTTTTTTGGGAGTATTTTTTATAACTATTTCAATCTCATTTGTTCTAATAGGTCTGTTTAGGTTTTTTGATTCTTCCAGATTAATTTTTGGAAGATTATATGTTTCAAGGAATTTGTCCATTTCATCTAGTTTGTCTAGTTTTTTGGCGTATAGTTCTTCATAGTATTTTCTTACGATATTTTGTATTTCCATTGTGTCAGTTGTTATTTCTCCACTCTCATTTCTAATTTTATTTATTTGAGTCCTCTCTTTTTTTTTTTTTTTTTTTTTGAAGAGTCTGGTTAAAGGTTCACCGATCTTGTTTACCTTTTCAAAGAACCAGCTTCCGGTTTCATTGATCCTCTGTATTATTTCCTTAGCCTCTATGTCATTTATTTCCACTCTGATCTTTATTATTTCCTTCCTTCTACTAGGTCTGGGCCTTACTTGCTGTTCTTTTTCTAGTTCTTTTAGATGCAGGGTCAAGTTGTTTAGTTGAGCTTTTACTAGCTTCTTGAGGGATGCCTGTAATGCTATGAACTTACCTTTCAGGAATGCTTTTCCTTTGTCCCATAAATTTTGAATTGATGTATATTCATTATTGTTTGTTTCTTGGAATTATTTAATTTCTTCTTTTTTCTCATTGTTAACCCATTAATTATTTAGTAACATGCTGTTTAGTTTTCAAGTGTTTGGGTATTTTTCAGTTTTCCTGTTGTGATTGATTTCTAGTTTTATGCTACTGTGATCAGAGAAATTGGTCGATATGATTTCAATCTTCTTAAATTTGTTGAGACTGCTTTTGTGCCCTAACATGTGGTCTATCCTAGAGAATGTATGATGAACACTTGAAAAGAATGTATATTCTGTTGCTTTCAGGTGAAAGGTTCTGAAGATATCTAGTAAATCGAATTGATCTAATATGTCCTTTAAGTCTGCTATTTCTTTGTTAATTTTCTTTCTTGAGGATCTATCTAGTGACGTTAGTGGGGTATTGAAATCCCCTACTATTATGGCATTGCTGTTGATCTTGCCCTTTAAATCCATCAAAGTCTGCTTTATATATTTAGATGCTCCTATTTTAGGTGCATAGATATTTATAATGGTTATATCTTCTTGTGGGATTGCTCCCTTTATCATTATGTAGTGACCTTCTTTATCTCTTACTACAGTTGTTATTTTAAAGTCCACTTTGTCTGATATAAGTATTGCTACCCCAGCTTTTTTCTCATTTCCATTTGCATGAAATAGTTTTTTTTATCCTTTCATCATCAGTCTATGTGCATCTTCTATTTTAAGGTGTGTCTCTTGTAGACAGCATATGTATGGTCCTATTTCCTTATCCATGCAGCTACCCTATATCTTTTGATCAGATCATTTAATCCATTTACATTTAACGTTATTATTTATCTTGTCCTCTAACTTGCTGATTTGATTCTCAGCTTTATCCATCCTGCTTTTAATTCCTTCCATTGTGTTCTTCATTTCTGATATTGTATCTGTCATTTCTGAGTGATTCATTTTTATTATTTCAATGTCCTTTTTTATATTTGCTATTTCTTTGTTTAGGTGTTCGTAATGACCATCTAGTGTTCTTCCAATATCTTTGAGAATCCTAACAATCATTTTAAACTCTGCATCTGGGAATTTGGTTATATCTGACTCATTCAGGTCCTTTTCTGGGGATTTCTCTTGATTCATTTGTGTTGTATTTCTCTACCTTCTCATTTTGCCTTTGTAAAAGAAGGTTTTGGCCACTGGACTCCACTGGGTATGGCCTCTGTGTTCCCTAGGTGTGGTCTGTCTGCAGGCCTGCCACCATCTCTGCTGTTGCTGCCTATTGAGTTCGGGTATGGGCTTTGCTGGTGCCTGCCCACTGGTGCTGTTGCTGTGGTTTCTGCCTCTTCTTCATGGGAGTGGCTGTGATTACGTGCTCAGGTGTACAAACCTTGGTGGCCTTGGCCTTTGCTCTGCCCCCGTGGGTGGCGTTATTCTCCGCCCTGAGGGCAGGGGTGAGCACCTTTACTCAGCTGCGGGTCTCTGCCTGATTCTGGGCTTTCGCCCTGCCCTTGCAGGAGGAGCTCGCTCGTGGAACGGCTGCAAGCCTTGGCTCCACAGGCAAGGCAGGACAGTGTGCCCATGCTCAGTAGTGGGACTCCGCCTGTTCTGGGCTTTTGGCTCCACATCTACGGGAGGAGCTGGCTCCCAAGTTAGGCCACAAGCCTCGGTTCAGCAGGCAGGGCAGGGTTGTGCTTCTGCACCCTTGCTGAAGGGCAGATCTCTGCCCCTTCCAGGGCTCCTGCCCTTCCCCCGCAGGCTGGATTGCAGGAAGCCCATAGCTGGGCTTGACCACTTTTGCATGTCCCTTCCTCCCCAGCCAGGCAAGACTGAGGTCACACCTGGGCCTTAGTGCTGGCCAGCTGGCTTCCGCCCTTGCTGACAGAACTGCACTTCTGCATCCCGCCACCTGCCCTCAGGCGGGCCTTCAGCCATGTGGGTGGGGGCGCTGCAGCTCAGACCCTAACACTCACTACTGTAGTCCCAATAGCTCCCTCCTTCTAAGTGACTCTGCTCTGAGTGCCAAGGGAGAGCTTGTTTGGCTGGTGTCCTTCTTCCCTTTGCTGGTATTGCTGTTTCCAGGGGAACTATTCACTTAAGATTTGGGAGTGACTTGTCCCAGAGGTTAGGGTGGCTGTCTCTCAAAATGTTTCTCCCTGTGCCTCCTAGATTACACTCTTTTCCTGCTACTCTGGTCCTCTCCTCTCTCCCTTTCTTCCAAAGCCCC
The DNA here is from genome assembly GCF_036850765.1 of Saccopteryx bilineata. NCBI lineage: Eukaryota > Metazoa > Chordata > Mammalia > Chiroptera > Emballonuridae > Saccopteryx > Saccopteryx bilineata. Next base: position 75,127,854 of record NC_089502.1, read on the forward strand.
AGGTGAGTGGTTGTGAGAGAGGTTTTCTACGTGGTTCCTTTAAGAGGAATGCTTGGTCTGAGAAATCAGTCTCTTTCTCACAAACAGTATCCTGTCTTGTTTCCAGCTAAACACTGTCCATACACCTCTTCTAGGCTCTGGGGCTACAGGCTGGGGCTTTGTTCCTGGGACTCAGGACCCTCTCCTCTCTGTTAAACTTAGTTACCACCACGTGAATCTCTCTCAGCTGCCGTTCGCTCTGGGGAGCCGGGGAGCCCTTTCCGCATTTCTGCTTTTCCTACCAGTCTCAGTGTGCCTTCTTCAGTGTTCCTTGGTTGAAGAGTCCTCTTATTTTAGTCCAAAGTTGGTTTTTCCAGATGATGGTTCTTAAAATTAAGTTGTAATCCACTTTGGTTCTGGGAGGTGGAAGTTGGTATGTCTGCCTACTCCATCGCCATCTTTTTTCCTCAATACAGACTACTTTTAAAGAACCTGAAGACAAGAACAGTAACTGAATTACACATATAGTTATAGTGAGTATATACAGGTGGACATTAAATGATGGATATTTCTGAAAAACGACTATGGAAATGGTCACTAAGTTTACACTGGCTTGTGTACTGATCTCACTCCTATGTTTCTGAATTGCATAACTGGACAGTTGAGGTTGCCATTCACTGAAAAAGAGGAACCTAGTACAGAATCACATATCAAAGAGGAGACCATAGGTTTGTTCTTGGATATGTTGAATTTGAATCATGTTTCAGTCATCTCAGTATAGATATAAACATGAGATCCATATCATGGGCATGGATGAGACTTCCTAGTGAGAGAGTATAAAGTGAGAGGATAAGGCAACTTTGAGGAACTCCAACATTTAAAAAGTAGTTAAAGGAAAATGAGCCCCAAAAGAAACCAAGGTAGTCTCAGAGAGGTCAGAGAAAAACAAAAGCAAGAAGCTAACAGAAGAAAGTGTCTCAATAAAAAGGTAGTAGTCAATCATGTCAAATGCTATAGAGAAGTCAAGTAAATTAAGAATTAAAAGCATATTTTAGATTTAATGTCATGAAGTTCATTGGTGACCTGAGTGAGAGCACTTTCAGGGTAGTAATGAGGCAGAAGTGTGATTAGAGTTGGGTGAGGAGTAAATATAGATAACTTTTTTGAGAATTTTATTTGGAAGGGAGGAAGAATGAATGATAACTGGAGGGGCTTGTGAAGTTGAGGGGACATTATATTAAGATGGAAGAGACTGTTTTACCTGCTATTGAGAAGGGTCCAGTTGATAGAAAGAGGTTGAATACATAGGAGAAAAAAAGGATCATTGATAATGTGAAAAGATGGGAAAGGATAAACTACAAAACACCAGTGGAAGAAATGGTCCTCTGAGAAAAACAAACACATCCTGCTCTGTTACACCATGAAAGTCCTACAAAGCGATGAGGTAATTTGGGAAGCAGAGGCCTTGCCTGATGCTTTAATCTTCCCAGTGAAGTAAATGATGAGGTTATTGGTTATGAGAGAAAGTGAGAGGGGTGGACACAGAGACTTGAGATTTAAGAAAAAAGAGAAGATTTGAAATAGTCATCCTGGAAAGCGAGAGGTTCTAAAACAATTTAGTACCTAAGTATAATTGTGAAGCCATGTTGAGGGCTCAATTGACATTAGTGATTTACAGTGGAGCAGATTGAGTTTGGACAATGTGAGTTGGCTGAGTTCACCTCAGCTGTTGGTGGAAAAGATGAAGATGCTGAGGAACCAGGAGGTTCAAGTGATAACTGAGTCACCAACATGGACACTGACATCCCCTAGGATGATGGCAGAACTTACAGTGTGTATGTGTGTGTGTGTGTGGGGGGGGGAAGCCAGTAAGACAGAAACCAAAGTCTTCATTGAGAAAGAGAGTATATTCATTTCCTAGAATGCTATAACAAATTACCAAAAACTAGGTTGCTTAAAGCAACAAAAATGTATTCTTTAACAGTTCTGGAGGTCAGAAGTCCTAAATCAAGGTGTTGAAAGGATTAGTTCATTCTAAAGGCTCTGAGGGAGATCTATTTCATGCATCTCTACTAGTTTCTGATGGTTGCTAACAATCCTTGGCATTGTTAGTCTTGGCTCGTAGACCCATTGCTCCAATCTATGTCTTTGTCATCCCATGAACATCTTCCTTCTGGTGTATGTCTCTGGTTCCAAATTTCTCTCTTTTTGTAAGGACACCACTCAGGAGCCTACCTTAATCCAATATGACCTCATCCTAACTTGATTGCATCTCTGAAGACCCTATTTTCAAATAAGTCATCTTCACAGGTACTGGGGACTAGGACTTCAACATATCTTTTTGGGAGACACAATTCAACTCATTACAGAGGATACGACTAGGAGGTCTGCACTTGACAACAATAAGGAGTGAATGTTGTGTCAAAATAATGTAAGCCTCAAGAAAGCTTTAGGTTTTACAACAGGGAGAAAAACAAATTATCTGAAAGTAATGAGGAGCAAAGAAAACCCCTACCCCATCTCCTGACCCTATGATACTGGGGGAGACAAGCAGCCTCACATAAGAAGGCAGCAGAAGAAATAGCCATCTGAGTAGAACTAGCTTTCTGTTGGGTAAAAGAGGTTGATAGTGCTGATAAGATGGTTGACAGGGCTCTGGTGGGAGGCTTGGGGAGGGATGGATTGGGCCAAGAAAAAGAAAACACAGACCAGCATGAGCATCAATGTAAGGGTAGAAGTGAGACTTAAAATTAGGAAGTGTATAACAACTTTGGGAGATGTGGGGCAGAGTGGATTTAGTCCTAGTGTCTTTGAGAAGTTATCAGTCTTTGGGCCTGTGGCCTGAAAATAGCTCTCTCTGCCAGGGTTGGTGGCAGCTGCGGGGGATGCGGGCTCTGCACACTATTAGCTGTAGAAGAATAGTGGCTCCAGTGAGGTCACCTTTGTACCTTTGTGACTAGGATGAGGTCACTGTGTCAATTACTGAAGGATGAGGCTGGATTCTTCATGCTAGAAATTAGAAGTGAGAAGGAAAGTCTAAGATGGGCTAAAATATGGACATTTATTTCTCTTGGTTTTAACTGAGAAGGTATTGAAGTATCTGAGAGGAATCTGCTAGGTTGCAGGTCTTAAAATGGGGCCCTTTATCTCTTGCCCAAGGTGTGCCAATTCAGCCACCACAGTCAATCAAGAAAGCTGTAAATTCTTTCTGGTATAAATCTGGGCAGTTATACAGAATCACTGACATCTTCTGAGTGGAGGTAAAGTGAGCATGAATTCTTTTATTCAAATTCTTCCTCTTGTATTCAAATCTTCTATGACCTTAGACAAGTGACTTAACCTGTCTGTCCCTTACTTTGTTCATCTGGAAAATAGAGACAATAATAGTTCCTACCTCAAAGAATTTTTGTCATGGAGAATTAAGTGTTGTAATGTATGTAAATGCTTAGAACAGTTCGTGATACATAAGTAACAACTATGTAAGTGATTGTTTTTACTGTTATTAATTTACTCTCCCATCCTTCCACTTAATCACTTGATACTACCCTACTGAAGTCCCCTGGGCTCTGAACTCTATTTTGATTAACTACTGCTGATCCTTCCCCTGTGGGGGCTCTTCCCTGGGTCAGTTTACTTCTAGGTCAAATAAGCCCAGGTCCTTCAACTCTTCTTCATATAATGTGGCTGCTTGTGTACCATCCTAGTGACTCATGTTTGAATACTTTGCACTCTGTCATTGTATCCCTGTTTACATGGACCACAGTGCTCTCTGGGTGGGATGTGACAAGTGTAGAGAAGGGCAAACCATCTTTTCCCTTGTTCTGATTCTATACTTCTATTAATGCAGCCTACAACCTAATTACCTCTTTTGGCAGCATCATCACTCTGTTGGCTCATATTGACTTTACAATCAAGTCAAGGTCTTTTTTTTAACTGTGCCATTGTTAAACCAGACAGGTCTCTTCTATCCTGTGCTAGAAGAACAACCCAGCTAGTTGCTGGGAGAAAGTTTGTTCAGCAGTCAAAGGCCAGTATCTGAGGGGTTTAGTAAGAAAGGAAAGGTAGTGTAGGCAAGCAGTTGGTAGTTGGGGTTCATGGCAGATGCTATCAGTTGCTTGCCCAATAAGAATCTCCCTCTTCTTTATGACTTTCAGAATCCCAACTTTGTTCAGAGCTATAATGTGCCCAGCTAAAAGCACTAGATTTCCCAGCTTCTTTTGATTCTAAGAGTGTCCATGTGACACAATTCTAATCAGAGAGATATAGGGGCATGACATTGGAGAGAGCAATTCATTCTGAATAAAAAGGCAAAACCTCTCTAGAAGGTCCTTTGTTCTAGCCTTCTTGCCCTTTCTTCCTATCTATAATGCAGCATGAGTCTTGGAGCTGCAGCAGCTGTCTTGTGACCATGAGACAAAAGGCAAATAGATAAAAACTTGCCCTAAGGGGAGTGGAGATGAAAAGCGAGGGTCTCGATGGCATTGTTGAACTGCATTATCAGCTCTGGACCATGCCAGGGAATTTTTGTTGCATAAGACAAATAAATCCCTATCTATTTAAGCCACTATTGTCTATTTATTATCTGTGGCTAAAAGTATACCTAACTGAAATAGAATTACATAGGCAAACTGGGGATCCAATTGAAACATAAACATGACTACAGAATCTAGACATTAAGAAATACGAGTGAGCAGCTGGCATCAGAGGAGTCTATCACTAGACCATCAGGCCTCAGGCACTGGGTGGGGCTCAGGGACAGGACTCTGTCTAGATGGTAGACTAAAGAGTATGACTAAGCCTAGGCATTGACAAGGGACTGGCTGGTGGTCAGGCAGGGTCTCTGATGGGAGGATTTAGACAGAGGACATAAGACAGATGGGCAGGGATCAGAACTGAGCACAATATGGTAGAGGTTCAATAAAAAAGAGGTCAAACTTGGACTGGTGGCAAAAGAACTACTTGATGCTGAGTTCCAATGTGTGTGTGTGTGTGGGGGGGAGTATTTCAATCCTTCTTGTTTTAGGACCGGTGTATTTTGCAGGTGGGGAAAAATTATGCCAACAATGGAGGAGGGGAACAGAGAATGGACCCAGGCACAGCCCAACAAGCTTCAACTCAAGCTGTGCTTTAGCCATCTTGACACTCTTTTTACAGGTTTTTAGATTTACCCTTAATTTCTTGTTTCCGTCTTTTGCCCATGACCTTTTAAGATCTGAGCGTAACAGAAAGTTAACAAATGTGTAACCATGTTGGCCTCTTTAAACAACTCCCACTTTTTCTTCTTCCTAATTTGTCAGATTTTCACTGCTGAAAACCTTTTCCTCCTCCTCTATTCCAAGGAACCCTCCCCCTGCCCGATCTCAGATCACTCCATTACTCTTCCTGGGTACTCAGGGTGCCCTCAGAAGTGCCACCTTTATCCTTTGCTGACCTGGAAGTGAATACAGAGAAAGGGCCGAGAAGAGGGTTGGCCAGGATCAACCAGTTCTGGGGAGCAACCCTGTTCCCACCTGGTTATTTTGCTCCAGGGGCCGAATTAGAGGCCAATGCCTTCCCTTCCCCCATCTCAATTTCTTGTGTTATCGAGTGGAAGAGAATGAGAGCTTCCTCTGACTGCTGGTGTGCTACTTCTGTGTGCAGCAGGTACTGTGTGGTTAAATTGTTGTTATATTGTGCTCCTGGGATAAATGCACCTTTGTAGACACTTTTTGCCCTGTGTGCTGAGGGAGAAGTAAGGAGTCTTGCCTGAGTGTCTTCTCACAGAAAGCTTCAGAGGTGCTCAGAGCTGATAGATGAGTCCTGGCAAGCTGATCTTCCATTGGTAATCGAGGGTGTCAATCACTGTGGTTTGCCAATCAACTCTGAACTAGGTATCTGTAAGCGATTAGCCTTCTTTATTAAACAGAACACTGAAACCTCCAAGGACTGAACAAAGAGTGGCTCTGGAAAGAAGTTTGTTGCTAGGTGGGCAGGGGCAGTGATGCCTGGGTCACTAAAACAAACCCTTTGGTCTTAACCTCCTTCAAGCCCTGTCTCCACTTTATACCTTACATTTAAGCCACTCCCATGTCCTTTCAATTATTTTCTCCCGTGTGCATTTCCTTTCTCCACCCCTAATGCTGCATTCTTTGTTTAGCCCTTAACACCTGTCACCCAGATTACTAACCAGTCTCCTAACCAGTTTCCCTGCCTCAACTCTCCTCTCAAATGTCACTCCAATCCAGTCTCCATCCTGCAGCCAAATCAGTCTTCTAAAAATACAAATCAGCTGAAAATCTTTCAACCTCTTCTGTGGCTCTTAGTACTTTTGGGATAAAGTCCAAACTACTTAGCATGGCACCCAGAGCCTTTCATGAATTGTTCCTGCCAAATATTCAACCTCATTTTTGGAAGTCCTGTTTCACGCCTAGTCACAATAAACTACTTTGCAGGTTTCTGAACATGCCATTCTTAGCTTTTCTTCTGAGCCTTTACACATGACATTCCTCCTGCCTGGGACATCCTTCACACACCACCTTCTCTCTTGTCTAGCTAATTTTTATTCATCCCTTAAGACTTCAACTAAACTCCTTCAGCCCAACACATGTATTTTACTCATTTCTATATCTTGGATGCCTAGGACAGCATCTGGAATATAACAGATCCTCAATAGACATTTGTTGAATAAATAAATGAATGAATGCCCCCAATTCAAGTGGCTGTGTGCAAAATTATCTCTGAGAGAAGCTGACAATTGATCAGTGCTACCCTCTATGGGAAGGAGCCCTCTCATTCATATCATTTTTATTCCACTGGGTTGCAATACCCCCTTTAAAATGTCTGCCTCTTTAATTCACCCATGAGTGTGTTGAGGGCAGGGACATGTCTAATCCACTTCAGTCTCCTCCCTAGTCTCCTGCATAGTGATTGGAACATAATGAATGAACAGGCCTCCTAAGTGTTGACATTTTTGTCCCTTGTCCCACTTCCCCACAAATTGCCAGCACCAATGCCGCCAAACTGTCACACAACTGTACAAGGCTCCTCATCGCTGAAACTTTCCACCTTTATTCCTCTCATGTGGACTGCCCTCACCACTCACCCACTCACCCAAATCTTGCTACTTCTTTAGGAACTAGCTTATACTCTCTGTCTTCCAGAAACTATTCCTGTGTTCATCCCAGCCCACCCTGACCCAGCTCTGAGTAGGGCTAATGATTCCCATCCACCTTATTTCACCCTTGGCATCCCCTCATGTTACTCAGGGGAAAATCAATACTCAGAGAGAACGGATTCTCAAGGGCACATGACATGTTCAGTGGTAGAACTATTACCTGAACTCAAGTCTCCGGTCCATGAATCCTCCCACTAGCCCACATGTATGCCTCTTTTCCTCATGTAGATCATAATTTCTTGTAAGGCAGGAAAGACTGTGTCTTCCACCCCTTCATTTTTCCAGGGCTTTACTTGTGTGGTAAGACAACTCTAAAGCCAGAGTGCCTGGGTTTCTTTCTTGGCTGCTAAGTTACTAGCTGTGTGACCTTAGGCAACTTAACCATGGTAAGTCTCAGCTTCGTCATACATAAATGCATATAAGAGTAGTGTCTGCTTCATAAGATTGTTGTCTTTGGGTGATGGGCACACAACACAATCAACAATTCAAATGCTATAAAAATATTTACCCGAAGCATATGTACTCTTACTGATCAATGTCACCCCATTAAATTTAATTTTCTAAATAAGATTTAAAAATAAGACTGTTGTGAAGATTAAATGAAATAATGCATGTGAAGTGCCTAGAGCAGTAACCGAAGACCTAGTATACATACAACAAAGAGTATTTTCTTTATTGTTGTTATTACTGTTATTATTCTTAACATTAACAAACCTTTACTGGTAATGGTTGATTTAGAAATACAATGTGGGAGTTACTGGGAGTGGGACGGAATGAGAAAGGAAGTAGACAATCCGACCACTCTGAGATTTGGTGGAATCCAAACAAGGTTAGTGGCGCGGCAGGCCATTTGCTCTTCTGAGTTCCTAGTGCCATGTGACTCTGTGGGGGCCCCAAGCACATGGTTTCGTCTGGGAGGCACCGCTTCCCTAACTCTCGCTCCGCTATTCTCAGCAGCCTATAGGGGGACCCAGGAAGCTAGGACAAGGGAGAGGCACTGGAAACCTTACTAAGGGCAGAAACAACCCCCCATCACTACTACCCATTTTAGTCCACTGTCTTGCCCCCTCCAGGAGGCTCTCTAAGCTTTGTTCCGCACTGCTGCTAAGCTGGGAGCTGTCCTTCAGCACCAGGGGCCGTTTTGGCCTCGGGCAGGACAGCGGAGTTAGGGATGGGAACTGGTCGGATCCACAGCTGGCTCCAGCGTAGCCTAGTCATGGGGATGGGGGAGGCGACCCAGGGAGGAACCAAGAAGCTACTAGATGTCCCCTTCCTCCAAAAATCCCCCTCATAAAGCCCCCCGAGCCCTCGGGGGGAGTGAGCTGCCGCCCTGGGGAGGGAGGCGGGTTCCCGGGTTGGCTGGGGAGGAGGAGCGCCAGGGCCTGGGACTCAGCGTGTGGCGTGTGCACTCGGGGGGCGGGCAGATGAACGGAGGCGCTGAAGTGAATGGAGTTGGGGGTGGACTGGAAACATCCCCAAACAGCACAGCCTGTGGCCGGCGGGGGCTGGGAGTGGGAGGTGGAGGGGGGGGGCAAGAGTCCTGAGGCGCAGGCGCAGTCAGAGCCCCAGTCCCGCTCCCTCCTCCTTTTCGTGCCTTCTTTCTCCGCCCAGCTCCCCTCAAACACACTCGCACACGGGCTCTCAAGGTGTTCTCCGCACAGCGGAAGATGGCGACAGACTGAGGGGGCATGGCCAGCGGGAAGCACGGGGCCGTGCCGCCCGGTGGCAGCCTCAGCGGTGCTAACGAGAGGCGGAAGCCAGGAGCGCACTAAGTCCAGCCCGGCGTCCCCGTCCGGCGCCAGTGGCGCCGCCAGGAGCCAGGTGGCCAGCCCGAGCCGGGACTCCGGGAGCAGCGGGCTGGGAGCCGGAGAGGAGCCGGCCCGGGACCGGCCCCGGCGAACGGCCGGAGCGCGGGCGAAGCCCGAAGGGCCGGGCGGCGAGCCGGGCGGCCGGCCTAGGAGGGCGCGAGCGAGGCAGGGAGCGGCCGGCGGGCAGACGGGTGGGAGCGGCGCGGCGCGGGGCGAGCGAGCGAGCGAGCGGAGCGCGGCGGCCGGGCCCGCACGGCGGCGCTGAGCGCGCAGAGCTGTGCGGAGCCGAGACGGTCAGAACGGAGCGCGAGGCGGGCGGCCGCTGGCGCCACGCGGAGTGTCGCGGGGCCGAGGACAACTGAGGACCTGGACACTATGAGGAGCGCGGCGCCGCCGCCACAGCCGCCGCCGCCCCAGTGCCCCGCGCCGCCCCCCGCCGGGACGCCGGGCAGTGCCTAGCGGGCCGGGTGGCCGCGCCCGGGCTGCGAGCGAGGGAGCGCGGGAGGGCGCGGGGACTGCACGAGAGCGCCCCGCGACTTCAGCCTGAGCGGGAGCCCCGGGCCGGCCGGCCTGCTTCGCCATGCGACCCCCAAGGTAGAGCCTGGACGGCGCCGAGGGGCACGGAGCGGCGCGCGGTCCGCTCGCCCGCCCGAGACGGCCGTCCGGCCTCGCGCCTGCCTGCTCCCTCCTGCCCGGACCCCCCTGAAATATGTTCAGGGGCGCTTGGATGTGTCCCGGGAAAGACGCCGCCGCGCTGACTATCTGCTGCTGCTGCTGCTGCTGGGCTCCCAAGCCGAGCGACAAACCTTGCGCCGACTCCGAGCGGGCGCAGCGATGGCGACTGTCCCTGGCGTCCCTGCTCTTCTTCACCGTGCTGCTCGCTGACCATCTGTGGCTGTGCGCGGGGGCCCGGCCCCGGGCCAGAGAGCTGAGCAGCGCCATGCGGCCGCCCTGGGGGACCAACCGTGAGCGGCAGCCTGCGCCTCCTCGTGCGGTGCAGTCCCTGCCGCCGCCGCCGCCCAACGAGCCCAAAGCGCCCCCGGGCACCTGCGGTCCCCAATACAGCAACCTGACCAAAACCGCCCCCGCCGCCAGTCCCGGGCCAGACTGCGGCGGCGTCCCCGAGCCCACGGGGCTGGACGCAGCTTGCACCAAATTGCAATCTTTGCAGAGACTTTTTGAACCGAGTACCCCAGCCCCCCCTCTGCGGCCCCCGGACTCCACTTCCCGTGCCCCGGCCGAGTTCCCCTCCGCCAAAAAAAACTTGCTCAAAGGCCACTTTCGGAACTTCACTCTCTCCTTTTGCGACACCTACACAGTCTGGGACTTGCTGCTGGGCATGGACCGCCCCGACAGCCTGGACTGCAGCCTGGACGCCCTGCTGGGGGACCTGCTCGCTGTCATGGCCAGCCCGGGCTCCGGGGCCTGGGAGGTGTGTAGCAACTGTGTCGAGGCGTATCAGAGGCTGGACCGACATGCTCAGGAAAAATATGATGAGTTCGACCTCGTGCTGCATAAATACTTACAGGCGGAAGAGTACTCAATTCGGTCCTGCACGAAAGGCTGTAAGGTAGGACCTGTCATCCGCCGCCACGGGTTGGGAGCGGTGGCGGGGTGTGTGTATGTGAGTGCGGAGGGCAGCCCGGAGAAGAAAGGAGGTCTGCTCTGCCTACCACACCCCCTCCCATTAGCCCCACGCTCTCGGTGCTGCACTCCAGTGCCACTTTGGGACCCGCCCCGGAGAAGGGGCCTCAGGGATCCGGGTCAGGTCACCACCTGGCCAACTTCTATTAATTCCTGGTTTGGGCAAGGTCTGACTGGGGCCTCCTGGCACGCTGCCCTGCCTGAGGAGGGAGGGGTCACGGGGCCCCGGGCTGGCAAAGAGGTGGAAAGAGGAAGCTGGCTCCCCTAGCCTTCGTGTTCGGCCAGCGGCCAGCGGGGTCCTCTTCCTTTCCTGGGCTGGAATCGAAATCTCGGGATTGGCTAGTGCAGAGGAAAGACCAAAGGTAGAGGGGAGACTATCTGGAAGCCCAGCCCTCGCCCTTTGGCCGCTGAGAGTGAGCTAGAGGAGGGACACCCCTGCTGGTGGGGCACACCACACTGTTGACCTAATATGACCTGAGGTGGTGGCTCTGAACCTCTGCAGATAGAGCCTAGGGGTCCCTGTCTTCTTCCAAAGGGAAGCCCCTTGCCAGATCCTCTTCCCTGACAAAAGAGGGAGCACAGCGACTTGTGGGAGGTCCACTGAAGGTTGGTGCATTTCCAAACTCCCAGTGCTTCCCGGGCACCCTGGGGTGACAGCCGGAGGCCAGCTGGCTTTCTCACTGCTGGAACAGGAATCCGGAGGAGAAGCGAGGCTGCTGCAGAACAGGCCTGCCTAGGGCAGAGCTGAGTTCAGAAAGTTCTTGACCCTCAGCAGGGTCGCTCTGGACGGTAGGTGTGTGGGGGCTGTAAACATTCAGGACGTGGTGCCATGGCCCTGTTGGCTCGGCCAGGCCAGGTGGCCTGCCTTTGGAAAGAAAGAACAACAAGGTCAAAGGGTCAAGTGACAAGGACACAGGGTAGGGTGGTGGCCTCACCCCTCCTCAGCCTGGGAGGCTGAGAGCTGTAGAGGGAGATAGTTGCCTCCCAGTCTAGCTTGTCTCCTACCCGAGCTTTGGAGAGAGGCAAAAAGTGCCCTTTTTCATCCAACATGACCCCTTTGGACTTCTGCAGAATTCTATGCTCTTCGTGGGCTCCTCAGGGATTTAGGCAGGGGGTTGTGGAAAGGATAGCTCTTTGCTACCCTTCACTTCACTTTCTCCTTCTCCCTTTTCCTGTTCTCGTAACCAAGCTGCTTCCTTCCCGCTTCCCTCAGCCTCAGCTGACTCACTGCCTCACTCACACTACCAGATGAGATATTCCGTTTCTTAAAGATGTACAGAGAGATACACACACACACACAGACACACACACACACACACACATTCACACATTGCCATATACCACCACCACCACTGTTTTGGGCAAAGTCACACAGAGATACAGAGAGGTTGTCACACCAAACAGTGCCATAAAAGCAGATACCCTGTCACACATGTACATCTCCTCATGATGTCAGAGGCACAAAGGCAGAAGTCCTGTCACATGGAGGACACATTTTGTCATACAGAGATAGAGACACCCAGCCTCAGTGTGAGCCACAGATATACACACTCAGTGGGAACAGACAGACATCTATTAGCAGAAGGCATAAAGAATGTGTGTCTTGTGGTCCTCAATTCAACCCCATGCCCTCAAGATTTCTTCAATCATCAGGATGAATGAGAGACCACACCCCAGCTTTCCCGTGGGGTTTTTCCCATGTTACAATTGGCTTCAAGCTGTGTCTGATCCCACACTAAATAATAGTCATTCATGTTGATTATTTTTCCCAAGCAGTTTGGTGTAGGAGAAAGACCACTGATCTCCAGGATTTGGACCTTATCAGCCTCTACCACTTGTTAACAATGTGACCTTGGGCATGTTGCTTTACTTCTCTTAACTTTCATTTGCTCAGTTGTAAAACAGGAATAATAATCCTTGCTCTACCCACATCCTGAGTCTTATGTGAGATTCAAGTGGGAGGAGGTAGCGTGTCTTATTTTGAAATAATAATATAACACCTGACATTGATGTAATGGATAGGGTTTTAACCTCCTTCGCATGTATTATGAGATCACAGCTGCTCAAGGAGATTGGTAATACCAGCACCATTATCCCGTTTAACAGATGAGGAAACTGAGGTGCAGGGAGATCAAGCATTTTGCCCCATGATCACTCAGCCAGACCTCCAACCCACATGTTCTGGTGCTAAGCTCATATTTTTTCCAGGGCCTCCCAGCAAATTCCTTGTGGCCAGGACAACTCCTTCCGCTCCTTTGTCTCCTTGTCGCTGTTGCTCTCCTCTTGCTCTCCATCTCAAGTGCACTCCACCTGCTCTCCTGCTGCCTGTTGTTCCAGGAGAAGGCAGTGCCAGCTCCAGAGCTTTTTTTTCTCTCTCCCACTCCTCTCCAATGCTCTCTCCCTGAGGCCTAGATCTAAGAGAGTTCTTGATTCCTGCTGTATTATGGACACTAAGGGAAAAGACATGCCTTCTCTCCTCTTTCCTGCAGCCCCTCTCTTCACCGCATCACCCCACTTACATCCTAGGCTTTCTCTGCTGATCCCTGATCCTGCCCCCGGACTCCAAGACAGTCTGCTCAGCTCCTACCCCAAATGGGATCCCTTGGAAATGATGACCATCCTCAAAGCTTCTCCTGGGTGGAGAGCCCACAGCCCCAGGCCAGGATAAGGGGGCTTCCTCTACTTCTGGAAACCAAGCCTGGAACTGCTTCAGGGCCAGGTGACCCCCATACCTGGGACCCTGTCCTGAGTGCCTCAGTCAGATATTTTTGGGGGCAGCCCCCAAAACCCCATTCTCTCCCTTTGCAATGTCTGCTCCTGTTTTTGGCCAAACAGGGCCCCACGAATCAGACCCATCCACACTGCTGCCTGTGACACTTCCCAATTTAGTACCAGTTGCAACATTTTTTTAATGTGCAACTGACTTCCTCCTGCACAGCAGGGTGATGTTAACTGAGGAAGACTGTGCTCATCCCCATCCTGGCCTCTGCCACCCCTTATGCTCCACCCCTCCCTAATTTCCCTGTGAATACCCCCTATCCCAAAACACCTATCTCCCCCTCCCCTTTGCTCTCCTGGCCCTGCCTAGAGTTACTAGACAACCACCTCACTCCCCACAACTCTTTGTCCTCACAGCCCTGCCATGCTCCTGCCTGATTCTAATTGCCTCTTCCTCTACCTCTGCGCTTTCCTACTCTAATACATGCCATTCCGACTGAGGGGAGTGGTGGAGATGGGAACAAACCCCTAGCCTCTGTTCTCATAGCTCTCATCCAAGAGGGGCTAGAAGCCCAAGAGAAGGACAGTTTTCAGCTCTTACCAACCATTGGGCCACAGCAGTAAAGGTTAGTGCCAAGGAAGGATGTGATAGTTCTTCTCTATTCTGAGCTGGTCCAAACCCACCTGGAAGACTGTGTGTTTGGTTCTGGATCTCACATGGAGCAGGTCGGGAGGAGGTCGAAACCCAAGTTCTCCTGGACACAGTTGAAGGAGCTGTTTCACCTGGAGAAGAAGACACTCAGAAGGCTGTGGTTTCTTCCTGCAGACCTCAGAAGAGTTGCTGTGGTGCAAAAGAAGAGGCATATCCTGCTTAACTCCAGGGGCTCTTTGTAGTTAAAAGTCCCAGGTTCAAACCCAGCTCTTTTATTTACTATGTGACCTTGAGCTGGGGACATCTTTTTCCCTTAAAGCCTTCCTTTTCTCATCTATAAAATAAACCTCAGCCCTGTGAGGTCATTATTATTTCTATAAGTGAGAGGAGGCAAGATAGATACACTCTGGCATGCACCCCTATCAGGATCCACCCGGCAACCCCTATTTGGAGCTGATGCTGGAATCAACCAAGCTATCCTCAGTGCCTGGGGCCAACACTTGAACCAATTAAGCCACTGGCTGTGGGAGGAGAAGAAGGAGAGAAATGAGAGAGGGAGGGAGAGAGAAGCAGATGATCACTTCTCATGTGTGCCCTGACTGGGTATCAAACCCGGGACATCAGCATGCCAGGTGGACGCTCTATTCATTGAGCCAACCAGCCAGGGCTGTGAGGTCATTATTAATGAGAAGTCTGCACAGTACCTAGGCCTGGCACAGCAGAGTTACTACTCAGTTAATAGTATTTTTCTTCCAAAGAAGTACCAGATTGCCCTAAAGGAGGTGAGGTCCCGTTTCCAGGAAATGTTTGGCCAGATTCATGCAGACTCCTGGAGGAAATGGTGTGGAGATAACTCTAATACCAGATTATGGGGAGAATTGGACCAGGTGACCTCTGAGGTCTATTTCAGACCACAGTTTAGGCCCATGATCAGAGCCTGCTCCCTGAACAGCAGCACTGAATGGGAAGGGCTGGGGAAAGAGGCCTAACCCCCACACATGGGGCAGGGGACTGTCAGGGCTGGCACCTTGCCTTCTGCCTGTACCCATGGGGGCCCTTCTCTTCCTCCACTCTGGCTGGCAGCCATTTATGCCTCGCTGTCCTGCTCTCTCCTCCCACCTGCCACAGCTCTTTTGCCAAGCAGGACTGCTGGGCTAATGCTGGTGCCAGGAGCAGGGAACTCAGGGTGCTAGGTAAAGGGCTAGAGCCCCAAGTTGGCCAATGTTCGGTGGTGTCACCCAAGCTCACAAGCAAGGAGCAGTGTCCATAGTCTGCCTTCCTGACCCAGGGTTTTGGGGGCCAGAAAAGGTTTCCTGACCCCTGTTTGGGGATGGAAGAAGAGGGTGGCAGTCAAGAAGCCACCTTCTGGAAATGAGGGCACAGTTTCCTCTGGGGTGGGGCCTCCAGACCCGAAGAAGCTTACTGCCCAGGAATTGAGAGTTTGGTTTCCTAGAAGGGGCAGGGACAGGAAGAGACAATGTTTCTAGCTTAGACAAGGGTGCAGTGGGTTAAGCGTGGGATTGGGAATGTAGCCTCATGCTGCCCACACCTGTCCAGACCCCCTGACCTCATCCTGACCCATTCCCCACTATTATCTCCCATATTTCTTCCAAAATTTTGGCCACATTCAACACCCTCCATCCACATACCAAAGACCCCACAAACTTCCCAATCTTCTACTCAAAAATCACCCTAGACCAGTGCAGGTCTGCAGACTATAGTCTTCATACACATCAGGGTGGTTAACTCTTTCACGGACTGGCACAAAATTTCTAGTGGACCGGCACCAGACCGGCAGTTGAAAATCACTGGTCTAGACCCTTTCCAAGCCACACCCTACACATTACTGTCTAGATCAGGGGTAGTCAACCTTTTTATACCTATCACCCACTTTTGTATCTCAGTAGTAAAATTTTCTAACCACCCACCGGTTCCACAGTAATGGTGATTTATAAAGTACGGAAGTAACTTTATAAAATTTATAAAGCAGAGTTACAGCAAGTTAAAGCATATGATAATAATTACTTACCAAGTACTTTATGTCATATTTTCGCTAAGTTTGGCAGAATAAAACTTTATAAAACAACTTACTATAGTTAAATCTATCTTTTTATTTATACTTTGGTTGCTCTGCTACCACCTACCATGAAAGCTAGAAAGCCCACTAGTGGGCGGTAGGGACCAGGTTGACTACCACTGGTCTAGCTCTTGCCCCTACACCTACACTCCGCACACTCCCACTCCTCCCAATAGTTACCTCTATCCCTTCCCACCCTCCCGTTCCCCTCACTCCCTGCCGTGCTCCTGTAACAGTTAGTCTTTTCCCATCTCCTATCCCTCTCCACCCCTTTCATCTCCCACCTCTTACTCACACCCCTCCCAGCATTTACCTCAAGTCCTTACTCTGAACCCTCCTGACACTGCACCTCTTGCCCTTGACACCCCATCCTCCTCGCCCCTCACATCCCTCACTCTGCACTCATACTTTCCCTCACCTTTCCCCATCTGCCTGCCTCTTTTCCTCCTCTGATCCTTCTTTTCTCATTCCCTTTATCCCTCGCACTTCCTCTCTGCTCTTTATCCTCTGCTTTCTTTCTCTCCTCCCCACTCTGGGAAGACATGTGCATGTGTGCATGCACTCACACTTAGACATATAGACTTGCAGACACACAGTCTTCATGGCTACTCCCCATCTTTCCCACAGGCATCCTGACTACTATAGTCACCATGGCAACGGGCATCTCAAAGAAGGATACACTGGTATCTCCTAATGTTGGGGTAGGGGGAGCTAAATGGTCTGGCTGCAAGTCTGCTGAACACAGTGGAGGTAGGGGGTGAGGACAGGGAAGGCAGTGGTTGGGGCTGAGATGAAAGGAGGACCAGGCACCTCCAAGCACATCACGAGCAGGAGACATTGGGTGCTTCTAAGCTGTGTAGGTGCATGTCAGTCTCCTCCCCAGGCATCGTTACCTCAGGGGTAGGGTACCTGCAGCCTTTACATGGTATGTGGGTAGGTATGTAGGGAGACACATCAGGCTCAAGGGTGAAAGTTTGTGCTAGAACAACTTCTCCCTTGGGGAAGTTCCTTTTTGTTCCCATCCCCTGAGGCTGTTTACCTGAAGACTGGGCATGAGACCTGTCCCTGCTCTGCTTATCCCTCAGCCATAGACAGATTCCAGTTGCAGGTGTTTGCTAGAAAGCCAGGGGCAGCCTCTGAGGGGTCTAGATAAATATGGGCCTTCAGAAGCATCCTTCTCTGCTGCTGACCTTGGAAATTTCTGGGGTGTAGACATGTCATGTGTCTGTGGTTATGCAGACCAATGTGTGTGCAGGTGGCCAGAGACGCTTGACTAGACTTTTCTCCATGGGCATAAGGGGGGTGGTGGTTCAGAATAGCCTACATTTTTGACACACACCTTGAGCCTGGCAGATCCTTAGAGGAGAGAGCAAGTGCACCAGCTGTGCTGGCGCTGGCTCTGGAAAGGGAAGCAGTTAGTACGAAGCAATGGGCTTCCCGGACCAAAGCTCCTGCTTGAATGGATTCTAGAGAAAGGACTTGGAATCTAAACCACAAGTCTCTGGGCCAGAAGGCTGGGCAGGCTGGTGCCAAAGAAGAAAGCAATAAGAAAAGGAGAGGGGAAAAGGAAGCACCAAGCTCTTGAGTGCCTGGAAGATGCCAGGGTCTTTGTGTGGGTCCATGAACTCATTTTATCCTGACAGGCATCCTAGCAGACAGGTACTACCATTGTCCCCATTTTACAATTGAGAAAACAGGTTCAGTGAGGAAAAGTGACCTACCCAGGCCACATAGCTGAAAGGTGGGAAGACTGGGATACTCACCCAGGTCTGTCAGCCCTTTTCCCAGTGCACACATGTATAAAAATGTTCATAATTTCCTCCAGCCATCTGAAGCAATGCCTGCCAGCTGGCTGCGGAGAGACTGGGGTGAGAAGCTGAACTGATGGCAGGTGAAGTCCAGCAGAGCCTTCTGGTAGCTTGTTGGGGCCACTGGAGTGTCTCAGATCCAGAGTGGGAACCTACTCGCATCCTTTTTGTTCAATACCCCAGTGTCATGTCCTTGAGACCTAGTATGCTTTTGGGATAGTGATGGAGGAAGGCATGAGGAAGGGGGGTATTGATTTCCTCCTTCTTCTGCAGGCTCTGCAAGTGAGATGGGAGGATCTGGGCTCCTTTTACCTGGAGAGAAGGGATCTGCTGTAGCCTCAGCCTCAATCTGCTGGAAGGACCTACTGGGGCAAGAGGAGAAAAGGTCCCCCAGGCAGGCCTAGTATGGGCCTGAGCCTTGTCTAGCACCTGGTGGGAGAGCTGAAAGGGGAAACAGTGACAACTTGTCACTCCAGAGCCTGTGTAGGCCTGTCCTGAACTTTGGACATCTAATTCCCATGCTTCTCTTAGGGGTATAAGGAAGTGCCACATCACCAAGTTTAGCCTGGAGGAGGACATGTGGTAGTAGTGGGGGGTACCTGTCTTTTTGTTTGGTTTTCAATAGATGGTATGGCTACCTGGCTGGTCTGTGAAAGGTGAGCATATCTGCTTGGTATTGAACTAAAACCTCCAAACATGTTAGTCCATCAGGTTTATTATAGGCTCAGAATTATTTTAAAATAACTTTTTGCCAATTACAAAAAAAGGTTTTTGAGAACTTTTGGAAAATAGAAGTATAAAGGGAAACAGATTGCAGAAGCACTCTTGTTATAGTGTATTTCCTTTTGATATGTCTTTTTGTGGCAGATATAGATATATAATCCTTTTCGTTTTTCATTGTGGTAAAATATATATATATACATATAATTTACCACTTTAACCATTTTTACATCTACAAATCCAGTACATTTGCAATGTTGTATAACCATCACCACTATCCATTTGTAAAACATTTTTATTCTCCTAAACAAAAACTCTATACTCATTAAGCAATAACTCCCTTCCCTACCCTCCTCAGCTCCTGGTAACCTCTATTCTACCTTCTATCTCTATGAAATTGACTGTTCTAGGTACTTTATATATGGGTAATCATACGCTATTTGTCCATTTTGATTGGCTTATTTCACTTAACATAATGTTTTCAAGGTGCATCCGTATTGTAATATGGATCCATACTTCATCTCTTTTTATGGTTCAGTAATATTAGTTTGTCTTGTTTATCACTTCATCTCTATGGATACTTGGGTTGGTTCCACTTTGGGGCAATTATGAATAAAGCTGCCATGAACATTCATGAACAAGTTTTCATGTGGACATATGTTTTCATTTCCTTCCACCTTTTGTCTATTGTGAACGATGTTGTTGTGAACATTGGTATACAGATATTTGTTTGAACCCCGGCTTTCAGATCTTCTGGGTATATACCCAGGTGTGGACTTGCTGGATCACATAGTAATTCTATATTTAACTCTTTGAGGAACTGCCAGACTGCTTTCCATAGCAGTCGTACCATTATACATTCCCTCCAGCAGTGCAGGAGGGCTCCAGTGTCTTCACATCCCCACCAACACTTGTTATTTATTTGTTATTTTTTATAATCGCCATCGTAGTAGGTGTGACTATATATTTTTACATAGTTGAAATCATATAGTTTTTTACCCTGCTCTTTTAAACATTTTATTAAAAGTTATACTGAGTATATTTCCATGTAGTCATGTATTTATATACATCATTCTTAATGAATGCACAATACTTTATCACACGAACATAGTGCAATTTATATATAATGCAATATAGTCCTCTATTATTAGATGTTTAGTTTACCGCCAACTTTTACTATTGTAAGTAATGCTGTGATGAATATCTTTGTTCATAAATCTTTGCCAGACCTATGTTTTCTTTCTAAAATAAATACTATTTCCGTTATTTTTTTCTTTTTTCTCTACTTTGCTGAGTTTCTTAAATCACAAAATAATCCATACTCATTGTACCAAGTCTAACAATACAGAGGCTTATAAAGAAACATTAATAATCCTCCCAGTCCGTCCGCTCCCAGTGTGCTGCCCTGAGGTTACTGATGTTAAGAATTTGTGGAACCCCTCTCAAGGGCTGCAGAAATACTTGCACACAAAATGCCTGGCTTGCTTTTGTTTTGCATACAAATAGGAGGATAAACATTAATTCGTAAGGATGAACATTTGGGACTAGTCTTACAGAATCAGAGAATTAACGTTTTTAAGGTTTTTGACATGCAGATTTCTTTCTTACCAAATTTCTTTCCAGACGATTATTCTAGTTTACACCCTCGCCAAAATTATGGGCCTAATGTATCACTCTTTTTAAGTATTGAGTATCATATTTTTGAAGCTTTACTAATTTGGAGTTGAAAATGGTACAGTATTGGCTTTTAATTTGCATGCCTTAGGTCAAATATTTGTTTTTCTTGTTTGTAGTCCATTTGCATTGTCTGATTTGTGAATTGTCTGTTCATGTCTTGTGTTTTTCTTATTGATTTGTGTGTACTCTTTTCTATGTATTAATGGTTTTAACTTTTTCTCATCACATATATGGCAGTTCTTTTATTTTCATTTGTTATTTGAATCATAGAGATGAAAGGAGGGAATAGGAAAAAGGAACTATCTCAGCCACTTTTTATATACTTTGCCTCACTTAATTCTTCCAACTGCCTTGTGAGGTGCATTTGTATCTATCTCCATTTGACATAGAAGACAGGCTCAGAAAGGTTAAATAACTAGCTCAAGGTCATTCATCTAGTAAGACTTGGAGCTGAGATTTGAATCCAGGTCAAATCCAGGGATCTGATTGCCAGAAGGCAATAGTACTACCCAATCTGTGTTAGTGTAATTATGCTATAGATAAAGCCGTGTGCTAGTTGCTTTACAGACATCATTTACAGAAAGGTAAGAATAGGTGCTTTTATTCTCTCCATTTTGCAGATGAGGAAAGTGTAGATCAGGGAATTTAAACAACTCGCTTGAGGTTTCATAGCTGGTAAGAGCATGACTGCTTGAATTGGAAAATGTTTGACCCTGTTTTCTCCCCATATGCTGCCAGCCTAGGAACCATCTTTTTAGATCCAAATTGAGGCCCAGAGAGGGAAAGTACTTTGCTCACAGTCACACGGCATATTAGAGGCTGAGTCCCTGTCTCTTTGTAGGTGATTTGTCCAAGACCACACAGCTAGTTAGTGGCCCAGAATCTGAGCCCAGTTCTGGCTAACTGTCCATTATAACTGGAGCAAAGGATTTGCAATGAAGAACATCTATGGGGCAACTGGGGAGAAGGAGCAATTAAGTAGAGTGTGAAGCTGCCCTGAGACCTTTGTGAATGAATGGACTCTGGCATTGGAGTCTTCCAGAGCAAGGCAGTTCCAGAAGTCCCTGAATAATAGGACCTGGGACAGGAGAACTCATGGCCAAAGGCAGGAAAACCTTTCCACAAGGAGACAGCTGCCCTCCCTTCACCAGTTGCCAAAGATTATAGCAGAACTAGTGAGCCTGGGGCTCCAAATAAGTAGCTAATGGATTTGGAAGAAATAAGGCAACATTTGCCTCTTTCCAACATCTCTATCTACCAGTGGTACAGTGGTGCGCGCGCGCGTGTGTGTGCGTGTGTATGTGTTTAAAGGAAAGAAGAAAAAAGAGTGCATTGATGGGGGGAAGTGGTCATCTTGTAACCTCTAGTACCCAAATATCCCCCACATACACCCTTACAAATAAAACCTTATCATACAGAGAATGGGCTGAATACACTGATTTTAGAAAAGTACTCTCCCCTCCAGTCCTAGAAATTTCTCCCCCAACTTGATCTGAAATTTCATCAAAAAGACGTGTTTAATTGACAAGCTAATTACTGCCACAATGATAGTGAAATTGGAGGAACTGTCCAAGGAGCAATATGGCATACAAGAGCTTGGGCACTGAAGTCCAGGTATACCTGGCTTCAAATTCCAGTTTGAAATCTGTCTTCTCCATAACATAGTTGTTGAAACCCTGAATATATTCTTTTGTCTCTTTTGAAACCAAACTTTCTTTGTATTTGAAACTAAGAAATGGGGTCATTATGACATACAGCATGCTAATCTCTTAAGATCACAGTGTCTGAAACAAAGTGTTCAAGAACTTATAACCGCCATTGTAATCATTGCCTGTGTGGCCTTGACCAAGTTCATTTATTTTTTAATATATATATTTTTAACTGAATATGTTGGGGTACAGGTTCAGGTGTGCAAATCAACAAAACATCATCTGCACACTGCATCGTGTGCCCATCATTGGGCAAGTTTATTGAAATTCTCTTGTCCTTCCTGTCCTCACCTGTAAATATAACTCTACCTCAGGAAGTGGTTACTGAGGATTCAGTGAATTAATAAGTGTCAGTTGCTTATAACAAAGTCTAGTATACAATAAGCACTTAATAAATGGTACCTATTATTCTCACTTTACTTGGATATGTTTAACCCAAATGACTGCTTAAAACCCAATGGAGACTGACAGCACTGGGGTGGTCTGCTTAAAACAAAAGAAAGGTAATTTGGGAGCAGGGGGTGAAGTGTGTGATGTGGGGATGGGAGCAGAAGGCAACTGGAGAGATTCTAGTGAGTGAGGGCACAAACACATGCTTAGGTGGACCAATGCTTTGATTTACCTAAGCTCTGGAGACCAAGCCCAGCTGACAGGTCCTTTTAGCAACCCTCTGTTCTCCCTGGCCTCTCATCTGCCAGCAAGGCATAGCATTTGGGGAAGGAGGTATGGCAGGGGCAGGAAGCTGGTTTCACAATGCAGAAGACTGGAGATTACTTCTGGGAAATTGGCTCAGGACTAGTAATGCATGGCAGACAAGCGTGCTTCGGATGGGCAGTAGGATTTTATGCCATGCATGTCTGTATTCAGCTCAAAGGAGCGATGGTTGTCACTGTCACATAGGCAGCATTCCTGTGGTGGCCTACACAACCATCATGCACAGAAGCCCCTTCTCTTAGATTAGTTCCTCTTTTTGGTGATAGGACCATTCACTCATTCTTTTGGCATGTAAACTTGTCAGGCCCACGCCTTGGTCCAGACAAGTGATGATGGAGCAGTCATCCAGGACTGGGCAGTGCAGGGCCTGGGGCTTTCAGACTTTGGAGCTGAGTCTGGTGAGGTTGCTCAGGTCAAGTCTTAGGGATTTTCTTTTATTGTTTTTGAGGTTCATGGCTATAAGTCAGTTTATTTTATCAGAATAATATATTTTCATAATTTAAGAAAATATTTATAAGCTACATATATGTATTTACTCTTCAGAATTAAACACTTGAAACTCTCTTAGCTTTTTCTTTTTTGATATTTATGACCACATTTCTAATGGTATAGCAATACTGCTATTTCTTGACTTTTTTGTTTTAAATAACTGTGTGTATGTGTATATACAAATGCATATGTACACATGTGTATATCTATCCTACATATATCCTTGTTAGCATATGTATATGCTAATATATATGTGATATATATCCTTGTAGTTTGTACTACTTGTCTTTTAAATATAAATATAGATATCAATGCTTATAATTAAAAGCCTCTGCTTTACCCCTGAGCCTCATTCTTCAGAGTTAAATATTTGCAAATCTTTTAGATGTTTCTTTTGATATTTACCTCCATATCTCTAAATGGCATGCCAATGCTGCTATTTTTAATTTTTTTTCTGTTTTAAATATCTATTGACTTTTCATTTTATTAAAGAATTTAGCTTTCTTACTACAAACAGTATCTTATGTGCACACATGCTTCCCCTCCCCTCAGACATCCAATATGGACATATCACAATTTCTTGTTTTAACAGTAGTTCATGTTTACAATATTAAGATTATAAACATTGTTCACAGCTGAGTCATGTAGAATACTGTGATTACATTTTTTCCTTGGTCAACTTGTTTTCCTGGAGTTCATAATTGCCTCTTTTTTTGTTTTTTATGATGTTTTGCTAGTGCATCTTCAATTTCACCATCACAGCTATAAAAGTCCATGCAAACACAATGATAAATTCATTATTTCCACCATTTTCTTGGAGCGCTTCACCCTTTTCCAATGTGGGCTAGATCATGGAGGCTTGGTTTTCAAGTACTTAGTAAGCACCTCCTTTGTTAATTGAATTTTTGGGGGTGACACTGGTTAACAAAATTATACAGATTGCATGTGTACAATTCTACTACACTTCTGTATCCTGTGTTGTGTTGTGTTCACCCCCACAAGCACCTCTTTTTTATACTCAGCTCCCTGTGAAACCCTGAGGGCAATGCAGATAAATAAAGTACAATTCTTGTCTTCAGGGAGCCTACTCTCTCAAGGATGTTTAATTTAGACAGATATCTCACCAGAAAGCTTGAGCTCCCTGTAGGGACTTTTGTGTGTGTGTGTGGCAGAGACAGAGTCAGAGAGAGAGACAGATAGGGACAGACAGACAGGAAGGGAGAGAGATAAGAAACATTAATTCTTCATTGCGGTTCCTTCGTTGTTCATTGATTGATTTCTCATATGTGCCTTGACAGGGACCGAGTGACCCCTTGCTCAAGCCAGCAACGTTGGGTCCAAGCTGGTGAGCCTTGCTCAAACCAGATGAGCCCACACTCAAGCTGGCGACCTCAGGGTCTCGAACCTGGGTCCTCCACATACCAGTCCGATGCTCTACCCACTGTGCTACTGCCTGGTTAGGCCCTGCAGGGACTTTTATCTAAGCTATCTTTGATCCCACACTCCAGGGAGGTTTTCCCTTCTCTATGTCCAGTGAATACCAGAAGAATACAATACTGTCCCCCAGAGAACAAATGTGGTCTTAGTCTACATTAACAGAAACAGAGCTTCTAGGACAGGAGGGTTGATACTTCTACTTGACTCTGTTGATAAAGTCTACCTGGAGATTGTGTTCAGTTGCAAGGGACACAGAAAAATAGGAACTTGTTTGATTGTGAATACCCAAGATAGAAGAGGGAACTGGAAGCCAAATCCCATGAAGTAGTTGAAAAAACAGGACTCTTTGGCTTCTTGGAAGAGTAGTCTACACTTAGCTATCTCCATTTCTCTTCCCTCACACTCCCCTTTAAATTGGCTAGTCTGCTTTCTGCCCCCACTGTCCCACTGAAACTGTTTTCACCATAGTGAGAAACTGACATGATCCTGTCTAAGCCCTCAACTGCTGACCACATTCGATTCTTTGAAACTCTCTCCTTCCTTGATTTACAGAATGTCACTTTCTTGTGTTTCTCCTGCAGTCTCTTAAACCACTCCTCGATCTTGATCAGATTCCCTTCTTCCTTCCATCTGGCCTTCAAATGGCAGTGTTTCCCAACGACCCATTGTTGATCCTTTTTCTCTCTGTGTTCATCCACTTCCTTGGCTTCCCCTATTGCTTTATCATTCAGGGGGATCTAGTTTCTGCTCTGGTAACAAACAACTTCCAAATAGCAGAGTGCTCTGGTAACAAACAACTTCCAAATAGCAGATGCTTACCACAACAAACAGTTATTGCTTGCTCACAATCTATGTCCAAACCAAGAGACTCAGGCTAGAAAAAGATTCATCTCAACACTGCTTCCACATTCAGCAGCAGAGGGGAGAGAATATGTGAAATCATACCAGCTCTTAGACTGTCTCCCAAGAGTGATCTATTTCACTCAACTTACACTTCATTGTCCATGCCTAACCTCAAAAAGTGTGGGAAATGCCCTGGCCATTTGGTTCAGTGGTAGGGTGTCGGCCTGGCGTGCAGGAGTCCCGGGTTCGATTCCCCACCAGGTTACACAGAAGAAGCGCCCATCTGCTTCTCCACCTCTCCCCCTCTCCTTTCTTTCTGTCTCTCTCTTCCCCTCCCGCAGCCAGGGCTCCATTGGAGCAAAGATGGCCCGGGCACTGAGGATGGCTCTATGGCCTCTGCCCCAGGCACTAGAATGGCTCTGGTTGCAACAGAGCGAAAACCCAGATGGGCAGAGCATCACCCCCTGGTGGGCATGCCAGGTGGATCCCGGTCGGGCGCATGTGGAAGTCTTGACTGCCTTCCTGTTTCCAACTTCAGAAAAATACAAAAAAAAAAAAAAAGTGTGGGAAAGTATAGTCTTACTATGTTCCTAATGATTAACCCCTTAGCTCCTCATGACTCTCTAACCTTGATGTCTAGCCCAGACCCTGCTTCTGATCTCACAGTATTATGTCCAGCTGCCTCCTTGACATTTCTACCTAGCTGACTCACATATACTTCAAAGTCAACATGACCAGAACTGAATTCATCTTCTTTATCCTCAAATCTATTCCTCTTCCTTTCCTTAATGAATGAAACTACTACTCATCCTGCCACTCAAGTTAGAAACCTGGTAGTCACCCTGGACCCCTACTTCTCCCCCATTCCCAAGATCCATAAGTTACGTCTTCTAACTGGTCTTGCTTCCTCCAGTCTTAATACCTACACTCCCCATATAATCTGAAAAGTTAGTCATGAACTTATTAGCTGATTTTTAAAAAGCCATTACTTAAAATTTGTAAAAGGCTCTCCCTCTGCAACCAGAATTTATCATAATAAGGCCACGGCCTTTCTCTGCGTATCACTGTGACTGATAATGACTGATTCACATGGTTGTCTCTTGCTCCTTGAAGATAGCAACCTTGTCTTACTCATCTCTATGACCTGTAGCTCCTTAGCACAGTGTCAGGTACTCAGAAGATGTTCAGAAAGTTATAACCACACAAACAAATGGGTGGGAAGACCTGATTCTTGGAAGTTTACAAATACCTACAGGGCTGGCATGAGGAACAGGAAGCTGACTATACTGTATGGTTCCAGAAGAGCTAGTAGGAGCTATGAATAAAGCCACAGAGGCATTATCTCAGCTCAAAAGGAGGAAGAACTTGAACTGCTAAAGTTATCTGAAGATACGGGCTGTCTTAGGAGACAGTGAGTCCACCTTGACAAGAGGTTCACAATTAATAGCTGGATAGAACTTGACAGTGATGTTGGAGTGGAAACTCCAACAGCAGATAGGAAAGTGGAACGATGCTTCCCACAGTCCTTTCCATTCTGGAGTGTTCATTATCCTGCTTCCTCTGCTCACCTGATTGATATGGATCATCTAGGCTCCTTAAGAGCTGCCCCTGCATTAGGACCACCGCTTCTCTACTGATTAGGCTGGTGCTGGCTAGGCCAGGCCCACCCAGCCACTGGCCTTTGAGCAGATGGTCTAAGAGTTCCAGAGGCCCTGATGCCTCTGGAACTGCACTTGCTGTAAGTTCTCACCCACATCTCCAACCATCTCCTTCACCTTTCCTTCAAGCCAGTCCTGGCCACTTTGACTCCTAACTGCTCATTCTCAGAGGCAGGAAAGCTATTGCTTATTTTTATAGTCACTTAAGTAAAGCCATGTCACACCTGGATTTACCCCATAATGCCTCTAATCCCAGCATGACTCTGCCAATCCCAGTGAACTGCTGTCACCAGAGTTATGTCCGTGATGTACCATATTTCCCAATGTATAAGACGCACTTTAATTTTGGGGCCCAAAATTAAAAAAAAAATGTATTACATAAAGTTATTGAACCCAAGTTTTATTCATCATAAAACTCATACAACTTCTCATCCCTGTCAGAACTCCCATCCATTAGCTTGTCCTCATCTGTGTCCGATGACAAATCACTGTTATCATATATTGCCTCCTCCTCAGTTCCATCTATGGCAGTGGTCCCCAAACCCTGGGCCGTGGACCAGTACCAGTCCATGGGGCATTTGGTACTGGTCCACAGAAAAAGAATAAATAACTTACATTATTTCCGTTTTATTTATATTTAAGTCTGAACGATGTTTTATTTATTTTTTTAATGACCAGATTCCCTCTGTTACATCCATCTAAGACTCACTCTTGATGTTTATCTCGGTCACATGATACATTTATCTGTCCCACCCTAAAGGCCGGTCCGTGAAAATATTTTCTAACGTTAAACCGGTCCGTGGCCCAAAAACGGTTGGGGACCACTGATCTATGGCATTTGAAATGCCACAACCACTGTATAAGATGTACCCAGTTTTTAGACCCCAGAGTTTTTGAAAAAAGTCACGTCTTATACATGGGGAAATACGGCACTTCCCCTGGGTTCGAGAGTGTGACTTTGACCTTACCCTGTTTTTTTTTTTAAACTTTTTTTTTTTTTTTTGTATTTTTCTGAAGCTGGAAATGGGGAGAGACAGTCAGACAGACTCCCGCATGCGCCCGACCGGGATCCACCCGGCACGCCCACCAGGGGCGATGCTCTGCCCGCCAGGGGGCGATGCTCTGCCCCTCCGGGGAGTTGCTCTGCCGTGACCAGAGCCACTCTAGCGCCTGGGGCTGAGGCCAAGGAGCCATCCCCAGCGCCCGGGCCACCTTTGCTCCAATGGAGCCTTGGCTGCGGGAGGGGAAGAGAGAGACAGAGAGGAAGGAGGGGGGGGGTGGA
This sequence comes from Saccopteryx bilineata, assembly GCF_036850765.1. Lineage (NCBI taxonomy): Eukaryota > Metazoa > Chordata > Mammalia > Chiroptera > Emballonuridae > Saccopteryx > Saccopteryx bilineata. Next base: position 75,156,222 of record NC_089502.1, read on the forward strand.
GAAGCAGATGGGCGCTTCTCCTATGTGCCCTGGCCGGGAATCGAACCTGGGTCCCCCGCACGCCAGGCCAACGCTCTACCGCTGAGCCAACCAGCCAGGGCCGACCTTACCCTGTTTTGATCTAACTCTCTGAAAGCCCAGAATCAGGAATAGGAGCACGGTTCTACAGTTCTAGGTTCTACATGTGGTGACGGGTGTAGTGCAGAGGCATCAGATTAGTCATCAGAGTGGCTCCCTCGCCTGACCTGTGGTGGCGCAGTGGATAAAGCATTGACCTGGAATGCTGAGGTCACCTGTTCAAAACCCTGGGCTTGCCTGGTCAAGGCACATATGGGGAGTTGATGCTTCCTGTTTCTCTTCTCTTCTCTCTCTCTCTCTCTCTCTCTCTCTCGTCTCTCTTCTCTAAAATGAATAAATAAATAAAAATAATTTTTAAAAAATAGCTCCCTCCTAACCCTGGCTTTTCTGAGCCTCAGCTTTCCCCTAGGTAAAATCTGGGGACGAGATGGTTACATCTGTGCTGTGAACAGTGGCCTTCATTCCCAAGCCCAGCTCAGATGGCTGCTCTGCCTCCACAGGCCCTGCAGCTGCAACCCCTGACTGAGGGCCCGAGAGGTACATTAAGAAAACAAGCAGCCGTGAAGACAAGATCTGCAGGGGGGATTTGGATAGGGAAACGGGTCTTAAGGAGGGGAGCCCATTGGAATCCAAGAAGGCTGGTTTCCTAGGTGGCAAGAACTGAGCTCTCTTCTCCAGAGGGTTTTCCAGCCCTCAAACTAAGGAGTCCAGGATAACTTCCTATTTCTAAACACCTGGCCCTGAATCCTGGCTATGGGCTGTGTGTGTATGCATGCACCTGTGTGCATTCATGCAGCACCAGGGCCAGGAATCAGGGATGAGAACTCCCTGGCCAGGGCCTCAAGCCAGGGAGCAGGAAGGTGAGGCTTTCCAGGTCCTTCCACTCCTCCCTAAACTGGCAGCTGCAGAGCCAGGGAGGGGTGGGGATCCCCTTCATCTTGCTGCGAGCTTGCATTTCCAGAGTGGTTTAGCAGCCCAGCTGGGAGGAGGGGTGGGACAGCCTTTCCAGCTTCCTTTTTGGGTTAATTGGTGTTCCCTGTAGTTACTCCTTGCTTCCATCCCCTCCCAGTTCCCATAGCAACTTGGATTTAGCAGCTAGAAGTTGATTGAGTCCAGCGGTGCCCTGACTGAAGTGGGAAATGGGGTTCTATAGGGAAAGGAAGGCACTTCTAGGCCAAGGCTTCCCACCCCACCCAACCTGTAGTACTTCTCTGAGGGTCTAGGGTGGGTATGCTCAGAGAATAGGGTGTGATGCAAAAGTCTTTTCTGCGGTGGCTGGAGTTTAAAGAGCCTGAAAGCCCAGAGCAGGCCTGGTTCTTTGCTCTCTCCTCCCTTTCCCATGCCCTTGTGTCCTGCCTTCTGACTTTGAACTTCAGAGCCACTGGTAGGATTGCCCAGTAGGAAAACCCTCTGGAGTTGGAGTTGAAAAACCAGGTTTCAAGTTCCTCCCTCTGCCACAATTCTCTGTGACTAGAGACAGGACCACCCCAATTTTTTAGGCCTCAGTTTCCTCATCCATAAAATGATGTAATAGGGCTAAACTGACAGTTATTTGCATATTAAAATTACCTGCAGTGTTTGCAGAAACTACAGTTATGTGGGCCCCATCCACAAGGATTCTGACTTAATTGGTGTGGAGAGTTATGTGGCCAAACAGGAGCATCTTAAAGACTCAGTGATTCTAACATGTGGCCAGAGTCAAGAAAGTAGAGCAAAAGATCTCTAACCCTCTGGCCCTGAGTGTTGGCTCGGTGGGTCTCTGAACTGACTTGTCTGGTTCTAAGACATTTCCTTTTCCCTGCATGCTCCAGCTCCAGCAATCACCTCAGCTCTCCTAACCCTGCCTTCTCCTCATCCTTATGGATGAGTGCCCAGGGCCTCTCTGGCGCAGTCCTAACACTGATGAGACAAGGCGAGCTCCTTAGGCCTATCTAGGGGAGAAGGCTGCAGAGACTAAGGCAGGCTTGCTGCCCAGGCAGTAGCGCTGAGAGCCAGACTTTTCACCTGAGTGGGAAGGGGGCCGGCAATGGCCTCAGCTGGCCGTCTGTGGGTTCAAGGAAATGAATTACCTCTCAGTCCCTTGTTGCTCCTCTTCCATTCCCCTCATTAGTTCCTTGCCTGTTCCTGCCTCACCACCCACAAGCCTGGTGTCCTCTTTAGGCAATCTGCTCGCCCACTTGTTGCCATGGTGAATCTTGCCTGGGGGGGTGAGGGAGGGTCGTCTAATTAAGGAGAAAGTCCTCACTCCTGCACTGCCGTGGTCAAGCCAGCGCTCTCCCCACTGCTTTCCCTCTCCCTACCTGGACATCCCTCCTCTTTCCCTGAGCTGGCCAGGGAGTGCCTAGGCTCCACAGCATGTCATTAGGCCAATTGCAGCTGCCCTGGGAGAAGGGCTGGAACTCCAGTGGAGTCTCTTCACCAAGGCAAGGCAAGGCACAGAAATGTTGAACTGGAAGAGCTCAGGAAGAACCCTAGGGGCCTCTGAACCCCTCTGATGGCAGAGGGGCTGATTCCTCATGGTTCACTTTGAGTGAGGCTGGAGGTGGGCGCCGGGTTCAGGCTGCAGAGACTGTGGCAGGGACTGTGGAGAGAGCTTCATTTGGCACTCTGGGGCCTTTAGCTCTAGGAACTCCCTTTTCTTTCCTGCCTCACTTTTATTTCTTTCTCCTATCATCCTTCTGCCCTCCTATCTCTCTTTCTTACCTCTAGCTTTGTATATTCTCATCTTCTTCACCCACTTTCCTTCCCTTGTTCACTCTTACCCTCATCTTTTTCACTCCCTCTTTCTTGGCCCACATCTTCACAACCCCCTCTGACCCCTACCCCTTGCTTCCTGCCTTTTTTTCATCTTCTGTCACCCTCCCTGCACCTCTTTACTCCCTTACACCTTCCCGCTCTTATTCTCCTGCTCCTTCTCCTTAGCCCTCTTTTTTCCTACCCCCTGTTTTCACCACCAGTTTTTACTCTCTACTCTTTCCACCCTTTCTTTCTTACATACTTCCACCTTTGTACCCTCTTAGCCCACTGCCACTGTCACCTACTCCTCGGCCTGTCTCTGACCCTTCCAGCTCTCCTTACCCTCCCTCTTACATTTACGTGTTCTTTTCCACCCTCCTTTCTCTACCTTCTCATTCTGCTGCACATACCTTTATCCAAATAATTTTCCTTTTAGTTTATACAAATAAAATGTAATGCAGGTATCCAAGAGACATGTGTACAAAGATATTCACTGAAGCATTGTTATAATAGTGAAAACTAGACAATAACTTAAAAGTCCATCCACAGGAGATCAGTACCATTTCCACTCCATTCATACAAAATCATTCTCTGTTCCTTTAGCACACTATGTATTCAGTCACCTCCATAGCTTTGTTGAAGCTGTTGCCTCAGCCTGGAATGCTCTTTTGTCTCATCTCTACCTAACCATCTAAAATCCTACTGTGAGTCTTTGCTCAGCTATTATCCCCTCGCTGCAATCTTTCCCAGCTTTTCTATTTGCCTCCCTCCGGTGGCCTAACCTCTCCAAAGTCTGAATCATATGCCACAGATTCAAATTAGATGTTTCTACCCACGAAACTGGAATTTGTCTGAGAGTAGACATCTGTCCTCATTTACTCGTCTTGTTCATTCAATGACCAGACATTTTTTTACATATATTGTGCTGAGTGTGCAATGGTCAATAAAACAAACTCATGTCTATTTTCATGCATCTGACATTTTAGTGAGGTTGACAGAGAAAAACAAAACAAAACAAAATGTAGCCAAAGTCATTCTTGTGGTGAACAGTTAGGAAAAGGAGAGAATGATGAGAGGGCATCCTTTAGCTAGAGTGGTCAGAGAGACCCTCTCTGAGGAAGTGATATTTGAACTGAGGCCTGAAAGTTGCAAAGGACTCAGCTATGCCAAAAGTAGGGGGAGGGCACTCCAAGCCAAGGGAACATTATGTGCCAAGGCTGCAAGGTGGGAGGAAGTAGGTCATGTTCAAGGAAATGAAAGGTAATCTCTGCATGTGCAACATGATGAGCTTGAAAGGAGAGGTAGAAAATGAATCTGGAGAGACAGAGAAGGGCCGAGTTATGCAGGGGCTTAAAGTTTGTGGTCAAATTTTAGACTTTAGTCTAAAAGCTTCAAAGAGTTTGATGCAAGGGAGTGACATGATGTGATGGCACATTTTGAGATCACCTGTCCTCCTGTATGAACAGTGTACTGGAAAGACCAAGAGAGTAGGCGGGAAGGCCAGATAGGAAACTGTCATCGGGCAACAAATGACAGTGGCCTGCACCAAGCTGTAGAAGTGGAATGAGAATAGTTATGCTTTTCAGGTGACTGCATGTGGGGATGCAGGGCAAGAGAGGAATGAAGGCATACACCTAGGTGTCCAGCTTGAACACCCGGGTAGATGGTCATGACACTTACCTGAAATGGCCAAGTCTTAGGGGTGAGAGCAAGATTTGAAATTATAAGAAAATGAGACCTTTATTTTAGGATTTAGAGCATGTTACATTTCAGATGACAGTGAGATCAAACTCTAAATCGATGCTTTGTTTCTCATGGGGTTGATTTGCACTACAACTCACTATCACTCATCACAGATAGCTTTGAAAAAGACCAATGTGGAATTACATTGCCAGAGTTCACGCTCACAGTGAAGCTATTTATATTTTAGTGTAAATGTTTTTTTTAAAAGATTTTATTGATTTTAGAGAAAGGAGAGAGACAGAGAGAAGGGGGATTGGGAGCAGGAAGCATCAACTCATACTTGTTGCTTCTTATATGTGCCTTGACCAGGCAAGCCTGGGTGAACTGGCATCCTCAGCATTCCAGGTTGATGCTTTATCCACTGTGCCACCACAGGTCAGGCTTTGGTGTAAATGTTTGAAGTTGCTGTAAGAAGCTCTGACCGTGTTGCTCAGAGTGTGGTTGAAAGGCCTTTGGCAGCAGAATGACCTGGGCCCTTGTTCAAAACACCAATCCCTGAGCTTACCTCAATCTTCCTGAAGCTGAACTGGAGGGGCCGGGCCAGCTGCATTTTTAATAAGTTCCCCAAAAATAGGATTTTGAGACACACTGAAGCCTGAGCACCATTGCTGTGAGAAGCAACCATGAGAAGGTATCCCTGAGGAGATGAGGACTGGGTATGGGCTCTGACCCCAAGCGTGAGAGTTGCCGGGGAATCCTTTGAAAATGCAAGTGTAACCTGGGTCCAGGGCAAGGCCTGGGATTCTGTACTTCTCAAGAACTTCTAGGTAGGAGATGGTATTGCTGCTTGTCCGGGCCCACACTTCCAGTAGCAAGGAGCTAGAGCAGCGGTTCTCAATAGGAAATGATCCCCCCTCCAAGTGGACATTTGACAATGGCTGGAGACACTTTTTGGTTGTCACAATTTGGAGAGGGGTGCAACTGGCAACTACTATGTAGAAGCAAGGGATGCTTCTCAATATCTTATAGTGCACAGAATAGTGACCACTACAAAGAGTTATCTAGTAAAAAATGCCAGTGGTGTGACTGTTGAGAAACTCTAGGCTGGATGATAGCCAAAGAGTCCAGAGCAGGGAACCTTTCTTAGCTAGGACCCAGCACCTGACAGGAGCAGGGTAAATGAGGAACAAGAAGTATACCCATGAAGTGAAATTGCAAAGCAAAGTTTCCAGTGAAACATGCTATCTGCCCCATAGTGGGGCTGAGCATGGGTGAGGTAGAGTTTGAAGAACGTGTGGTTCCTGGTAAGGCAGATTTCTGTGTTTATTCAAAATAACCTTGCACATTGGTATTGCACTTTAGAGTATATGAAACATTTTAATATGCACTGCATTGTTTTATCCACACCACACCCTAATGAAGTAGAGCAAGGATTATTCTCCTTGTTGAATTTAGAAACTTACCATCATCAGCAAAATAAATATTTGCTGAATTGAATAGAATTGAAATTGGCCCCATTATAGGTGACCTCAGACAAGTCAGGACACCTTTTTGGGCCAAATGTAAATGGTAGGGTTGGATGGAATGATTGGGGGAGCCCCTTCCAGCTTGGACATAGGAGTAATTTTTTTTTTAATTTTTAGCAGTGAACAAATCCTAAGTCTTAGATAATTTCAGACTCAGGGACTCAGGAGTCCTGGATCTGAGGTGGGAGAACTTAGAGTAGGAAATAGTGGTCTTGACCAAAACTCTTCTGTATCCTGGGTTGGGTTGGTGAGCGCATGACTCCCCAACAGACTACAGGCACACCCTTACTGATCTTTTTACTCTGAGGTGGGAAGGGCTGATGCCTAAGCTGACACTTTTTCCTTTCCCCACAGGCTGTGTACAAGGCCTGGCTGTGCTCAGAATACTTCAGCGTGACCCAACAGGAATGCCAGCGCTGGGTGCCCTGCAAGCAGTACTGCCTGGAGGTGCAGACCCGGTGTCCCTTTATACTCCCTGACAATGAGGAAATGGTGTACGGAGGGCTCCCTGGCTTTATCTGTACAGGTAAAGGCAGGGCACTGGGGAGGTGGGAAGAGGTTGGGGCCCAAGGCAGGCACCAGGTCTGGAGTGTGGTTGCAGAGAGGACAACAGTCACGTCAGGTTAGAAGAAGGTTGGTGGCTGGAAGAGTGGGCAGTGAAGTACCCAAACAAAGATAAGAGCAAGTAGGATAGGGGCAGAAAGCAGAGTTGCCATCTCTATCCAAAACATGCCCATCCAGGGAGACATCCCAGAGAACCTATCTGGGGTCCCTGGGAGAGAGAAGTCTGGAAAAGGAAGGTGGGAAGGAACAGGGGGCAAGGAGTCTTGGGCCCAGCTACCAGACCAGTCAGTCTCAGCTTTGAAAAGCTTATGTCTGGGAAAAGCACAGGCCTCAGCCCCTGAGCAACCCATTACACCTTCCTTGTCCATTGGCAGGGTTGTTGGACACTTCACCAAAGCGGCCGGAGAGCAAGTGCTGTGACGTGCAGTGGGTCTCCTGTGAGTCGGAGAAGAAGAAGTTGAAGGAGTCTGAGGCCCCCAAAACCCACCACCAGCAATTCCACCACTCCTATTTCCACCACTACCACCAACAGTACCACCACTACCACCCCCGCCATGACCCCCCAGGCCGCATCAGCCACAAGTCCTCCCTGCTGCCGGTCTCTGGGGGCTCCCGCCTCAGTCCCAGCAGGATCCGACTCTATGTCCTTGTTCTCATGCTCCTCCATACCATGGTGTCCTTCTCCAGCAACCAGAGTGGTGGAGGACTGGGCCTGGAGACACTGCCTGCCCTAGATGAGGGCCTGACTCGGGAAGAGTGATGGCAAGGAGGGAGGACAAACCTCCACCACACACTGACATCAGCTCCAGCTCCCCTAAGGGGAGATGGAAGGGATTCCTCCTCTGGGAGACATAGTACCAGGTGGAGGCGGGGGGGAAATGGGGACTATACATCATCCCCAGCCTACCGCCACCCCCAAAGTAGCTCCAACAGACTGGCCAGAGGGCCCCAGGGAGCTGCAAAACTCATCCAGGAGAAAAAGGCAGGAGCAGCAGGCACCCCTCCTGGGGCCGCATCTGTGGGGTTTAGCAAACAAAAAGAGGGAGATGGGGGGCTAGAAATGCCCACCCCTGTTTAGAGTCCTGACCCCAGGGGAGGAGGCTGCATGCCCAGCCTTGGCCCTGCAGGGAATGTTGGAGGGCTCAGAGGGGAGAAGCTCTCTCTCCCCTCCACATTCCTTTTGTTGCCAAGATCCTTAATTCCCTTCTGCCCATACCCCTACAGGCAACCACAGATGGTGCAGTGGCCCTCTCCAGTGCAACTTGCCCTGCATGAGGTCGCCACAGGAAGTGCCAGGCTGGGAAAAGAGTTGCACAGTCACAGCTGGGTCTGGAACCCAGTTAAACTATGACCCACTACCCTAGGCAATGATGGGTAGAAATGGGGTGCAGATGGAGTGGTGAGAGAGTAGAGACAGGGAAGAGGGAGAGGAGAGTTGTGGCCAGAGGACTTAGAGAGATGGATAAATGGGTTGGTTATTGGTTTGGGGAGGTGGATGATTACTGTTGAGGCAGGCTCAAGGACAGCTCTCCAAACCAAAAAAGTTTGTATAAGGAGCCCTCTGGGGAAAGAGTGCAGAAACTGGGTTGTTGGGCCTTAAAACTGGGCTGAGGGCACGTGGTCAGACTGCCGCTGTCTCGAGGGCCATATCTTACAGAAGGTGCAAACACTCCCAAGGGCCACTCTTGCCCTGAAGATCTTGGCCTTGGGGCCAAAGACATTTCCATTTCTGATCTCCATGGGGAGAAGGGACTTAAGCTCAAGTGGGTCAGGCCTGGCTTGGGTCCCCATACTCTCCCATCTTGTCCTAGCCCAGGCCTTCATGAAGGAGAACCTGGTGGCATTCCCCCAGGGCTTTCCAGAGATGAGCCTCCTTCACCCCCAACCTGGCCCTGTCCCCAGCCTACCAAAGAGTATTCGCCCTTCCCATCCCTGACCCCGTGAGTTATTATCTCAATTGTGGAACTACCAGACTCCTCCTTACCCTGTACCTAATCCAGCCACCCTTGCCCCTTGCTGTAAAACATCGGGAAACTGGCAAAAGGACCCACTGAATAAAGAGAATGTGCTTTCATCATTGGCTGACAGACTTGAACTATTCAGCTAGGTTAGAGGGCTGAGTGAGAGAAGAGGCGTCAAGAGCTCTCCGAGGGCCATTAGTCTCATGCTGGTCTCTTGGGAGTGAGAGGCCACATTGCCTGGGACAGGCCAAGAGGCTTTGGTGCCAGAAGAGTTGATGTCCAAAGGATGTTATGGCAGTGAGTTAAGTGGAGGGGTGTGCCTGGAGCCACATTAGATAAACAAAGAAGGGGATCGAAAAGAGACAGCTGAAATTGTTGACTGAGGGGAGAGGATGAATGGGACACTATCCTTGTAGAGAGGGAATCATTCAAGGGCTTCAGCTGTGTCCCAAATAGACTTCTTAAGAATGGGGAGGCCTTCCTTGCCAGTTTTCTCATTTTTCACAGGGTCCCCCTCCCTTAACCCATGTGCCCTGCCCACACACTCCCCTGTTTGGCCCTCAGCACTTTGGGCCTAGCCACATACCCCATCCTTAGAGTGCTCTTTTCAGCTGGGGAGGGAAAGAGGTGCTGGCTCCTTTCCAGAAATGCTTATGTAGACATGAGAGACCCTAGGTACTGCCTTCTAACTCCTGCATCCTCAGGAGGGGAAAAGGGGACTGGGAAGTAAAGGAGGACCTTAGGGCCCTAGGGAATGGACCCTTGGAGACTCCCATCCTCTCTTCCCCCTCACCAAGTGCCCAGGAGACCCCTGGCTCACACCAGCCCAGGGCCTTGCCCAGTGGCAGGCGAAAGGGGCACCTCACTCCACCTCAAAGTCATTTGACTGTCCCTATCCACCCCACCACCCAGATCTTACACCACCCCTCAAGCTTCCCTGCCCTCTGCCACAGGCAGTGGAATTGGGTAGCTTTCTTATGCCATTTTCTACACTGTGCTTCATGAGTAGGACTTTCTTGCACTAGTTTCTATGACTGAGTCTCCAAGCTGGATTCCTCGTAGTCCCCGTCCCTTCCTCCCTCACACAGCTATGATTCAGTTGTACCCCTTCCCCTGCCTCTGTGTTTCGGTGAGAGTCACTGTATGTGTACTGCTTTCTGTTCTGTTGCATTGTGGGGCAGAGGCCTCTCTGCTCTTGTTTAACCCCATAAAAAATAAATGGTAAGACTTGATGATAACCCTCCCTTTATGGCTGTGTTCTGTGGAGTCAAGTGGTACCCGAAGAGAAAGTCAATGGCTTGGCCTGACCAGTGGTGGCACAATGGATACAGCGTTGACCTGGGATGCTGAGGACCCAGGTTCAAAACCCCAAGGTTGGCCCTGGCTGGTTTGCTCAGTGGGCCCAGCGTGTGGAAGTTCCGGGCTCAATTCTCGGCCAGGGCACACAGGAGAAGTGACCATCTGCTTCTCCACCCTTCTCCCTTCCCTTCCTCTCTATCTCTCTATTTCCTTCCCACAGCCAAGGCTCCATTGGAGCAAAGCTGACCCAAGTGCTGAGGATGGCTCCATAGCCTCGCCTCAGGCACTAGAATGGCTCTGGCCACAACAGAGCAACGGCCCAGATGGGCAGAGCATCGGCCCCTGGTGGGCACACGGGGTGGATCCTTGTTGGGTGCATGCGGGAATCTGACTGCCTCCCCGCTTCTAACTTCAGGAAATAAAAAAACAACAAAAAAACCAAGGTTGCTGGCTTGAGTGCAGGATCATCGACATGATCCCAAGGTCTCTGGCTTGAACAGGGATCATTGGCTCAGCTTGAGCAACCGGTCAAGGCAATGTGAGAAACAACCAATGAACAACGAAAGTGATGCAACTATGCGTTGATGCTTCTCATCTCTCCCCTTTCCCGTTTCTCCCTCTCAAAACAAAACAAAGAAACAAAAAATCTACGGCTTGGGGAAGAGATGGACGTAGAACCAGAGGATGCTTAACCTGTACCTGGTCTTTTGATGGCTCAAGTGTTGAGGGGAAAAAAAAGAGAAGCTCTGTAGGAGGCCATTCTAGACAAAGAATTGTGACTAAACATCCTGCAGGGATTAGGCAGATAAGTGTGAGTAAGTGAAGTAGCCTGGGCAGGGGTGAAGTGCAGACTTCAGCATTGTGAGCAATGAGAATAAGTACATGACACATGCAGGATGCTGGACACAGTTTAAGCTCAGGGCAGTCTTCGGGATTGTGGGCCCAATGTTGCCAGGTTTTCTCATTCTTCAAGGGTAGTTAAGACTCAGGGTTTTTGCACAAAGCCTTCTAAATTCTAAATGTTGGTTTCAGTCCAAAGAAACAAACAAACAAACTGGGTGTGGACTAAATGCATCTGCAGGCCCCACATAGCCTGGGGACAACTAGTGTTGCGCATTTGTTGCAGCCTTTGATTCTAGTCTACTGGCCTCATTTCCTACACTGCTTCACCAGCCCACCTCCCCAGCACAACAGTGAAAGGCACTCAGGAAGAACTGCTAGAAAGGTGGCAGCAGAGCCTCTTACAGAAATGGGGAAAGGGAGAATGTGCGCTAAGAGAGAACCTGGTGTCCTCATTGGACTGCTGAATTCCTTTGCCAAGGAAACACAAGTCCCCTGATGCCTCTGAAGTCAGCATTGCATGGAGGTTAGGGAGTGGTTCTCAGAACCAGAGTGTATGAGTTCAAAGTCTAGTACCACCATCACCTACTGGTATGACTGCACAAGTTCCTTGACTTCTTTGAGCCTTAATGTCCTCCCATCTATCAAAAGGGTTATTGTTGCCTGACCAGGCGGTGGAGCAGTGGATAGAGCATCAGACTGGGATGCAGAAGACCCAGGTTTGAGACCCCGAGGTCACCAGCTTGAGCATGGGCTCATCTGATTTGTGCAAAGCTCACCAGCTTGGACCCAAGGTCGCTGGCTCAAGCAAGGTGTTACTCGGTCTGCTAAAGGCCCATGGTCAAGGCACATATGAGAAAGCAATCAATGAACAACTAAGGTGTCGCAATGTGCAACAAAAAACTAATGATTGATGCTTCTCATCTCTCCGTTCCTGTCTGTCTGTCCCTGTCTATCCTTCACTCTGACTCTCTCTCTGTCTCTGTAAAAAAAAAGGGTTATTGTGAGAATTAGATGATGTACACAAATCACTTTGCACAATAGCTAGAACTAAGCAGCTGTTTGAATACTGATTGTCATTATTGTCATAATAATATGTTTTCTCTTTCCCTCATCTCCACCTAAAATGGTCACCAAGTCAACTTCACTTCTGTAATATGTGCCAAATCCTTCTCCTTTCCACCCTGACTCCCACTTACCACCTCAGGCCCTCAGTAGCTCTTGCATGGACTAGTGCAGTGGCCTACCAAGTAATCTCTTGTCCAATTACTCCCGATCCAATCCACCTTTTCCTAGAACAGTGTGCTTAGGCTCTTAGGAGACACTCCATAAATACTTTATTGAAAGAACTGCTGCCATAAATTATACATCTCATTTTCCTAAAGTGAATACATTACAGCCATGATCAAGAACATCAGATGGCTCCACGTGGCATGTAGAATCAAGTGTAAACTGCTTAGCATGACTTCCAAGGCCCTTTGTACTTTTATCCTATCCTTCTAGTCTGACCTTCCACCATAGGCTATCACTTATGTCTCAGCCACATTTCTCTGCTGGTCATTCATTGAATGAGCTCAGTAGCCTTTTGCCTGCCCTTTGCTTACATTGTTTCTTCTTCCAGAAATTCCTTCTCTCCATTTCTGCCTATCACTGCCCCACCCAGATTTCAAAGTCCAGCTCAAATACCCCTTCTGTTATGAAGACTTCCATATCCTCTCCTCCCAAACCGAAAACAATCTTGTCCTTTTCTGTACTTCTAAAACACATTGTGCCTTAATCATGGTACTTATTATATCCTACTTGTATTCAACTTATTCATTCATTTAAAACATACCTATGGAGCAATTACATATGTGAAGCACTGTGCTGAATGCTCAGAATACAGCAGTCAAACACACCTTATGGATCCACAACATAACACGATGTTATACATCCAGCCACCATAATATGCTTACTATAAAATTCAAGGTTTTTTTATTTTCTTTAGAAAATTAAATTTAATGGGGTGACATTGATCAATAAGAATATCTAAATTTCAGGTAAACACCTCTATCGCATTTGAACTGTTGATTATGTTGTATACCCCTCACCCAAAGTCAAATGATTTTCTGTCACCATAGATTTGTTCCTCGTTACTCCCCTGTCCTCCACCCTCCTCCCCATCCCCATTCATTCAAATCTCCTTCTGCTTCCCCCACATTCCCTTCCCCCTGGTAACTGCTTCACTTTTATCCAGTGGTAGTGAACCTGGTCCCTACCGCCCACTAGTGGGCGTTCCAGCTTTCATGGTGGGTGGTAGTGGAGTAACCAAAGTATAAATAAAAGGATAGATTTAACTATAATAAGTTGTTTTATAAAGATTTATTCTGCCAAACTTAGCAAAAATCCCACATAAAGTACTTGGTAAGTTATTATTATTATTATATGCTTTAACTTGCTGTAACTCTGCTTTATAAATTTTATAAAGTAAAGTTACTTCCTTACTTTATAAATCACCATTACTGTGAAACTGGTGGGTGGTTAGAAAATTTTACTACTAACAGAGATACAAAAGTGGGCGATAGGTATAAAAGTTGACTACCCCTGAGTTTTATCTATGTCCATGAGTCTCAATTCTATATCCCACTTATGTGTGAAATCATACAGTTCATAACTATTTCTGATCTACTTATTTCACTCAGTATAATGTTCTCAAGGTCCATCCATGTTGTCATAAATGGCAATATGTTGGCCTGACCTGTGGTGGCACAGAGGATAAAGCGTCGACCTGGAATGCTGAGGTCACTGGTTCAAAACCCTGGGCTTGCCTGGTCAAGGCACATATGGGAGTTGATACTTCCTGCTCCGCCCCCACCTTCTCTCTATCTCTAGCTCTCTCCTCTCTTTCTAAAAAAATAATGAATAAATTTTTAAAATGGCAATATGTCATCATTTCTTAAGACAGAGTAGTATTCCACTGTATATATGTACCACATCTTTATCCAATCCTCTATTGAAGGATACTTTGGTTGTTTCCATGTCTAGGCCACTGTGATTAATGTTGTGATGAACAATGACATTCAAATTTTTATCTCACTACATGTCCACAAGGAGAGCCAGTCTCTCTTGGCCTTGGGCATAGGAAAGATACATAAAGGATTGGAGGAGGTTACAAACCCGTAGTGCTAAGGCAGTAAAGGGCACAGTGGCTGTGCCACGGAAGTAGTCCTATCAACCACGTGTTGTCCTTTGACCCCTGCAGGCCCTGATCTTTTCCCTTTAGTCCAATCCAACTGCAGACATCCTCAGCCTCTGCCAGTCTCAGCATTGCCAGGATGGGTGGCATCAGTGGCTCCCAACCCTGAAGTGAACAGAGTCACTTGGAGAGTTTTCAGTCTGGCCCGACCAGCAGAGATTTGGATTTAATTAGTCTGGGTTGGAGTCCTGCTTCAGTATTGTTAACAAACTCCACAGTGATTCCAATGTGTAGCCAGACCTGTCAATAATGGGATGAAGAGAAGTCTAGAACTATATGAAGTTCTTATTATATGAAGATAAGTGGTGCTAGACAAGAGCCACTTACCATGACTCCACATGAAATGGAGACCAACATTTCACAACAGAGAAGGGGGAAAAGAGGGAAAGAGTTTGACTGGAACTTTGCCTTTGGAAATAAAATTGAAAATGTGGAAAATATTTTATTTAAATTTAAAATGTGTAAATAATTGCAAATGTGCATTAATTTTTAGAATGAACAAGAAAGGAATCAAACATTGAGAAAAAAACATAATTTTCCTAACTAAAGCATATGAGAAAACAACATTGACTTTTGCCACACAATCATAATCACATAATTCATTGGGTTTTTTTTTATTGCTGCTTCAATTTCATTGGTAGTAATCCATCTGTTTAGATTTTTCTATTTCTTCCTGGTTCCTTGGAAAGTTATGTGCTTCTAGAAGTTTATCCATTTCTTCAAGATTGTTGAGTGTTGGCATATTCATAGTACCTTTAACGATTCTTTGTATTTCTGTGGTGTCAGTTGTAACTCAATCTTAAAAAGTCCTGTTTTGTTTTTCCAAAATTAGAGAGCTTCTTTAATTATCCCAAGGACCTCTTGTTATCCTGTAAGAGTTGAATCATTCTCTTTGAAGCTTTAATCCTGTCATTATGCAGGTCAATTTTCTCTTCTGCCAGTGGTAACTATTCCATCTCTGCCAAATCCCCATATATCAAGGACATGACATGACATTAGAGATAGTCTTCAAAATCACTTCCATTGACTTCATGAAACCCTAAATCTTTTTCAAGACCTGCAGTTTCATTCTAAAATTTATTGCATTGTGCAATGCTAACAATTAACAAAAGGCTGAAAAAGACCTTAGATAATGGGAATAGATAAACAGTATTAGGATGTGAAATGAAGGGAGGGACTTATGTGGTTTTCAAAATAGTGAATATATTGTGCTAGACAACTTTGCCTTTCTTTAAACTTTTTTTATTTACTCATTTTAAAGAGGGGAGAGAGAGAGAGAGAGAGAGAGAGAGAGAGAGAGAAGGGGGGAGGAGCAGGAAGCATCAACTCCCACATGTGCCTTGACCAGGCAAGCCCAGGGTTTTGAACCAGCGACCTCAGTGTTCCAGGTCGAGGCTTTATCCCACTGCACCACCACAGGTCAGAAATTTGCCTTTCATAAAGTCCTTTTTCCTTTTGGGGATTTTAATCTGCTTATCTCTAAAATGAAAGGGTTGGATTAGATGCTGTTATAAAGATTAAATAAATTAACTTAAATGAAATAATATATGTGAAAGTGCTAAGTGCAGTTCCTAGCACAAAGGAGGAACTCATAATTCAGGCTTTTCCTTCTCTCCCAAAACATTTTCAGATTCTTTTAGGAGACAGTAAGGACAAAGAAGGAAAAAGGGAAAAATGCATTGGAGAAACTAGAAAGAAGACCCAGAACCGGTGCCCCAGGCTAAAGTTTAAATCTTATTGCCATCTCTTCTTGTCATATTCTCTGTGGAGGTGCACTAAACACTGAGCACCTATTCTATTAACTGCATAGGGTATAGAATCCAAAGATCACTCAAACAGGAATCTGCCTTAAAAAGGTTCTGGGTTGGTTGGGAAGAAGATACATGAACAGAAATTGTTCAAAATACCTCTAAAATCTGAGAATTTCTCCCAACTCCATTGTCATCACTTAGACCAGGCCACTATCAACTCTCCAAGACCACTGCAATGGCATCCTAACTGGTCTCCCTGTTTCCAGTCTCGTCCTCACCCTACATTCCACCCAGAGTGATCTTTTAAAATGCAAATCAGATCATGTCTTTCCTCTGCTAAAATCCTCCAATAACCTCCCACCTCAGTTAGAATGAAATCTGGAGTTTACCATGGCCCACACAGCCCTGCAGGGCCTGTCACTTGCCTACCTCTCTAATCTCACCAGAACACTCTTTTCATATACTCCAGTCATCCTGCCTTATTACTTTTCTGTGATATACAAGGTTTGTTCCTGTCTCAAAACCTTTGTATGTGGCCTTCCTCAGTAAAATGTTCTTCCCTCAGATTTTTGCAATGTTGGTTCCTTCTCATTATCAGATCTCAGTGCACATGTCACTTTCTCAGAAAGGCCTTTCTTGATTACTCTAGGTATGGTAGTGCCCCCTTGCCCCAGACATTCTATCATATCGCTCAACTTTCTGTACTGTCAAGTGCAGATAGCTATTTGAAAGAATCTTGTTTATACATTGGTTTTCTTGTTCATCATCTCTCTTTTTATCTGAATGTAAGCTCTGAGCAGACAAGGATCTGCATGTTCCCTGTCTCCCCAGTGCCTTCCGTAAGGTTCACTGAGTGAGCGGATGGGGATGCAGGGGAGGAGTGGTTTATCTGGGCAGAAGTGAGAGGTGGTAGGATGTGTGGAGTGGGTGGTGAGAGATGAAGCTTTGAAGATGGCTTGCAGTCAAAACATGGAAGGCCTTTGTAGTCAAACTAGGGATTTTGAGCTTTACACAGAGACCCACCAAGAGCCATGGAAGATTGTTGAGCTTAAAAGAAATATTATTAATTGACCTGGAGGAAGATTCATCTGATGCCACATGCCATATGGATTGGTTGGTGAAACGAAAGGAGGGTCTGGTTTAAAAGTCCATCCACCACTACGTGCCCCATCTTCGCATTTGCTTGCTTCCAGGCCTTCCTCTGAGGTTCTGTTCCAATCAGCTCCCCCACTATTCTGGGACCTCATAGTAGCCTTGACTGCCATTCCCCGCCACCGGCCGCTGGGTGGCGCTGTGGTTCCTCTTACCCGGGGCGGAGGCGCCAGGCAGGCGGAGGCGCAGCTGCCGAACCGGTCCTGGCGCGGGAGTCCGGCGGCGCCGGCCGGCCAAGCGGGCTTTTTCTTGTCCGCCTCTTTCTCCCACTTCCGTGCTGCCCGGAGTCCAGGCCTGTTCCGCCCCCGCCCCACCCCAACCCACCTCCCACCCCCATCCTAGCTGGTCGTTCCTGCTTCCTTCTCTCTCTGGCGGTCCTTGGCTTTTCAACCCTCGAGGACAGAGGCAGGGGCCGGGCAGGACACAGGAGCTTCTGGGATTACGTGGCTCCCTCTCCTTTCAGCGCATACAGGCTTCAGGCCTCCCTGGACCCCAAGGACGATACAGAGCTCCAGCAGCCACCATCCTGAGCACCCCGCCATTGGGTCCAGCCAGACCCAAACTAAGGGAGGTCAGAGCTGCAGGGTCAGCCCTTTAATGAAAGGGGGCCAGAGTCATTATGGGCCAACTCAGTGTTTATGTTAATAGTGCTGCCTTTATTCTTGGCCTCTGAAGCTAGAAGCCAGTCGTCTGGGACTTCTTCCTTGGTCCCTTCCAGTCCCCTACTATGTGAGCCAGATATCCCAAATCTCTATGTATATTCTGTATCCTAAACTGATTCCTCTGTTCTCACTGCTATTGTCTTCCCAGGTCTTCATTACCCCCCAACTAGCCTCCCTGCATCCAGCCCCAGACTTCTCTTCCCAGTGTCAGGAGCCTCGGAGCACTGACCTGGCAAACTACCCCAGTAGTGGCTCTAATTCCTTGAAAAAAAAAATCGAAAGCTGACATGCAAGACCCTCCACACTCTAACCTCACCGTTTTGGCCTCACCTCTACTCAAATCTAGAGTAAATGGCCTACCCCTGGTAGGCTGCCCTGAGTAGAAGAGTAGCTAGAACGTAACTAAACATGGTGGGAGGCTCACTGGGACTGGGTATAGGTGGCTCTGCTGGCATATATTTGGACAGCCTTAATTCATGATCACACTGTCACAAGACTGCAGAGATGCAGAGAACACAGTGCCTGCCTCCTCTAGAGCATGGATGTTTATTGCTTTGCCCTCTCCCTTTGTCTCCCTGTCCTCTAGATCCCCTCTGTTCTGCTCTATGTGATCTCCCTGTCCCCCTTCCCATCCATGTCGCCCACTTGCCTATGACTCTCCTGCTGGTACATGAACCTTTTTTTTTCAACAAGGACACACCATTATTTCACAAAGTGGATGACGACATGCATGGCCAGGTTTCTCCATAAAGCTGAGTCTCAGTTTCAGCACTTATCTTTCTTGAAAAGCTTAATATTCACAGATGCTAAGACTACTGGTAGCTCTTTGTGAATGAAGGTTGGAGACATCCGTATTGAATTTAACCTTGTTGAACCCAGCACACAAACATGTGAATAAGCACGGAAAAGCATACAGTGAACAGGAAAATTGATAAAGGCAGATGTATTGTCAAAGTACTAATGGTTATTTTCAGGCTTCCCTGCACCTTTGGACTCCAGGAATCCGTGCCCAGAGTTAGATATGGCTCATTTATGGTCATAGAATTGGTCTGGTGGACAAAAGAGCTTGGACTAAAAAACACAACCATGAGAACAGCTCATCTTCCTTGGCTCCATCTCAGGGTAGCTTCCCCTGGGGAAAGATAGCTTCCTGCTCCCCAAACTATTGCTGAGACTATTCTCTTCCACGTGTACTATACATGGAGACACTGTCTTACTGCTCTCACAGTAACCCTGTACATTATGAATTATTAGTTTGAGTTTACAGATGAAGAAACCGAGGCTCAGTGAAGCCAAAAGACCTACCTTCCCTCTCCTCCCCTCCCCACAAAGAGAACTATTTTAAAAAAAACACCTCAGAGCTAAAGGCCAGGACTAGAAACCAAGAATTCCAATTCCAAGACCAGTGCCAGCATCTTTTCAACCACAGTTTCATGACCTGTTGAGGACTCAAAGATAGGCCAACTGGCCTCAGCCCTGTGCCTTCACTCTGTTCTCAAGAGCAAATATAAACACAGGCAGTGGACCAACGCATCAGAAAGGGCTTTCAGCTGGCTCCCGGGATGTGCTTACACCTGGCCTGGGTCTGAATAATGGCCGGGGGACTCATGGAAGGTTGTAGGACCAGCAGAGCAACAGCCAGCCTCAAGCCACATACCTCCTAAACTGGAGGTCTCCAACTAGAGCTTTCAGAGGCATTTTGTTGGCTTGGCAGTGTCGGCCAGTGTAGTCCTTAAATTTTACTTATATTTCCTCAAGAAGACACTTACTTTAATAAAAGTTCAGTAAGAGTATAGTCATTAAGAGCATGGCCTGGATTTGCATCCTGACTCTGCTATTTTTTCTGTGTGAATCTGAGAAAGTTGCTTAAACTCACAGTGCCTAACTTTACTCATCTTTAAAATGGAGATAAACAATAGTACTCTAGTTATAATGAATATCAACATATGGTATCTAAAGCATTTAGAACAGTGCCTGACACATAGTAAGTGCTGTATGGGTATTTGCTATTTTTATTATTATACAAATTGAGGAGAGTTCACACATAATCCATATTTCTAACTTCTTAACAATTCAGAAGATCTGACAGTACTGGGCCCCTAATTGCCAACTGGAACTGGATCTGCCCTCTATGGATAAAGTGTTCTCTCTCCTGGTCAGCCCTGGCCCCAGCTCCACCACTCCTCATTGGGTACCTGACACTGAAAGGAGGTGTCAGTTGCTTGTTACCATATTATATGCAGCTTGCTTCATGGGTTTTTATTTTCTATCTGGTTTCTAAAACCAGTCTGTCATCTGACTGCCACATAAATGATTCAAGGGGCAAAAATAATGTGACCAAGTAGGAATTGTTAGCCAATGGAGACATTGTTAGCCAGTTCAGGTTGATACCTACCAGGCCTTGCCTTCCTTTTTGAATGCCCCAGAATGGCACTTAGTTGCACCAGCTTGAAGATTAAGGAAAGAAGCAAAGTGATAAAGGGAGGCAAAATTAAGCCATGACATTCCAGAGCATTCCCTTCTGCAGCTTCAAAGTTGGGTTTAAAATCTGGTTCAAGGGTAGTAATATATACTCACACATATGACAAGTTATGCATGTTCAAAAATAGTTTTTGCAGCATGGTAAATAACAGAAATGATTAGAAGGAGCCAAAAATGTCATCAATAAAAGACTATTTAAATAAATTTTGATGCATACATATAATGAAATACTATGTAGTCATTAAAAAGGATATGAGCAGTGTGTACAAAATACTTCCATTTTCTGTGGGAGAGGAGGTGGGAAATAGAAATACACACACACAAAGACATATTTGCTTATATTTATATAACATAACATATCTCTGGAAATGCATATGAATACAGTATAGGCATAAAATGTCTGTGAAAGGTTATATCAAGAAACTGGTGACCATGGTTGTCTCTGTGAAAAGGAATTGTGGCCTGACCTGTGGTGGCACAGTGGATAAAGTGTCAACCTGGGAATGCTGAGGTTGCTGGTTCAAAACCCTGGGTTTGCCTGGTCAAGGCACATATGGGAGTTGATGCTTTCTGTTCCTCCCCCTTCTCTCTCTCTCTCTCTCTCTCTCTCTCACTCACTCTCTCTCTCTAAAAAAAAAAAACTAAATAAAGTTAAAATTAAGAAAAATAAAAGTAAAAATTGTTTTTTAAAAAAGAAAAGGAATTGTGTAATGTGAGAAGGAAGGAGAGATACTTTTTTTCCAAATACATCTTTTTATTCTTTTTCAATTTTGTACCATGAAGCTAATAAAAAAAATATATCTCATTTAAAGAAATTCTGCAGCAGATAAAAAAGAAAAATTATAATGAACAAACAAACAAAACTAACTCCAAAATCTTTCAAGAAACAAGCTTTCCCACGCAGCCATCCTGCCAGTCAAGGATGGCTGCGTGGGAAACAACCTGGCACCTAGAACACCCAAAACCCTTGTTTAGTAAGCTGCTTTTTAAGCAATGTCATTGCCATGGTCATCACCCCATGTCTGAGTGTATTTAAAGAACTTTTACTGTGGTCCTCCTTGTGCAGGCCACCTCCTCTACTCTGGCCAGCTTGGCTTTACTCATCCTCTAAAACACCCTGGTTTGGTTTGCCTCCTGGGAAGCCAGAAGTGAAGTCTTCTGGGAATGGCAGCTGAAGTAGAAAGGGGTTTGGCAAGAGTGATACAATCAAGGAGGTGGACTTAAATCCTCCTTCTCTGAAAGTGCTTCTCCCAGTCATCTTGAAGGGAGCTCAAAAGTGGGCAGAGCTCTTACGTCTGGGTAGGACACTGCCCCAACCAATACCCACCTCCTTTATCTGACCAAATGTTCCCAATTCATTTCAACACAAACTTTCTAAACGTTAATAATAATAATAATAATAATAATAATAATAATAATAAAAACTCTGCAAAGCCATGGGCCAAGTATAGGGATACCAAGGTGGTGGGGACACAAAGTAAAGGACACAGAGTGCCTGCTTTCTAGGGACATTCAGTCTAGATTATGAAAAAGTCTGACTTGGAAGGAATCTGGAGAGATAACTGAGGTGATGGTTTTCACCTAGAATACTGTGGGCACCTTTGAGTTGTATAAAGGAGCTTCAGGAATTCTTTAAACAGTAGATGTGCTGGCAGATTTCAGACACCAACCAAGAACTGTAACCCTTCATTTCAAACCATTGATTTGATCAAAATTGCCTTATAATTCTGATTGGTTCACTTATGATAATAAGGTAAATGACATAAATTTGTACTTAATAAACACATTTTTATTAACAAAGCACTGCTTTTATCTGTTCTATACAATCAGGTTCTTCATAAGATTTCATTAACAAGGGGAGGATTCTGCTGTTTTAAAAGGTTCTCCTTGCTTGACAGAGGAAGAAACAGACTCAGAAAGAAAAGAACTTGCCCAAGGTCACACAGGTAGAGCCTGGTCCAGTAAGGCCCCCACCAACCAGTACTAGGCCATGCCCACTATACCTGTTAAGTATTGAATACAAAATCTGAATTAAAAATTGAGTTGCGTTGGGTACATTCTATCCTGTAGGATCTTAGCAGGGCTGGAACAGATATTCTAGGATACTTTGGAGCTCAACCAGCCCAGCAAACCACCATTGTTTCAGTATAGGACCTTCTTACAGGGCCTAAGCTTTCAACAGACCCCAGGTCTAGGCTTCTTTCTTTCAGAGGCACCACCCTTCTGACTGCTCTGTTCGACGGGGTTTCCAGGGATTCCCTCAAGCCAGGGTCTGGGCTAAGAAAGCCAGAATTTATTACTTATTCAACATGGCTTAACTCCAAAGTCTGGGTCTGAGCTCTGAGGCTTTTGCCTGGCCTTTCTGAAAGCTCATATCTCTTGCCTTGTTCCAGCTCCTTCTTCCCCCTCCCTCCCAGGTGCTTGCCCCCTTCAACATCCGCTTGCTGGCAGACATTTTTGTGGGCCCTCCCCCTTGGCCATCACTCCCCCTGAAACCACTACTGTGACCTCAGACCTCCTGCCTTTTATCTCACCCCAGAAGCTGAGTCCTCTGGTCCCTTAATTGTTCAGGTTGCTCTTTTCTGAACTCACTCCAATTGAGCTCCATAAATTGAAGATAATTGGACTGTCTCACTCAGGTTACGAGCCCCTGGGGCAGTGTCTTCTTCGTCTGGTACAGCCTTGCCCAGGAAGGGGGGTGGTGAGGGAAAGGGCACAGAGCAGGCCAGCCTAGGGGTCTGGCTCAGGACCCTGTGGAGAAGGCACAGGTCACAGTCCAGACATTCCTTCACCAGCTAAACTTTGCAGCCTTGATCCCTGCTGTCCGCCATAGTCCTCATAGGTCAGCGACCTTGTGAGGAGCCAACCCTTCTCCACCAAAAATACTGAAAGCAATTGTCTGGTGTATAAGGTGTTGTTGTTTTTTTCAAATAGTGTCCAAAAAGTTCTCAGGCTCTTATTAAAAGTCCCTCTTTGGGGGGCGCCTGAGTGAGTCTCCAGTGAAGAGTAAGAGGCTTATGAAGGGAAACTCGGACTGAGGAAAATCCAGGGCAGCTTATCATGAACGTGTTTCATTCCACACAATAACATCTTCCCAGAGAAATTTTTTAGCCACCGATCCTGGGCATGGCTAGGAAGGTTGCCTTGTCCACATCTAAGGTATCCAGGGAGATGGGGATAATTGTTGCTCTAAGGATTGGTTAGAACAAGGTGTGAGGGGCTAAAGAAATAAGGTTTTGCTTCAGACTCAAGACTCCCTCCCTTCCTGCCATCTCGTAGCATCTCATTATTCTGGAATTACAGTGGGCTAGGACATGTCCTGAAGCAGTTTTATGGCCATTCCACATGGAAATTGGGGATGCTCTCTTCCTCCCACCACCAACATCATGCTCCATTAGTTTATATCCTTTTCTACTTCCTGTTTTGTCAAAAAGCTCCCAACACTGTCCATCAATACTCCTCAAGGCAGTAGAGCCCACCATCATATCCTCAAGGCCTGACATGGAACCTGGCACAAAATAAATATCTGTTGAGTAAATAAATGAATTAATGAATGCAGTAATTATGGTCCTGAATTCTTTCATACTTTAGACCTTTGCAAAATCTACCTCCTTCCTTCCCTTGTGAGTCTAACATCATAGCACTCCCTCATGGGGATTGACAGGGGAGGTCATATTGTTTGCCTTTGTGTCTCCCATTGGGATTGCATCCAAATGCCCCCAATCAGAATGTTTCTAAGACTTTCATAAAACAAGGTGCAAAGGGAAGCAGCTGGACTGTTGTTGAAAGGGCACTCAAATTTGGAATCAGATCTATTATGAGATCTGCTCTTGCATTCACTAGCTAGAACCTAAATTACCCAAGAGGAATTGAGGCTGGAAAATAGAAACCAGCTTTATATGTTACCCCAAAGAGCATGTGGACATCCATTCATTAAACAACACTTTACTGAATACCTACTGTGTCCCAGGTACTGTTCTAAAGACTTTCCATCAGTTTGGCTGCTGTTTGAAGCAATCATTGAGGAGCAAGAGTGCAGACAGGAAGACAAGTTAGGAGACTGTATCACTAGTCGTTTTGAGAGATAAAACCTGAACGAAGACAGCAGTAATAGAGAGAAGCACACACACTGGAGAACTATTTAGGAAGTAGAATTCCTAGGACTTGATGATTAATCGCATGTAGGGGTTGAGGGAGAGAGGATACACTACATAACTACACCTAGGTTTCTGTTGTGAGAGCCTGAATGAATAATGATGTCACCAATAAAGATGAAGAACACCTGGCTCTGGTTGCATAGTTTGATAGAAAAGGATTTAGGAAGATAATGAGCTTGGTTTGGAACATGTAAATTTAGAGGAGGAAGATGTGGAGATGGGGCTAGAAAGCCTCCTTTAGTATGAGGCTGTCTAGGGAGAAACACTGAAGACTAAGGATAGAACCTTCAAGTCTGCCAACTTTTAAAATACACATATAAAAGACCGGGTATAGTGCAATACTAAAGACCATGAAGAAGCAGTTCGAGTGGTAGGAAGTGAGCAATGGTAGGGGGAAATCATGAGAGCCAAAGTAGGTTTTCAAAAGGCAGAAGCAGTTAGCATGGATGGTGTGGAGAAGAGTTCCAATAAAAAGAACTGGAAATGTCCTTAAGGATTGTGCTCTGACCATTGTCCATGCAGTTGGTGGAGCTGTAGGAGCCAGGTAGCTATGGTTTGAGGAGTAACTGAGAAGTGAGAGAAGGAGACACTGAATTAGACTTCTCTTTCTAAAAGCTTGCTGATATCAAACAAATGAAGAAGGAAACTGATGGAAAATACAAGCTCAAGAGAATGTTTTAGAAGGTGAGCTGTGTGTGCACATGCATGCATAGTCTTAGGGGAAGAAGCCAGACGAGGTTGAAGATTCAATAAAAAAGAAGTCATGATGATAGGATCCAGAGCACAAAAAATTAGCCTTGTACAAAAAAAGGAACACTCTTGTAGAGAAAGAGGAAAGAGAAAAGGACACTAGGAGATGAAAATAAGCTTATAGTTGTGAAAGAGGAGCTCACACCCTCATGGCCTATATTCAAAAAGGGACAAATGTTTCAGATAATGGTTAAGGGAAACAGGAGAGAGTGTTGAGTAGAAATGAAAGGATCAACAGTGTTCAGAAAACAACTAAAAATAGAAATCATAATTTGTAGTGGTACCCATGGGATTGGTATTCTATTTTTCTGCAAAAGTTCTGGCAGAACAGAGTAGGCAGATTTTCCAGTTGATTTAGGGTATGGGATTTGTAAGGCAAGTGCAATAAATAGGCAATAGAGCTTGGGTGGTAAAGTTATACTGGTGAGAATGATCCACCACAAGAGCCAGGATGTGTAGCGAAAGAAGCAAGGATGGGGATTGCTAATAAATTAGGAGAAAACGGTGGGGTCAAAGTCTGAAGCTGTAATTAGATGAAAAAGGTACCAGAATAGGGAAGTGTAAGATTGTAGTGGGACTCTTGGAATGACATAATTCAGAGGTAGCAAGATTCAGAGTGATGTCAATGTCAGAATATGACCACAAAGTTGGTACAGTATTCTTAAGAATAGTGGAAGTGAAATCATTATATTTAAACATGTCAAGGATCTTCGAGGCCAGAGCAGAAGTCCTCAATCTTGGCTTGTAATGGAAACATAAAAAGCTGTCACTGAAATACTGGCAGCTAGAATCACCTGCAAGATTTAAAAAATATCTATGCTAAAGCCATATCCTCAGATATTAGAATTTAATTGGTTTGAGTTGGTCTCAGGCATTAGTATATTTTTTTGTCAAGTGATTACAGGTCTGTAACCACTGGGCTACAGAAATAGGTGGACTCATTCACATGGATGTTGAAATCAGTAGGTGTGGTGCCGAAGTTGGAATGGAGAAGGAATATATAAACCAGAGGGGGTCAAAATCCTCTAAGAATATGAGAGGATGGATGACAGTGATAGTGAGGGGAAGAGACTAGAGGGTGATAATATCAGATGGAAAGAGTACTGAAAGAGGAAGGGATTTTACTTAATAACAAACAATGGTCTGGAAGCAGCTGCAAGGATTCAGGTATGCTGACCCCAGTTTGAGGCAATGTGCTGGCACAATGTGGGGAGAGAAACTAGGTTGTAGAGGAAGTATTGTGCCCATGAAGAGCCTGATTTTATGAGTTAGTACAGGAGGTACAGGATGTGAAGAAGAGGCTGAGAGTGTAGGGGAGTTTGCTTACCTTAGAGTAGCATTTGCAGAGAACCCACTGGAATCAGGGCAGCCACACTGCTCAGCTCCAGGTGTGCTATTCACACTGGCAATGATGAGGTTGGCCATGAGGGAAGTACAGAACACTATAAGAGTAGGAGTAAGAAAATGTGACCATATGGGAACTCAGTGCCTCTCACTCTTCCTGCTTCAGGTTTTTCTTTGGCTTCATGAAGGACTGATTAACAGGTTTGGGATTCTATTAATATCAGGTGGGTCTCTTCTAGTGGTCTTCCTCTTATAATTCTAAATTTAGTTTTTTCTCTGAATTTTTCTCAAACTTCTCGGCCACTTACTCTTTACAATTTCCTGATGGGCCCTAACTGGAAAGCTTATTATTGTGGCTTAACCTCATTGTGTCCCCTTTCATTCAAAAGTCAGAGCCAACCTAGGTTCTCTAAGGTAGTGGCTGGCCTGCAGTTTCAGAGAGGCTGTGGGGGTCTTTTACTACAAGGCTCCAGTTGAGCATCCTCTTTTGCAAACCAGAAGAGATGTGGTAGAAATCTCCAAGAGAGGTGCAGAGGGACAAAAGGATTCCCATGACTAAAAGAAGTCACTGCTA
Source organism: Saccopteryx bilineata (assembly GCF_036850765.1). Classification (NCBI taxonomy): domain Eukaryota; kingdom Metazoa; phylum Chordata; class Mammalia; order Chiroptera; family Emballonuridae; genus Saccopteryx; species Saccopteryx bilineata. The sequence continues at coordinate 75,183,015 of NC_089502.1, forward strand.
GAAAAAGTTTCATTTTGGGGGCGCAAACACTGCTTATTAGCTGAATATCAGTGACAGAACACTGACTCTGGTGAAATTTAGAGAATAGATTGCAAGAGAATGGGCATTCCTTATGTTAAATGAGCTTAGGGCAAGCTTCTTCCCTGACTTGGTTAAACCAAGCTCTATTCTCACAAAAAAGCCTCATGTAATAGTGCCCAGCCTCTATCCCATGCTGCACCTCCCCAGCAGAGCTATTTAGTCCAGAGTGAGACCACCCACCACAAACTAGGAAGGAACAACCAAATCATATTTTGCTTGGGACTGGGTGTGCAAACATATACCCATACCTTCTCTCAGTCTCAGCTCCCTATAGAACTTTCCAAAAGAGCCAATCCTCACTTGGATAAGAGAATAGGGATAGGTGATCTTTCCTAAACCCAGGGAAGGAAACAACTGGTGTGAATGGATGTTCCCAGCATGTGATGGAATTCTAAGATGACCCTTCCACCCAATGATCCACACCCTTATATAATGTCCTCATCTTGAGTGTGGGTGGGTCATTAAATATGATGGGTGGTCACTCCCATGATTAGACTACTATATGAAAAAAATGGATGGTTCAGGTGTAATTAAGGTCCATAATCAGTTTCCTTTGAGTTATTCAAAAGGGAGATTATCCTGAGTGGGCCTGACTTAATCAGGTAAGTCCTTAAAAGAGACAAGAACTGTTTTCAACAAGTGATGCTATTACATTTGTATATCCACAAGCAAATATAAATAAATAAACTTAACTAAACTGTAAAACTTACATAAAAATTAACTCAAAATCAATCACATAAAATGTAAAACTATAAAAATTTTAGAGAAAAACATAGGAAAAAATTCTTGGTGAAGAATTCTTAAATTTGATGTGGAAACCATGATCCACAGAAGAAAAAAGCAATAAATTTAACTTCGTCAAAATTAAAAACTTTTTTTAATATATCATTTTTTAAGATTTTATTTATCCATTTTTATTGGAGAGGGGGGGGAAACAGGGGGAGGAGCAGGAAGCATCAACTCCCATATGTACCTTGACCAGGCAAGCCCAGGGTTTTGAACTGGCAACCTCAGCGTTCCAGGTTGACGCTTTATCCACTGCGCCACTACAGGTCAAAATTAAAAACTTGTGCTCAGTGAAATACCTTGTTAAGAAGAACAAAGACAAGCTACAGACTAGGAGAAAGTATTTGCAACTACATTATTTAATAAAGAAAAGGTATCTAGAACATATAAAAGCTTCTCAAAACAACAGTAAAAAAATCCAATTAGAAAGAAAGCAAAAGGTATGAGGAAACATTTCACTGAAGAGAACATACAGATGTTAAGTAAGCACTTAAAAAGATGTTCAACATCATTAGCCATTAGCAAATTGCTAATTAAAACCACCAATCTAAAAGGCTAAAACAGACAAAAAACAAAACAAAATAAAACAAAACAAAAAGAAACCCAGAGAAAACACCAAATTCTGGTGAGGATGTGAGAAATTGTATCACTCATACATTGCTGGTAGAAATGTAATTACAACAACCACTCTGGAAAAGAGCATGGCAGTGTCTTTAAAAACTAACCATATAACTTAGCAGTTGCACTGTTTTACATTTATCTCAGAAAAATGAAAACATGTTGACACAAAAATCAAAACACAATTGTTCATAACAGCTTTATTTGTAATAGCCAGAACTGAAAACAACCCAAATGCCTCTCACAGGGTGAATGGTTAAACAAACACTGGTACATCCATACCATGGAATACTACTAATCAATAAAAAAGGGAATGAACTATTGATACATGCAAAAGCTTGGATGGATTTCAAAGCCATTATTCTGAGTGAAACAAAGCCTGTTTCAAAAGGTCACATGTTGAATATTATAAAACATTCTCAAAATGACAAAATTATAGAGTTGGGGAACAGATTAGTAGTTGCCAGGGGGTAGAGAAAGTGGGAAAGAAAGAGGTGGGTGTGACTATAAAGGGGGACTTTTGAAGTGATGAAACAGTTCTGAATCTTGATGCAGTGGTGGTTACATAAATCTATACATGTGATAAAATGGCATGAATATATATGCACACATGCACCGATGTCGATTGGCTGGATTGGATATTGCATTATAATTATATAAGGTGAAGTCACTAGGGACACTGGATAAAGGATACATGGAACCTCTCTGTACTATTTTTACAACTTCTTGTAATCCTATAATTACTTCAAAATGAAAAGTTAGAAATGAGGTGGTGGGGGAGACCACTGCAGACACATGGAAAGGGTCATGTGGCCAGGACTTGAGGGTGGCCTCTCTAGGAGCTGACAGTAATTACTGGCCAATGGCCAGCAAGAAAATGGGGGCTTAAGTTTTACAATTGCAAGAAGCTGAATTCTGCCAACAACCAGTTAGCTTGGTAGAGAAACCCAAGCTTCAGGTGAGGTTGCAGCCCTGTGAACACCTTGATTTCAACCTAGGTGAGACCCTGAGCAGAGGACCTAGCTGCACTGTGCCCAGACTTCTGATGTGTGCAGGAAAGAATGAGATAATAAATTTGTGTGGGTTTACACCACTAAGTTTGTGGTACTTTGTTACACAGCAATAGATAACCAAGGCACAATCCCATTGAACAACTAGGAGTTTTGCTTCCAGGGGCCACAGTTGGGGCCTATACATTCTGACAAAAGAAAACCGCAACATCAGTGGAGAGGAGCCAGTCTCAGAGCTGAAACAGATGCTCATGGTCTTTCCCCAAAATATGGTTTTTCAGTTCAGAGGCTTGAACTGCCTCCAAACTAACAGTTCTGCTGGCTGCTTGACCTTGCAGTCGGCTGTCACATCCCGAATTCTCTGTTCAGTCACAAATCAGTTGCACATGGAGGGTATGCTGCACTTGCCTGCTCCCTGCTGCACACTTCAGCTGCAGCTGATTCTTCTTGCAGCCTTCCTGGACCTGCCTGGGAAGGTGGCCCCGCACCCAGAGCCCCAGCTGCTCAGGCAGCCTCATCTAATTCATAGGCAGCTGCATTGAGCTAGTCTAAGCCTCAAAAACTGGTCCTTCATCCCTTTGCTCTAGGCCTCAGGGCCAGGGCTGACAGGACACCCAAGCTGGCTCTCAGTGAGTGGCAGAAAGGTCAGAGCCCTAGAGTAGAATCATGAAAGTGGGCTGGGAGCTTTCTTTCCATCTTGCTTTATGTTGTCACATATCATGGTCACTGTCTAAAATGCATAATAAAATCAAGCAGTTTAAACAACAGAAATTGATTTTCCCATAGTTCTGGAGGCTGGGAAGTCCAAGATTAGGGTGCCAGGTGATTTGATTCCTGGAAAGGGCTCTATTTCTGGCTTTCAGATGGCTGCCTGAGAGAAGGGGGGGGGAGAGCTGAGAATGAGCCTAATCAATCAAATAACCCTAAGTGACATGGACAAGAGTGTGGTGGTTAAGGGGGGAGGAGAGGGAAAGAGAGGGGAAGGGAGAGGGGGAGGGCCACAAAGAAAACCAGATAGAAGGTGAAGGAGGACAATCTGACTTGACTATGGGTGATGGGTATGCAACATAATTGAATGACAAGATAACCTGGAGATGTTTTCTTTGAATATATGTACCCTGATTTATTGATGTCACCCCATTAAAATTAATAAAAATTTATATAAAAATAAAAAATTAAAAAAAACATAACCCTTAAAAGCAGAGAATTTGCTCCTGCTGGTGGCAGAAGGGAAAGTCAGAGTTGACACATTGTCTCTAATTTGAAGATGGGGCCTGACCTGTGGTGGCACAGTGGATAAAGCGTCAACCTGGAAATGCTGAGGTCGCCGGTTCAAAACCCTGGGCTTGCCTGGTCAAGGCACATATGGGAGTTGATGCTTCCTGCTCCTCCCCCCCCTTCTCTCTCTCTCTCTCTCTCCCTCTCTCTCTCCTTTCTAAAAAAAAAAAAGAATAATTTGAAGATGGGGAAGGGGCACATGAAATGCAGGTGACTTCTCTCAAAGCACTGAGCTAGCTGCAAGCAGATGTGCCCTTAGGCCAATATCCACAAGAAAGTGGATTCTGCAAACAACCTAAAGCAATGTGGAAGTGGCTTCTCACTTCAAGCCTCCAGATAAGAGCCTATGTGACCTTCTGACCAAACAGAACTGTGAGCTAATAAATAGATATTATTTTAAGCTGCAAGTTTGTGTTAATGTGTAATGGCAGCTATAGAAAACTAATGCACGTGCCTTGGGATTGTAGTCATATGAGGAGGCAACATCCCAGGCACTAGAAGTTTGTTGCTGTAAGCTTTACTTATTTAGATATTTATGCATGCACTTCTCTACATCTTTGTTGAGTGCTTCCTATGTGCCAGACACTGTGCTAGGCCTTAAGGATACAGTAACAAGCATAGAGAGAGCTATGGAACTTCTAGCCTAGACCGGGAGCAAGTGTCCCTACCTTTGGCAAAATCTGGAGGCATGCAATTTGACTTGTCACAGGATCCCCTTGGACCCTCTCAACACCTGAATGTTTGGTGTCATTCCCTAACAGATGTGATGGGAGTGGAAGAAAAAAGCATTGACAGAAAGGTGTAGGCTGGGAAAATCTCTCTGAAACCCCAGAGCATGTGTGCTTCAATTCTGCTCCATGGCATGTAGACATTTCTTAAGGATGCTTGTGGGGGTTGGGAACGGCTCTCAACATCTTGAGATAGACTGAGGCCCAAACAACTTAAACTGAAGGTCTACCTGGGCTTTTGAAAGAGTAAGAGTGGGAGGGAGTGAAGTGAGGGTTATTATCTAGGGCCCTTTTCAAGGTTCATGGTGGGTACTTGGAAAGGAGACCCAGAAAAGGAGGTACATGGTGGTAAATGTGCTTGAAAAAGGTTGGGAAAGTGGCTAGGAGCAGTGAAAAACTGGCAAAAGATAGCAGAAGTGCCCGAGGAAGATGGATAAGAGCCCAGGCTTGAGAAGAAAAAAAAAATTGCAGGGGATTCTAGGTGGAGAAGCCAGGGAGAAGGGCAATGGTGAAGAGATGCCCAGGCCTGGCCAAGTTCAGGGTTTCCCTCAGCAACTGAAAGGCTGGGCGGGGCCTAGGCTGAAGACCCAATCGCTCTTGGGCAAAGCTGGGACCTAAGCTTTCAGGGAAGTGCCAGGGGTGGGGCTGGAGACAGCTCAGCTCTCCAGCTCCTTAGCAGCCCTTCCTGACTCACTGGTAATCTGTTTATGTGTTTATTTGCAAGATTGGTTTCTGCTTCAGTGAGACGGAGCTTGGCTCCCTCTCCTCGAGGCCCCTAGCTCTGAGTTAAACTTCCCTACAGAGAAAGCTGCCTGCTCCCTGCCCCGTTTGGCTGACTTTCCCCTGCCCTCTCTGTTCCTTTGGCCAGTTACTAGTGGACAAGGAAGTTCAGGGAGACTGGTCCTTTGGGACTGGCCAGGGCTCTGGTTGCCTACAGACCCAGACATCTGGGGTGGGGGAAGGGTGGGTCTGGACAGGAACTCAAGCTCCATAGGAACCCTGAGAAACTCAAACTGAAGTTCTGTCCAGAGAAATCCGCAGTTGTCCAACAAGAATTTTACTTTAATACATGTGGCGATTTTTTGGTTGTGCTCATTCAGATTGCAGCAGCTGCAGAGGGAGAGGCCCTTGAAGGGGGTGATGAGAAAGAAACAGGGTGGCAGGGTAGGGAGAAAGTAAAGGCTGGGTTGGGGAAAGAGGAGAGGTGCAGGCAGTTGTAGGGTCTCAGAATAGAAATTCCTCAGGAATGCAGGACTGTGTCTGAAAGGAGAGAGGAAGAGGAGGTGCAGTGGCAGTTAAAAGGTAGAGTAAGGGCCTGATGGAGGTAGCACAGTGGGACTGATGGGGGGGGCGGAGGAGGGAGGGCATGAAAGAGCAGCCTTTTTAACTATTGACGAATATTGTCTATTATCCTAACTCAGCATATGAAGTATTTTCCTATTGCAAAACTAAAGAGATAAAATTCTGAAAGTCATTTCCAAGGAGAGGAGAGGAGTACCTGAATGAATCATCAGAGAAGCACTGGGGAAGGGGTGGAATTTGTAACCTGAACTGAAAAAGGCCTGATGATTTATTGGACTCAAGATCTGTCAATCCTCTCTCCTCAGCCAATAGGCTGAGAACTGGGAGCATTTTCAGACAAGACATTGGAACTCCGCAAATGCTGTAATGGGGAGGACAGTGTGTTCTGAAACAGGAATAGGAAGAGTCTGCTACTGACCTTTGAAGAGGCACATCCTTCAAAGAACTAGAAATGACCTTGTGATTATTTGATCTAACCTCTTTATTTTATACTTAAAGAAGTGGAGCTCAGAGAAGGGAAGTCATTTTTCCAAGGTCACAAAGTTGTATTCTGAGCTAGGCATATTAACAGGCTTTAGAAAGAAGCCACACAGGCTACTAGAGGAACTAGCCCCAGGTATTAGCATAGATAGAGTCTATAAATACTAGTGCCACTTAACCACTAGTGTGTGTATGGTGGACATTGCTAATTGGTAACTGCACCCAAATTTCAGTGCTGACTCTACATCAAAGTCCTTAACTGAGTGCTCTAAGCAGATAGTACCACTGAGTCTACATTGACATGGAAATGAAAGCAGTGTCAGGTCTAGAATGAACAGTTGTGAATCAACAAAAGGTTAGAAGTAGTCCTAATGTCTAATTGGTTCAAAATCATTATCTAAGGCTCTTTTTGTTGAAAGCAACAGAAGGAAGAGTTGCCCTCAGGAAAGGCAGAAACCAGAACAGTAGTTAAGTCTACTTACCTCATTGTTAAGCAATCTACTTAACTCCTTGACCCTTCCTCATTAGAGCACTGCCACCAGTGGGAGTCAGCTCCAATGACTGGCTCCCATGCTTTATAGCTCCCATTGCCAGTTTCAAATTCCCTGGAGAGTGAAGTTGATTGGATAAATTTAGAACAGATTTTTAAACTCTGAAACAATATGATTGAGAGATGAGAGGGTCATACTACATAGGGAAGATTGGATTATTTGGTCTGTGAACTAGGTTGTTTCCAGAGATGCTTTCAGCTGCAGTTAATAGGAAACATCAAAAAGTAACTTAAGATGTGAGGAAAATTCATTGTCTTATTAATATGCTATCCAGTGATATGAAATTCTGGGGTTGCTTAATTCATCATCAGGGACCCAGCATCTTTCCATCTGTTAGCAAAGAAAAGTGAGGAAATAATAAGTGCTAGCGAGGGTGTGGAGAAAAGGGAACCGTCCTGCATTGCTGGTGGGAATGCAGACTGGTGCAGTCACTGTGGAAAACAGTATGGAGATAACTCAAAAAATTAAAAATGGAACTGCCCTTTGACACAGCTACCCCACTTTTAGGAATATATCCTAACAATAACAAATCACTGACTCAAAAGAAAAAATGCACCCCCATGTTTATTACAGCATTGTTTACAATAGCTAAGATATGGAAACAGCCCAAGTGTCCATCAATAGACAAGTGGATTAAAAAGTTGTGGTACATATACACAATAGAATACTACACAGCAGTGAAAAAGAAGGAAATATTACCCTTTGCGACAACTTGGATAGACCTGGAGTTTATTATGCTAAGTGAAATAAGCCTGGCATAGAAATAAAAATATTATATGACCTCACTCATACGAGGAATCCAATGAACAATGTGAACTGAGGAATGGAAGAGAGGCAGAGAAGGGGTCAGAGAATCCAGAGCGAAAGTGGTCAGAGGGAAAGGAGATAAGAGGTTCAAAGAAAGGAAAGACGTTAAAGTATATACACGTAACACAGAGAGATAGAGGGCGGGATAGTAAATCATGGGGTGAAGGGGCGAAGGCAGTGGGGGGAGGGGGAAAAGGGGTATCAAGGAGAACATGGGGTGGAGAGAGGGAGATATATTTGGGGAACACTTGTAACTATGTAAACACAACAAATTAAAATCAATAAAAAAAAGAAAAAGTGAGGAAATAGCTAATGGACAATCAACAGCAGCTGTTACAGGGGTGTTTTGAGTTGAACTATCAACCAAAGAAGTATCTACCCCAGATATGTTTCAGAACAACCAGAGGAGACCAAGAAAACAGGCTGGGGTGGAGGGGGGCTTTTCAGAGACCCAAGTCATAGAGGCCTCTAATATGAGTTACAGAAACACCTGCAAGCCCTCCTGAAGGCTAGTTAAGGAAGTTTTTACCTCACTCCTGGGACCAGGAACCAAGGTAGTTCTCTCGGGACAAGTACTGAGTTCCCAGAACCAAATGGGACCTTAACTGGTGCATTAGCAAAAGAGGATGAAGAAGGAGAGATGACTTGGACAACTACTAAGCAGACAGAACCTTTAGAACTTGGTGATGAATTGGATGTGGAGAATGAAGGAGTAGAGAAGTCTAGAATTTTCCTGGTGTTGGAGGAACTACGTACTTTATAAGAGCATGCACTGGGATAGACAACAGGAGGAAGAGGGAACATTGTATGGGGCTGGGAGAGATCTGTTTTGAAAATTGAAGTTAAAGAGCTTGTGGGATGTTCACGAGGAGATGTTCATAGGCAGATCAGGTGAGAAATCTGAACTAGAAATAGATATTTAGAAAATATCAATAGTTAAGAAGAGGAGAGGAAGAGAAACACTAAAAGGTAGACATTCAGGCATAAGAAATGATGACATAGTAACTTTTATGACAACATGGATGGACCTTGAGAACGTTAGATATACTGAGTGAAATAAGTAAACAGAAAAAGCTAAGAACTGTATGATTTCACACATAGGTGGGATATAAAACTGAGACTAATGGACATAAATAAAAGTGAAGTGGTTACCAGGGGAAAGGGGATGTGGGGGACAGGGAAGGGTGTGGGGAAAGGTGTAAAGAGGGACAAATATAAGGTGACAAATTTATTTGACTTTGGGTGATGAGTATACAACATAATCAACAGTTCAAATGCTATGGAAATGCTTAACTGAAAACTATGTACTCTTATTGATCAATATTAAAGTTAATTTTCTAAATAAAATTTTAAAATTATTTTAAAAATGGACAGTTTGTTGAATTTCTATATTTTACACCCAAAACTAATATACTATTCTATGCCAATGCCAACTGTACTTTAATAAAACTTTTAAAAAGGTGCACAGAGGCCTTGGAAGACAGTCTGGTAGTTCTTCAAAAGGTGAAACATAAAGTTATTGTTTGACCCAGCAATTCCACTCCTAGGTATATACACAAAAGAATGAAGACACATGTCCATACAAAGACTTGTACATGAATGTTCATAGCAGCATTAGTCACAATGGTCAAAAGTTGGAAAAACTTAAACGTTCAACAATGGATGAATGGTTAAAAAATTGTAGTATATGCATAAAATGGAATCTTATTCAACCATAAAATGGAATAAAATTTGTTGACACATATGAATATACTGTAACAATTATGCTAAGTGAAAGAAGCTAGACACAAAAAGCCACTTATTGTATAATTTTATTTATATGCAGTCTCTAAAATAGACAAATCCAGAGTGATAGAAAAGTAGTCTAGTGGTTGCCTAGGACTGGTGCAGATTGAGAAATTGGGGGGTGATGGCTAAGAAGATGGGGAAGGTTGCACAATTTGGTATGTACACTAAAAACCATTAAATTGTATATATATATATATATATATATATATATATATATATATATATATATATTTGGTACTGTGAATGAAACATGCAAATTTATTTATAACATTATATAAGGACCATTGTGTGAACCTTGTCTGGCATATTAGTCTAAAGTAAAAGTTTCCTTCATAAAATTGTAGATTAGGCATTGTGTCTTTCTTTTTTATAATTTTATTTAGAAAATTAAATTTAATGTGTTGACATTGATCACTAGGAGTACACAGGTTTCAGGTAAATATTTCTATAGCATTTGAACTGTTGATTGTGTTGTATGCCCATCACCGAAAGTCAGATCATTTTCCATCACTTTGTATTTGTCCCATTTTACACCTTTCTCCCAACCCCCTCCCCCAAGTTCTCCTCCCTTATATCCCCAATTTGGCGTAGGTCCTACTTTAATACCTTTCTGAAGAATTCTAGAGAAGAAGTGGCAGTCAGAGGTGTTTGAATGAAGGATTAAAGAAAACTTTGTAAGTTGTGGGGAATATGCATTCCAGGGTCAAGTTGGGGCAGATTGCTCAGAGGAAGGGGACTTTAGGGACACTAAAAGGCTAGCTAAGAGAGAAAGAAGGGACTGGAGAAATGAGGTTAGCTGGAGCTCTTCGGTAGAAGACAAAATCCCAGTAAGAGGACCATGAGAAGTCACCCTAGGAGAAAGTGACATAATTTGTCACTCGCTTCACTGGACTCTGATAGCACTTACACCATAATATCACAATTATTTGATGAGGTGTTAGTCTTACCACAAGACTAATCACTTGTCCTTCATGGGATTGTTCTGAGCATGTGCCTCAGTGCCCTGACAATGCTGGAGACTGAATGATGGGTCGGTGAATGGATAACTGAATAAGAAGAACTGTATTTAAGGTGATAGATGGTTTAGGAAACCATCCAAAAGAAGAAAAAAACCTCTGTGTGTAAGGATGGTTATTGCGGCATTATATCTACAATAGTGAAAAATTGGAAATACTTAAGTAAATGACAATGCATCCACTCAATGGAAGATTATGTGGCCATTAAAATGATAATCATGAAGACACTGTAGCAACAGAGCAAATTATTATGATATAATGCTAAGTGACACAAGCAGAATATAAAAGTGTGCCTATGCTATGATTATAAGTATGTAAAAATGATGTATGTATACAGCCAAGCCCTGGAGAGGGGAACATAAAAAGCGAAAATACGTGACTCATTGGGGTGGCAGGATAATCAGTAAAGTATTTCTTTTCTATTTATGTTTGTCATTTATATCATTATAAAGGAAAAAATAATGCTGATAAGTGGGAGACAATATGAAGAATGATCCTGAAAATGTGCCAGAGATGAGAATTCCCACAAAAAGTGCCAAGGTGTATAAAAGCAGGATGGGTGAGTTTGAGAGGTCTATGTGCTTACCGTCTGCCTTCTTTTGTTACTGCAAATCTGTGACCTGGGCAAATCGTACCTGTGCTAGGATCAAGAAAGTAGAGAACTTGAAATCAGAAGGCTAAATTCTGCTGTTTACTAACTCTGATCTTTTGGGTAACTTTATTTATCTCTCTGAGCCTCAATTTGATCATCTGTAAATGGTGCTAACAATTGTTAATTTAGAGAGTTGTTCTGAGGAATAAGTGGAAGAGAATGCATATGAAATCTTTTTGTAAATGACAAAGTCTATACAACTATAGAGTTATTATTATTGTTATCATCATCATTATAGTTATTACTGTGTCTTCTGACTTGGCCAGAAACTCCATCCATAAGAGATTTATTTCAATAACAAGCAAACATTTCTGGAAGAATTTGAAGGAGGTACTAATAGTCAATATAGACTAGTCTAATGGTTCTCAACTCTGACTATTATTATAATCGGCTGGGGAGATTTTAAAAAATTGATGCCCAGGCCCCACCCTAAGAAATTAAGGCAGAATCTCTGGCAGTGGAACCCAGGCAGAAGAATTTTTTTAATATTTAATTTATTGTGTTGACATGGTTTCAAATGTCCCACTCAATATAACACACTCTACACATTGCATCATGCCCCCATGCCCCACGCAGAGTCTCTTTCCACCCCTATTTCCCACCTTTGATTCCCTTCGCTGTATTTCTACCCCTTTCCCACTGGCTATTGCTACTCTGTTGTCTAATCCCTTCATTTTCTATGATCCTGGGCCATCTTCCCCCTCCCCCTGATAGCTGTCCATCTGTTTCCTGTGATCCTGACTCTATTTCTATTTTGTTCCTCAGTTTATTGTGTTCATTAGATTCCACATATACGTGAAATCATATGGTACTTGTCTTTCTCTGCATGGCTTATTTATCTCACTTAGCATTATACTCTCCAGGTCCATTCATATTATCACAAAAAGTAAGAATTCCTTCTTTTTTATGGTCATGTAGTATACCATGGTGTAAATATATCACAGCTCTTTTTATTTACTTGTCCACTGATAGACACTTGGGCTATTGTAAACAATGCTGCAATGAACATGGGGTGCATATCTTCTTTTGAATTAGTGTTTTGAGATTCTTAGGATATATTCCTAGAAGTGGGGTAGCTGGATCATGAGGCAGTTCTATTTGTAATTTTTTGAGGAAATTCCATAATATTTTCCACAGTGGCTGCACAGGTCAGGCAGGAGAAATTTTCAAACCTCAAAATTTGCAGCTGAGATTGCACACTTGCAAATGGGCCCTGAAGTCAGGCATCCCTGATTTCAAATTCCAGACTGAACTTTGTCTCCTCCCCTTACTATGTGACCTTGGAGTAGTTATATAATCTATCTAGGCCTTATTTCCCTTATCTTTGAAATGGAAGCAACAGTGGTATCTACCTCATATGGTTGTAGTAAATATTAAATGAGTTAATTTGTGTGGACCACTTTAGTACAATGCCTGACACACAATGCAAGTGCTATGAGTGCTCGTTTTGTTATTTGTAGCCTGGGCTCCAACCTCATTCTGAGAGACAAATTTTGACCTTATCAGAGAAAGAGAAGGTTCAGCATGGAGTCTGCTAGAGAACCAGTCTTGCTTTCACTTTCTAATACCAGGCTCTGGGTGGCTGGCCTATTTGTTCAGATGATCTGTCACCTTGGATTTGGGTTCTTGACATGTGACTTTTGCTGCTATCCCTCCTTAATGAAAAATGGCTTCCCCTAGAGACCTCACATGCCAATTCTCTTTTTGACATCTGGGATTACTTTGTGCTGTGGACTAGTTTTGGTTATTGCTTGAATCACAAGCATCACAGAGCCTGTCAATTAAGTCAGATCCCACCTACCCACTTTCACCTAAGCCTTGCCCAGTCAGGTCCCACCCAACTAAAATCTTGCTTCTGAAGCATTTCAGAAAAGAAAACCTACCAGATTTGTATAGTCACTGTCTTTCTGGAACAAAGAACACCGATAAAACACGTGACCTCAGGTTTCTCATCTAATGGGGAGGTGAAAAGCTAGTAAAAAGAAGCTGGCCATCTGTCTTCACTATGTATAATCTACAGTAGTAAACAGTGCATCTGCAATAACTAAAGAAGCCTGAACATCTTTGTACTCTGTACAGTATTAATTTCCTGAGGCAGTTTTTAATAAATTACCACAAACTTGGTGACCTAAAACAACATATTTATTTTTTCAGTTTTATAGATGAGAAGTCCAAAATCAGTCTCCCTGGGTCAAAATCAAAGTGTCAGTAGGCCCATGCTCTCTCTGGAGGCTCTAGGGGAGAATCCAATCTTTTCTTCTTTCAGTTTCTGGTGACTTCCAGCATTCCTTGGCTTGTTTGTGGCTGTATAACTTTAATCTCTGCCTTTGTGGTCACATCATTTTATCAGTGTCCTCTCTGACTCCCTCTTATAAGGATACATGTAATTACATTTAAGGCCCACCCAGATAATCAGTATAATCTGCCCATCTCAAGATCCTTAAATTATTCTCATTTACAATGTCTTTTTTTTTTTTTGTCATAGAAGATAGTATTCACAGGTTCAGGGCATTCAGATGTAGATATCTTTTGGGGGGCATTACTCAGGCTACAACACACCCCAAGGTGTTTTCTCCTCTAATTCCCCTTAAACCTTCTGACTTGTTAACTCCTACCTGAGAAATGAGGTCATTAAAGCTCATGGATTTTGCATCTGTCTCTTCTGTATGTGTTTGTGGGTTTTTTTGCTATCTGTTATTTATTTGAATTGCCATTGTTGGGCACTGAGCACCAGTGGCCTGGGAATTCTAGCCTACTTATGAGAGATTCCCTTTCTTTGGCTGTATGGATCTGAGGATCACTGGGGCAGGGCTTTAAGGGGCTAAATGGTTTGTTTCTCTGGAGACTAGACAATTGCTGGCCTGGAGCCTCCTGCCCTTAGCTGAGTACCATGACCTACCTTTTTGATTCAGGTCCTTCGATTTAGCACCCACTCCATAGACATAGTTCAGTAGCCCACTCTGTGCCATACCTTAATTAAGGCTACTGTGTTGGGGATGGAGAGAGAGAGAGAGAGAGAGAGAGAGAGAGAGAGATAAATATAGAGATAAGTAGATAACTAATAGTGGGAGAGAAAGAATCATAAGTGTGATCCCGATGCAACATGTTGAGTGCACTACTAGGAATCCTAAGATGTTATGACTTTGCAGAGGAGCCCCTAACCCAGATGGGAGGTATGTTCAGTATTGGAATCCATGGGAGTCCGAAAAGATCAGAGTAACAGGCTTATAGAAAGGAAGAAAGGAACCCTGCCAGGCTGACTCCCAAGGGAGAGTCGGCGCCAGGCACAGCCTGGGACTGGTTTTTAAGGGTTTTTGGGAGGGGAAGTGAGACAAGTTGTGAGGCATTAGCCCATTGGCTGCTGGACCAAGGAGGGTCTTTTATGGAAGTTTGCCAGGACTTTTTGGCTTGTAACATCAGACATTTCTTTATGATTAGTCATTTGTTGCAAGCCCTGAAAGGAGACTTACTGGCAGAGTTAAAGAAATAAAACCTAAGATTCCCGACTATTTGATATATATATGAAAGAGAGTGGTTCCTAGAGAGGCCTCAAGGGAAAAGGGACAAAAGGGACGGAGGTCATTATCTTCTGTAACTTCTTCCTGCTGAGTAGGGGCAGAGAGGGGTTACAGCCTCTATAAGGATTACTCTCAGTGAGGGGTAGAGAGGTGCAGTGATGGCTTCTTGTTGGGTAGGGGTATATTTATATGGTTTCAGATTTTTTTGTTTTGTGAGGGCAGGTTTCAGGGTTAGTGTGTAGGGTTAGGTAGATTTTTCCAATTTTCTGATTGGTGAAGGTCTGCATGCAGTTCTGTAAGAAACTAGTAAACAAACATAAGAGGTAGGGTCAAAAAGTTAGAAAAATAAATAGGAGAGTGAGTGGACTAATGAAAGGTAATAATCAAGACTCCCAGTTTTTGCAAAACCACTGATTCCATGACTTGGTTTGTTTTTTACACATTCGCTGGGCTTCAGAGAGAGAGAAAGTGGGGAAAAGACAGAGCAGTGGCCAGTCCCCCTGCCCCTAGACCTATTTTTATAGAAATTTTTAAAGCAACAAGGAGAGAAATCACCTGTATAGCTCGTTTGGTCCTTAGATTGACAGGTAGTGTACTAGGAACTGGAAGAGGTTCATGGGGTGGGATTAGGTTGATATTTGGGGTGAGATAGATTAGGGTACAGGTTTTTGTACAATTAGTAGGGAGACACATATAGGTGTTGGCCCACACATGTAGAAAGCCTCTGATTGGGAGATACAGGATGAGAGGTGGATAGAGAATAGAAGGACAAGGGGTCGGTTTCGTTTCTCTGTTTCTGAGCTCCAGATGGTCAAGGTGGAGGAAAGAGCCATCCCAATAAGTGGGAAGAGTGGAGGATTGTTAGCTAGGGTGACTAATTAAACATTCTTCAAAAACTAGTTTTCTGACTGTTCAAATTCTTTTTTCTCTGTACAAATCTCCTACAACTTGCACAAACCTTCTACAACTTACATAAATCCTCAGCTTTCATAAACTTTCTTATCCAGAAATAACTGATCTTCATAACAACTTGCTTTTTCCTTTTTCTTTCAAAAATATTTCCATACCTTATACCTTCTGTTATCAAAACCATACAATTTCTTTCTAGTCAGAACTCTTGATTTAAAATTTTTTAATGTTTAGTGTCAATTAAATTAACTTTCTTTTTACCCTAGTTTCCCTTTCCCAAAGTCTGATTAAATGAGTCCTTAGTTTTTCATATATTCACCATACATAAACCAACCAGCTTCCAGTTTGTGGTTGGAGTAAGGCATGCCATTTTTCTATTTTAGCAGCAGTGGGAGTTGTCAGGATCACAGTGTGTGGACCTGTCCACATGAAAGTCAGTCCTTGGGTGATGTAATGCTGGAAGCGCCTTTTGGACAGTCTTTGAACAGTCTGCTGAGTAACCTGCAAATCCTGCAAGTTCTTAGGGAAAGGGTGGTTACATTTCTACACTTTGCAGCTAGAGTTTAAGTCCTAGTGTTCACTGTTTCTAGCTGGAATTAGAAGCAAGTCTCATTCTACAATAGGCATGGGGCATTGAGACAAGAGGAATAAAGGAGAAAGCAAAAAAATCAGATTGTTGATACCCACGGTAGAGATCTTCGAGGAATAAATAAAATTCAAATATTCAGCCAAGGCATAGTAGATGGCCCTTGTGTTAACAAGAAATGAGATCAGTTTATCTGATACTTGGAAAAAATACCTTAGGCTCGTGAACAATGTCCTTGGGCCTTCAGTGGCAATTCCCAGCATGCTGGGCATGTCAGGTCACAGGTAGCTGGAGCAGGGCTAGAAGAGACTGAACCCTTCTTCCATGGAGCAAGGGGGCAGCTTACCTTCTCATGTCCCTCTTTCCACAATAAAGATGTGTCCCTGGTGGGGCTGGGAAGCCTCGCAGGCTTCAGTTCAATGACCTTTATTTCTACTCTTGAAGCAGGGCCCTGATAGAATCCTATGAAGCCCTTTAAGGCAGTGGTCCCAACATTTTTTGGGCCATGGACTGGTTTAATGTCAGAAAATATTTTCATGAACCAGCCTTTAGGGTGAGATGGATAAATGTATCACGTGACTGAGACAAGCATCAAGAGTGGGTCTTAGACGGATGTAACAGAGGGAATCTGGTCATTTTTAAAAAATAAAACATCGTTCAGACTTAAATATAAATAAAACGGAAATAATGTAAGTTATTTATTCTTTCTCTGTGGACCGGTACCAAATGGCCCACAGACTGGTACCAGTCCACAGCCCGGGGGCTGGGGATCACTGCTTTAGGGCACTAGAGCCTTTAAGAGCGTATGCCAAAAGCTGGTATTTCCTGACCTCTTTTGGGCCTTATTTGCCTTTTCTGTTACTCCCTTGGCCATTATAGACCTTAAAAGCCATGCTCAGAAGGTTTCACTGAGGGGCTTGACTAACAGAGCAAAATTGGGAATCCAGTGTCTAAAGAAGTCTATTAGACCAAGGAAAGAAAGGATTTGACCTGTGGTGGTAAGTGGTTGGAGACTGTGGAGGGTCTGAGTTCGATTTAGGGTAAGACTTCAGGTGGTAGGGGTTAAGGTGATGCTCAGATAGACTATAGACTAAGAGTGAAGTTGAGCCTTAGCAGAGAAAACATGATATTTTTTCATGGCAAGGAAGTTAAGAAGGGTGGCGGTGTGTCTCCTTGAGGCAGGCAGGGAGGGGCTATAGAGGAGTACGTTATTTATATATTGTAAGAGAGTACTAGTTTTGAGATTGCATGCTGCTAAATCCTGAGCTAGTGCCTGTCCAAACAGGTGTGGGCTGTTTCTGAACCCCTGGGGTAAGACAGTCCATGTAAGTTGCTGGGCTGCATTAGTGTTTGGGTCAGTCCAAAAAAAAGCAGACAGAAAGTAAGAGTCAGGGTGTAGAGGAATGGTAAAGAAGGCATTCTTGAGGTCTAGGACTGTGAAGTGAGTGGTGTCTGAGGGAATGTGTGACAGTAACTTGTAGAGATTAAGGACTACTGAATGGAGGGGAACTACCGCCTCATTGATTAGGCATAAAGCTTGTATGAGGTGATAAGCCCCTGAAGGTTTTTGAACAGGAAGGATGGGGGTATTGCAGGAAGAGTCTATGGGGATGAGTAAGCCTTGATTTAAGGGGGGGAGTTAATTATTGGTTTAAGCAGGCCTTAGAAACAGACACAAAGGGACAGAACAGATTACTTACTCACACAGCTTAATAGACAACTCTGCTTTTTTAAGCTTTATGAGATAATAGGGAGTTTTCAGCATAGAGGGGAGGAAGAGAGGAAGGAGACAGATGGACAGCATGAGCAGCTGGATGGAAAGAAGGAGGGTCAGAATCTGCAGGAGGAGGGGGAGGAGATTAAAGTGCTGGTGGTGGTGCCACGTGGTCAGAGGAGTCAAAAAGATTTAGAGCTCTGAGGAGAGGAGAGGGGGTAAGGGGAGAAAGACATAGTTGTTTGTGGGGAGGGTGGTTGGGGCAAAGGAGAGACAGTCACCACTGCTGGAGCCAGTGGGGAGGGGGGAATGGGTAAGATACAACTGAAGCTGGTGGGGAGGGGGGAGAGACAGCTGAAGCTGATGGGGTGGGAGGATGAGTAAGATACAGCCAAAGCTGGTGGGGAGGGGGGAATGGTCAAAGAAGAAAAAGAGACAGAGCCGCCCATCTGTAAGGAGGAAGGAGGGGTTTAAGGACACAGTGGAGAAGGGAGGGGCCCCTGGCCGGCAGGGGAGGAGAAAGAAAGACTGGTATTTGCAGGTGAATGAGAAACAGGATTCATGAAGGGAGGGGGCTTTCTGGAGGGAAGAGACTCGAGTGGCTGCAGAGGGGCCAGAGAGAGGTCCCGAGAGAGGGGCACCCCCGGGGGTCAGGCAGGAGGGGGAGAGAGTTGGGGGTCCACAGAGACGGAAAGATTAGGAGCAGAGGTTTTAGGTGAGGTTTCTCTGGCCAAAAACGGCCTGCACGTAGAACAGGCGGCACAGAAATTAAGGACTGGAGTGAAGGGGGAAGAAAGCCTATATGTAAGGAATTTCTGAGGCTTTTCCAGTCCGGTGGCAGAAATTATTTAGGTCCCGGAGGATGTTAATATTAAAAGTTCCATTTTTAGGTCAGTGGGAGCCATTATCTAGTTTGTACTGAGGCCATGCCATGCTACAGAAGAAGAGGCATCCCAAAGGAGTAGTCTCTAAGGGTCAGGACTGGGAGGAGCCCATGAGGGTGGAAGATAGAGAAAGAGAAGAACGTCCTCTGACTCTTTCAACTATCCTTTATACTGAATGTGGAAAATGAGAAGGCCAATCATCACTGGGAATCTCGCTTTCAAAAGAGAGTGGAGCACCTTGGTTGGTGCCTAGACTTTCGAGGAAGTCCATGTGAACAGGCTGCCCGGAGTAGAGACCTCCCAGTCAGCGACCCCGAGAGGAGAGATAGAGTGGGGGTGAGGGACAAATAGGGGCCTACCGGAGATGGGAAAGAGCAGAAATTCCTTACCTTCTGGTCCAGCAGGGGTTTGAGACAGGGTCAGATCACCGGCCAATCAACCTACGTTCATGCAGCCAAACAGAATCAGGGAGTTAGCCCGGGATGAGCTGCTGCTGCCCACTGCTTCCCTGGTAGTAAGTTTGGCTGGTGAAGGGGATTGTTCGGCATCCGGTACCCCGTCCTGGGTTTCGGCATCAAATGTTGAAATCTGTGGGACTCCAAAAAGACCAGAGTAACAGGTTTTATAGAAAGGAAGAAACGAACCCTGCCGGCCTGACTTGCAAGAGAGTCGCGTGCCAGGCATAGCCTGGGACTGGGTTTTTAAGGGTTTTTAGGAGGGGGAGTGAGACTGGTTGTGGACCATTAGCCCACTGGCTGCTGGACCAAGGCAGGTCTTTTATGGAAGTTTGCCAACACTTTTCGGCTTGTGACATCAGACATTCCTTTATGATTAGTCATTTGCTGCAAGCCCTGAAAGGAGACTTACTGGCAGAGTTAAGGAAATGAAACCTAAGATTCAGGTGGTCAGGAAGGGCTGAGCTGCTCCATATAAAATCACTATCTCATTTGCCCTGATTCTCCCTGCCCAAGACAATCTATTGATAGATCCGTGATGGCAAACCTTTTTATAAAAACCACCCAGTTTTGCAGTGCTGGTCAACCTGATCCCTCTCACCCAATAGTGGGCATTCCAGCTTTCATGGTGGGCAGTAGTGGAGCAACTGAAGGGCGCCATGATTGGCCCATCATAAAAGCTGGAATGCCCACTAGTGGGCAGGAGGGACCAGGTTGACCAGCACTGCAAAAGTGGGCGGTTTTTATAAAAAGGTTTGCCATCACGGATCTAGATCATCCCACAGCCATACCAGTTAGTGCATTTGGATTGTAGCCCTGGCTTTCTCATTAGATTGCTGCATAACTTTGCCAGATTACTCTATCTTCTGAGCCTCAGTTTTCTCTTACACTAAAATTCAGAAGGGAGTGTTTTAGTTGTTAATCTTAGCAAACCATTCATTCAGTCTTTTACTTCCTTGCCCACACTCTCCAGCTTCCTGCAGGCTATTTCATGCTAATCTTTTGTTTTAGCTAATTCAGTCCTGATTCTTTCATTGTTTGCTGACTCAATCCTTGCTCTACACACACCAGGGAACAATTTGTTTCCCACCTATTGTTCTGCTTCCAGTCAATCTCTTGCCAATTACACATTAACATTTGTAAACAGCCACATTAATAGAGAAGCACTACTTCAAAGGGGGATGTTTATCAGCCTTCCAAATTTATGCCCAGTATGGATGAAATTTCTCTATTGAATTCCAGCCACTCATGCAATCAATTTATATTTACTGAGGACTGACTATGTGCCAAGTACTGTGTTAATCACTAGGGGTTCAGGTAAGAATAAAACAGTTCTGGTCTCTGGCCTCAGGGAGCCCATAAGCTGGCTAGTAGAGGAGTCAGATAAGTGAACAAGTGATTCGAGTTTAGTGTTAAGGTACCATTAGAAGAAAGAACAAAGTATTGTGGAGACAAATGAAGGCGGCAGTCCTCTTTTGACTACATCTACCCACTGAGGTGTTGTCAACAAAGGCCTTCCCAAAGGGATGGTATCCCAGAGGGGATGATATCAAAGCTGAGGTCTAAAGCAGTGGTCCCCAACCCCCAGGCCGCAGACCGGTGCCAGTCCGTGAGCCATTTGGTACCAGTCTGCAGAGAAAGAATAAATAACTTACATTATTTCTGTTTTATTTATATTTAAGTCTGAACAATGTTTTATTTTTTAAAATGACCAGATTCCCTCTGTTACATCCGTCTAAGACTCACTCTTGATGCTTGTCTCGGTCACATGATACATTTATCCGTCCCACCCTAAAGGCCGATTCGTGAAAATATTTTCTGACATTAAACCGGTCCATGGCCCAAAAAGGCTGGGGACCACTGGTCTAAAGGATGAATAGAAGTTAAATGAGATGGGGAAAGACTTTTCCAGGCAGAGGGACTGGCATCTATTCTGGAGAACAAAAAGAAGCTTAGTGTGGCGGGAGCATGGAGTATGAGGAGAAAGCTGATGGGTGGTGATCAACAGCGGATGAGGCAGGAGAGAGAGGCAGCAGCCTGATTATGCTGGTCTATATTCAAGCCATGTTTTGACTTTAATTACAGGGAAATGAAAAGCCACTAAAGAGTTTTCAAGAGTTACATATCATGTCTACATTAAAAAAATTATTCTCACTGTTTTATAAGGAACAGATTGGACAGAAGTAAAAAATGAATGCAAGGAGACTAGTTAGGAGGATCATGCAGGGATACAGGCAAGAGACTATGGTGACTCAGATAGGTTGTTGGCAATGGGGTGGAGCAAGTTAGAGCAATGTAACAGATTTAGGTGGTAAGATTAATAGAATTTGCTTAGTGATTGATCAGATGTGGGGACTGTAATGCCGGTGGCCGAGGCTAGGCAGGTTCATATTGGATTTGGGCAGATGGTAGAGAAACTGAGAGCCGGAAAGCGTCGGGCCATACCCATTTATTGAAGGCTCTCAAAGACAGGCAAATAAATAACAAATGGAAAGAGCTAGTAAACAAAAGAAAACCTGCTATTTGCAGTAAGGGCAAGGGAGCAAGGAAAACCCGTACCTCATGGTAGTGGGAGAGTGATCTGGGAGAATTGCTGCCCAGGGGAAGCACCCATAGCCTTACATAGGCTATGCACACGTGCCTCTGCCACGTGCTCATGCACCAATCAAGCAAAGTGCTTGCAGCTGGTAAACCTGAGCGCAAACCTAATACAGCTGTACTGCATCCACAGATTTTTTTGTCCTGCATGTAGCAGATGCCAGTGGAGCCACTGTGCCACATAACCTGCAGGCACAGTCTCCAACCATCACACCTTTGCCAAAGTGTCTGTCTCATCATTCCCAGCATGTGCTAGAGGGGCATGCCCTATGACATGGTATGCTGTCACCTGTTTCTGATGTCCTGTTTCCCATAAGTCCTACCACATGGCCTGACCCCATAGTGGATGGTGCATTACCATCCACTGGTTAATGTGCCAGATAGCAATCCAAAGGGTCAGTCCACGATAGACAGCCCAGCTGTCAGTACAGATCACCAGAGGTGAAGGTTCATTATGGGCAACTAGCCATATGGCTCTTAGTTCTACCCTTTGGCTGCTTTGGCTTATACCTGTGTTCATCTTGTTCAGCCAAATAGTCTCAGTGACCAGATGGAAGGCTATGTCACCCACTTGGCCAGTTGGCCCCTGATAGAACCATCAGTATACCAGGCATACTCGGAGATGTGTATCCGCCCCTCCTGGTAGGAACTGACTTCAGGTTTTTCCTCTTGAGCCTCAGTGGCACCTGACTCTAAGGTCACATAGGTGACTGGACTCAAGACTTCCTGCAGTTATGCTCTCAATGGGCTGGTGCTAAGAACACAGCATTGTTGCAAGTATGCACCACACTTGGCCAGGGTGGACATTTGGACCATACCACTATGAGATTTAGTTTCCCAATCTCTCACCCATTCTGCAGTAAGGTGAGTGGTCTTGACCATAACTGGAGTTATGGTCATAATACTCTCAGTGGCTAGGAGGGCAGTATAAATAGCTACCAACTGTTTCTTCACTAATGGGTAACAGGCTTCAGTGCCTTTCCACAATTGGGACCAAAACCCAATAGGTTGCCTTAGGTGCTCTGTCAATTGCCACAAGCCCCATCCAAACCCTTCAGGGGTTACATGGACATCAAGCTCACAGGGCCTGGCAAGATCAAACACATTCAAGGCCTGTGCTACCTTGACAGTTCTCTCTGCTGTTGCAAATGCACCTTGTGCCTGCTCAGTCCAATCCCAGTGAACCTCCTTCCAAATAAAGTGATATAAGGGACTCAGTAACTGAGCTAAATAGAGTATGAATGCTTGTCAATAGCTCAACAGACCTAGGAATTCCTGTAACTGCTTTACTGTAGTAAGCACAGGGTATGCTTGTCTCTTATCTATAACTGTGTTAGAGATAACATTTTTCTTACCCAACCAGACAACTCCCAAGAGCTTAACAGATAATGCAGGTCCTTGTAATTTGCCCTCATTGACCACCTAGCTACATGCTTTCATATGCCAGATCAGCAGCCACCAACCCATGCACAAAGTAAGGCTATGCAAATAGTTTTGTG
Source organism: Saccopteryx bilineata (assembly GCF_036850765.1). Taxonomy (NCBI): domain Eukaryota; kingdom Metazoa; phylum Chordata; class Mammalia; order Chiroptera; family Emballonuridae; genus Saccopteryx; species Saccopteryx bilineata. Next base: position 75,206,275 of record NC_089502.1, read on the forward strand.
GTAATACTGTAAAGGTCCATTGCCACCCTTCCCAAGTGAAGGCAAATTGGTCTTGATTCTCTGAAGCTATATCAATAGAGAAAAAGGCATTAGCCAAATCTACCACAAAGTGGTATGTCCCCAACTCATGACTTAGCCAATCCATCAGGTTAGCTATTGAGGATACAGTAGCATGCAAAGGGGGAACAGTTCTATTAAATTCCCTGTAATCTATTGTCATTCGCCAGGTTCTGTCTGGTTTGCACACAGGCCACACTGGGGAGTTGTAAAGACTGTGTGCTGGCTGAATGATCCCCACCTTTTCTAGTTCAAGGACCATCCCAGTGATTTCTTCATAGCCACCTGGCAGGCAGTACTGCTTCATGCTAGTCACACACTGGGGAACAGGTAATTTCAAGGGGGGAATGTGCTGCGTGTCTCCACAACACTGCCTTCACGACTCAGACTTGCAAGTGGAACTATCCAGCTGTAGTTTCCAACCACAGTCCTTGTAATACATCCACCCCCAAAATGTATTCAGGAATAGGGGATACATATACCATATATGGCTTAGGAAGCAGTCTTCCTATCTCCAATGGAATAGTTATTGGCTTCACTTGAACAGTTCGGCCCCTATACCCATCAATGGCCACTGGGGTTCCAGCAAACCATTCTGGGTTCCCATAAAGAAGAGAACATTCTGCACCTGTATCCATGAAGGCCAATACCTGTTGTATATACATTAGAAGAGAACCAGTGGATAGCCAGTTCAATGTATAGCCTCCAATCCTCACCCATCTGTTAGGTCCCTTGGCCTTCTCCTTATTCAAACTAGAACAGTGGGTCTTGAGGGTCCTTCTCTCCTTCAGCAGTCTCCATCATATAATCTTGTAACTGTGCCACCCATGAGCCAACCTTTTTATTGGTAGCTACTGAGGCCATTCATCTCAGCAGCTAGAATCTCTGTCCTGGTTCAAGTTGCTGCCAAGGCTTCAAAAGACCCTTATGAGGCTTGCTATCCAATTTCTCTCTATCTGCCCCAGCCACAAATAATCTACCCACATCTGTGTCTGGGTAACTTTCACAGGCCTGTTTCTCTTGATAGTCAGAGGGGCAGCATGGGCAGCAGCTTTCACAGCTTTGTGATTCCATGCTACCTCCAGTTTCCCCAAATCTGCTACCACCTGTGTAACCGCATTGATAGGTTGTCCCACATAGGGGCCCAGAATAGCCACTAGTGACCTAAAAAGGGCTGATGGGGCACTGCAGAAGATAAGATCCCACATCCTGGCCGTAAGCACTTCCTCGTTTGGTCCACTAGACCCTGGGTGAAGTGAAAAGCGGCATTCTTCATACCTAGTTCCTGAAGGACCTTTACTAACTCACTATAGCACTGTCACCGACTCAATTCCCCCAGCAAGTCCCCAGCATTATGCCAGACCATACAAATGGCAACCATCACCCATTCTAATAGGGTATGGTCTCCTGGGTTGTCATGGCAGTTCTGAAGATGCTGCCTGAAGGAGGAATGTGTGGTGATGACAGCTAATTTTTCCATCTCTGTTCCAGAGAGCATGATGCCATCCACCCCTATGCCCCACAATTACAGCAAGCCTACTAGGGGCTCAGTAGGTGCTTTTTTCTATTGGGTTTTTACTTTCTGGACGACCACTGACCAAGCTCTGAGTGTGCAGATGGTAGCTTCAACCTGAGCCTCCTCATCCTCAGAAGAGGAGCTGGAAAAGCCTGCTCTCACCGACTCAGAGCCACTCTGCTGGCACAGCTCCATCTTCAGCTCCTGCAGCTTCCAGCTCTTGGCCTGAAGCTGAACCCATAGTTATTCCTCCAACAACACTACTGCCAACTTTCAAGTTCCAGGGCAAACTGTGATTCCCAAACACATTTGGCCTTCTTCTCCAGTGCTCACTCCAGTTCAAGCCATCGCTGCTGCTGGGTCTGCATCTCACCCTGGAGCTTTTGATCTCTCCCAGCTACCTGCACAGAGCTCCTGGCTTCTTCTCACAGGATTATAAAAAACACCCAGCCCACAGCCCCCAACAGGAGAGCCAATGGGAAAAGCTCTATTCCACCCCTCAAGGGTGTTGGCAAATCCATACCAACCTGCTCCAAATCCTGCTCACAGCACTAGATGTAATGCCAGTGGCCGAGGCCAGGCAGGTTCACATTGGATGTGGGCAGAAAATAGAGAAACTGCGAAGCCAGAAAATGTCGGGCTGTACCCATTTATTGGAGGTTCGCAAAGACAGGCAAGCAAATAAACTACAAATATAAAGAGCTAATAAAGAAAGGAAAATCTGGCCCTGGCCGGTTGGCTCAGTGGTAGAGCGTCGGCCTGGCATGCGGGGGTCCTGGGTTTGATTCCCAGCCAGGGCACACGGGGGAGGCGTCCATCTGCTTCTCTGCCCCTCCCCCTCTCCTTCCTGTATGTCTCTCTCTTCCCCTCCCGCAGCCGAGGCTCCATTGGAGCAGGGATGGCCCAGGCGCTGGGGATGGCTCCTTGGCCTCTGCCCCAGGCGCTGGAGTGGCTCTGGTCGCGACAGAGCGACCCTCTGGAGGGGCAGAGCATCGCCCCCTGGTGGGCAGAGCGTCACCCCCTGGTGGGCGTGCTGGGTGGATCCCGGTCGGGCACATGCAGGAGTCTGTCTAACTGTCTCTCCCCGTTTCTAGCTTCAGAAAAATACAAAAAAAAAAAAAGAAAAAAAAGAAAGGAAAATCTGCTATTCACAGTAAGGGCAAGGGAGCAGGGAAAACCGCACCTCACAGTGGCAAGAGAGCAATCTGGGAGAATCACTGCCCAGAGGAAGCACCCATAGCCTTATATAGGTTATATGCACATGCCTCTGCCACATGCTCACACACCAATCTAGCAAAGTGCTTGCAGCTGGTAAACCCATGGGCAAGCCTAACACAGCACCCCCATAATGAACTAAGGTGGAAGAAGGAGTCAGAGTTTGAAGTTCCCGTATTCTAGTCACCTGGGTGGACAGCAATACCATGCATTATGATAGGGAACATTGAAGGAAGGGTATGGCATAAGAAATTAGGTAATTGAGTTTTTGCATGTTGATTTTAAACTGTGCCTAAAACATTAAAACAGATTTGTGGATGTGCAGAACTGAAGATTAAGAGGGAGGGAAAGACAGAGAAAGGGAAAATGAAAGAGAGATGTAGAGTTAACTGAGTAGGCCTGATCATTAAAGCCATGGAGGTAAATGAGATAGCCCAAGGAGAATGTGTAGAGAGAAGTAGAAATGAAGATGGGGCTAAGGACAAAGCCTTGAGGAACCCCAGCATTTAAGGCAGGGGTCCCCAAACTTTTTACACAGGGGACCGGTTCACTGTCCCTCAGACTGTTGGAGGGCCGCCACATACAGTGCTCCTCTCACTGACCACCAATGAAAGAGGTGCCCTTTCCGAAAGTGTGGCAGGGGGCCGGATAAATGGCCTCAGGGGCCAAATGTGGCCCATGGACCGTAGTTTGGGGACGCCTGATTTAAGGAATAAAACAAGAAGTAGGAACAAAGAATCTGCCTCATAGTAAATATACAATAAATGTTTCTGAATGAATGGAGACTGAGAATTGGCTATAGATAATTAACCCTGTTTGGCATGAGGAATAAAAGAGAAACAAGGCTTCAGAAAGGATGCCAGCCTGAGCTAAATTGTGAAGGAAGACTAGAAGTTCACCAGGAAGACAGTAGAGGAACATTTCATTTTAAGAATAAAGACTATGTTCAAAGGTTCAAAAACAAAAAAGTCATGGCTTTTGTACATGAATTGCTCCGGATTTGACCTGTCTTTTTCTCTTATGATCTGACTGTGTACCTTTAATAAGTCCCTGTAATAAATCTTAGCCATGAGTATATAAAAAAACAAAAGTTATGTTATATTTAGTGAAGATGTTCTGATTTACTTTACAGGTGTCTTAGTTTCCTGTTAGACTTGTACTAATGGTTCTCTCCATAACTAAGGGGGCCTAGATTTAGAATGGTAAATACACTTCATGCTGCATTCCACTTGAATGGCCTAAGGACTGCCTAGAGTGATATGTTGAGAAGGATTCTGAGCCTGCAAGTGGACTCAGTGATAGAGTGCTATGATTAATTAGCAATGTCTGCCATGGAAGAAGGAGAAAAGAGATGTAGTACATGGGTCTTATGTTTGTCATCCTTGCCTAGACTAGTCCGTTTTGCTTTCACCCATTCCTCATCAACTAAACCCCTGGGTGTGAGGATGCGATCTCTTGAATCATGAATCAGCAAGTAATCCTGAATTGGCCACTCTCTGCTCCTAAAGGATATGGTGTATATAAGAGAATGAATATTTGCTGAGAATTTAACCACTGATCAAACATTGACTGAGTATGTAGTATATGCCAAGAACTAAAACTAGCCCCTAGGAGTTCCACACAAAATAACTAATTGTTCACTCAGCTACAGACTTCTTTAATTTGAACCAAAGAAGTAGATTCCAGATTTGGGGCTCCATGTTAAAAAAAATTCATGGACATCTTTATCCCCAGAGCATGGACAATATCCAGATTTAACTCTAAGGCACTATCATGCAGTAAGGGTGTGTTTACTATGTCTGGTTCTTGTTCTTTTTTTTTTGCCTTTGCTTTTGTTCTGTTTACTGGCCCAGTGAGCACAGAAAACAGAGCTGCTTGCTCTTACAAAAACTTGTAAATCATATAAGCATAGTCAGCACAGTCTAGCATCATTTTTCTCACATAGCAACTGTTCAAATCTTGCTTTGTTTCCACCTTCTATTTCCACTGCACCCCTCATCTTGCTATTCTGTATTGCTTCTGATACTACACAACTGTTCTGGTTATTGTGTGCAGGTCTTCTTGTATTGCAGACCTGAACTGAGTGATAAAGAGGGCTCACCTGAACGCTTATAGAAGGCTTCAGGGCCAGTTCTGGGGACTCAAGGTTGGCAATCATTCCTCTCCAGAAAACTGGCTATGTAATAGGTAATCACTGCAGGCCAGACACTAGAATCAAAAGTGAACCCTTTCAAGACCTAGGTAATTAGAAATGGCAGCATGAGGATTTTATCAGCTAATAGGTGGAAGTGGGAAGGTGGAGGTGAGCAAATTTGGAGCTGAGGCATCCAGAGGGCCTCATAGCCAAGCAACAGGCTGGGTGCCGGGTGGAGGGAAAGGAAATCCAGATGAAATTCCTTGCCAAAGCACATCAGCTCATCAGTGCATCTCAGTTACCTAAGGGTAAAAAGAGCTGTTTTTGATTGGAGTGTGTTATATATGGGAAGGTATGGAAAAATTTAGAACCACTGGCCTAAACAGTAAATCCATCTTAAGGGAGAAGGTCAGGAACTCAGTAAAGAAAGGTTTTTTTGCTTTTACTGGAATTATGGAATTCAAAACTTAAAGTGTGAAAACCTGACTCTGTGCTGTTAGTGCTTTCTATAATTATTTTGTTTTCTCTTCAGATTTAGTAAAATTCCTTTAGAGAATGTAGGCTACAGTAAGGAAAACCAGAAAAAGGACATTTTTTTTTCAGTGTGAGCCTGAGTTTTAAAAGGAGAGCAGAATATTCCAGAGGTTTGAGCCCCATGCATTCATTTATTCATTCATTCATCCACCAAATAGTTAAGTACTTTCAAGTGCTAGGTGCTGAAGATTCAGAGAGGACTGAGACACATCAAGGAACTTAGGTTATAATAGATGAGACATTTGTAAAAGAAGTAGGTATACTAAATAATTTAAAATGGTGTAGAGATATAATCAGGATAGAGGATGGTATAATACTTAAGGTAAGTAAGGCTAATTGCAGTAACATATGAATTCTCAAATATAAGAGACTTAACACAAAAATATTTCTTGCTCACATCAAAGTTTATTGTGGGCCAGCTTGGGAAGGGAGGCCTGTTCCATCTTCCATTAAAGATTACTAGGCCTTGTACAGTTGGCTCAGCAGTAGAGCATCAGCATGTGCATGTCTTGGATTCGATTCCCTGTCAGGGCACACAGGAGAAGTAACCATCTGCTTCTCCACCTTCCCCCTTCTCTCTCTTGACTCCTGCAGCCATGGCTCGATTGGTTCCAGTGCATCGGTTCCAGGCACTGAGGATGGCTATGTGGACCCTTGACCTCAGGTACTAAAAAAAAATTAGCTCAGTTGTGAGCATGGCCCCAGATAGGCAGAGCATCAGTCCCAGGTGGGGGTTGCCAGGTGGATCCTGGTTGGGGCACATGAGAGAATATGTCTGTCTATCTCCCCTCCTCTCACTTGAAAAAGAAAATAAATAAATAAATAAACAAACAAACAAACAAATAAAAAATGACTAAGCATCACTTAGCTGGCATATGGGGAAACCAGAATGGAGAAAATACACATTCTCATAGTGACTTTGTCCCAGAGGTGATGAAGTATGTGGTTATATGGCTCCATATAGATGCAGTGCCTTCCCAAAACACCTTCTCTTATAGTACTTTTCTCATTCATTCATGTGGTTTGATCAGTCAGCAGATGCAAGAGGGCTAAGAGACACAGTCCAGTGATATGCTAAGCAGAATATTTAAAAACAGGGTTTGGTGACTAGCTAAAATTTCCCAAATAGAATAGTAATTTCAATCTGGTAGAGGCAGGAAAGACTTAATAGAAGAGATGACCCTTGAGCAATATCAAAAGAGAAGTAGTTGTTGGGAATTAGAGTGAAATATGCTGTGGGAAAAATGAAATTCCAGAGAATAAAGTTGGAGTTGCTATTATAGCCATGTCTTTCCATCAAGAAAGTCTCTTGCCAGATTCCAGAACTCATTTGACTTAGATCATTTAACTCTTCCCATTCACACACTTTTTTTACAACTTATCCTGAAAGTCTCTGTTTAAATGTCATTTCCTCTAGAGAGTATTACCTGATCAATAGCATAGGAGAGGTTGTCCTACTATGTGTTCTCATAGTATCCACTGTTTTTTTAACTACCGAAATGTCTGTATTTCTTTTTTTTACTGTCAGTACCATAAGGGCAGGGCCCATGTCTGTTTTACTCATCAATGTATCTCTAGTGATTGGCCCTGTGCTTATCACATAGTAAGCCTTTGATAAGTATTTGTTGAATGAATAAATCTGCCTTCCCAAAACACCTTCTCTTATAGTACTTTTCTCATTCATTCATGTGGTTTGTTCAGTCAGAAGATATTTAGTCCTCCTTAAGTGCTAGATCTTCTTTTGTATACTGGATTTAGTTATAAATGAAACACTGTCCTTTTTGTCTGGTCATAATTGCCTATATCCCAATTCCCTTGAGAGAAGGGTGGGAAAGAACTCATCTCAGTTTGCCCAGGGCTTTCCTGGATTAACACTGAAAGTACCATATCCCAGGAGTCCCCCCCACACACACACATACACAGTCCTGTGCAATTCAGAGTACTTCGTTACTCTAGAGTAGGATCTGTTTCTTACCTGTATTCCAGATATCTAGCATTGTACCTGGAACATGATAAGTTTTCAATGAATAGTTTAGTGTAGGTGGGTGGGTTGGTGGGATATAGATGTGGACGTGGATGAGTGAATGGATGGCTGGGTGGGTGAATGGACATGCTTGCTTTGGAAACTTTTCATGGCCAACAGATATATGAAAAGATGCTCATCTTCTTTAGTTATTAGAGAAATGCAAATCAAAACTGCAATGAGATACCACCTCACACCTGTTAGACTAGCTATTATTAACAAGACAGGTAATAGCAAATGTTGGAGAGGTTGTGGAGAAAAAGGAACCCTCATCCACTGTTGGTGGGAATGTAAAGTAGTACAACCATTATGGAAGAAAGTATGGTGGTTCCTCAAAAAACTGAAAATAGAACTACCTTATGACCCAGCAATCCCTCTACTGGGTATATACCCCCAAAACTCAGAAATATTGACTTGTAAAGACACATGCAGCCCCATGTTCATTGCAGCATTGTTCACAGTGGCCAGGACATGGAAACAACCAAAAAGCCCATCAATACATGACTGGATAAAGAAGATGTGGCACATATACACTATGGAATACTACTCAGCCATAAGAAATTATGACATCGGATCATTTATAGCAAAATGGTGGGATCTTGACAACATTATACGGAGTGAAATAAGTAAATCAGAAAAAACCAGGAACTGCATTTTTCCATACGTAGATGGGACATAAAAGTAAGACCAAGAGACATTGATAAGAGTGTGGTGGTTACGGGGGGAGGGGGGAGAGGGAGAGGGAAGGGGGAGGGGGAGGGGCACAAAGAGAACTAGATAGAGGGTGACAGGACAATCTGACTTTGGGTGATGGGTATGCAACATAATTGAACTTTAAGATAACCTGGACATATTACCTTTGAATATATGTATCTTGATTTACTGATGTCACCCCATTAAAAATAAATACAATAAAAAATTTTAAAAAAATAAAAAAAAATTAAAAAAATCTACAACCACTGTAAAAAAAAAAAAAGAAACTTTTCAGAATCTGGCAGAAAAATAAATAAACACCAAGAGAGCTCAAAATTCTCTGGAAAGCTTTACAATAAAGGGCCTAGAAAGAGAAGGCAGCCTTCTTGGAGTTTAAGATAGTAGCATTGTCTTTGGCCACTTGTCTGAATAAGATTGATCTGGAGTTTTCTGTATGCCCAGGAGTGGAGAGTGATTGGCCACTGAATAAAACTTCCAGCTAGCTTGATGCTTGTCAGGGTGAATCGGTACAGAAAGCCCTCAGTATGTTATGCCAGTCACTGGGATTAATAACCTCTGGGAAGGTATTTTCATGACCTTATTTTGGGGGGAAATGTGACAAGCTTTGAAGATACTGTGTGGAGGAGAAATGTGTAGAAGTGAGAAAATAGCCAGAACTTTACAATAATTACAGCTAATTATACTTTAAGATGATTCAAGGTAGAGAATACAGATAATGAAATCACATTCACTTTTTTTCTACTCAGAGTCCTGATGGAGAACAATCAAAATTTTCTAATTATTATTTTAGGGACATTACTGTAGCTGTGTGTTCTTAGAAATTCATTCTCTTCTGTCTTCTAGAATGCCCCTCAGCCCCAGTTCCACCCTTATTCCTTAAAGATGAGTCACTTTGGAGAAGTCTTTCTGGGCTTGTATAAGCACTCAGAGTACTCTGTCCATACAATTTTATGGCAGGTGTCCTTGAATAGCACGGTGAGTTATAAATAAACACCTGTTCTTCCCGACAGATGAGCACTACCCTAAGTACAGATATAGATTCAAGTAACTACCATGCTACTTATTAGCTATGCAACTTCCAACTTGTTACTTTACTTCTCTGTACCTTAATGTCTCCTTCTATAAAAGCATAAGATTATTTATCTTATAGGATTGTTGAAAGGATCAAATGAGATAACATAAAAAATCTCCCAGCACACTGCCTAGTACAACTGGGCCTTTGGCAAGTCAGTTTTCTCCCTCTTCTCCTTTCAGGAAGAAGCTGGATATTATTTATTTACTTATAATTGGATCTTCAGGACAAGGCTTGGTACACAGTGGACCTCAAATGTTTTCCAATTTGACCTATCAAAGAACCATAGTCACACTGGGGGATAATACTAGGCAAAGTCACACTGGGGGATGATACTAGGCAAAGGCTCAGTTATTCTGACATGGTATAAAACATGGGAAGCATAAAGAGAAAAATGGCAAAAAAAAGCATTTGTAGAGTTAAAAACAAGCTATGTCTGACTCATCAGTTTCCTGTCTTTACTGATTCAGTACTAATAATGTCTATTCAGATTTCAAATATGGCGATGGAGTAGGTGGACATACCAACTTCCACCTCCCAGAACCAAAGTGGATTACAACTTAATTTTAAGAACCATCATCTGGAAAAACCAACTTTGGACTAAACTAAGAGGACTCTTTAACCAAGGAACACCAAATAAGGCACACTGAGACTGGTAGGAAAAGCAGAAATGCAAAGAGGGCTGCCCAGTCCCAGGAGCAAACAGCAGCCTGGAGAAATTTGTGTGGCAGGAAGTGAGTTTAGTGGAGAGGGGTGGGTCCTGAGCCCCAGGAACAAAGCCCCAGCCTGCAACTCCAGAACCCAGAAGAAGCATATGGACACTATTTAGCTGTGAAACAGTCAGGATACTGTTTGTGAGAAAGAGACAGATTTCTCAGACCTACAATTCTTCTTAAAGGGACCACGCAGAAAACCTTTTCACAACCACTCACCCAGGGCTCTGGGGGATGGGGATAAGGAGAGAACCAGAGTAGCAGGAACAGAGTGTACTCTAGGAGGCACAGGCTGAAACACTTGGAGGGAAAGCCACCCTAACCCCTGGGCTGAGTCACTCCCCAAATCTGAAGTGAATATTTCCCCTGGAACTAGCAATACAAGCAAATGAAAGAAGGACACCAGCCAAACAAGCTTTTCTGTGGCACGCAGAGCAGAGTCGTTTGAAGGAGGGAACCTTAAGGAATACAGTATTGAGTGCTAGGATCTGAATTGCAGCACCCCCAACCACACTGCTGAGGGCTCGCCAGAGGCCAAGTAGCAGCATGACACAGAAGCACGATCCAATGGCAGGGGTGGAAGCCAGACTGGCCATGACTGAGGCCAGCGTGAGCTCAGTCTTGCCTAGCAGGAGCGGAAGGGGTGCACAGAAGTGGTCCACCCTGCTGCAGGCCCGCCTGCAATCCCATCTGCAGGGGAAACACAAAAGCCTGGGAACAGCAGAGACCCCACCCAGCCGCAGAGCCAGGGCTTGTGAACCAATGCGCAAGCGTGAATCTGCCTGCAGGCGCAGGATGAAAGCCCAGAAAAAGGCAAAGATCCACGGTGGAGTGCAGGCACATAGCCGCACCTGGCCCACTGAGACAGGGCTTGCAGCCAGACACGCAAGCACAGCTCTGCCTGCAGGGTGGAGCAAAAGCCCGGGAATAGGCGAAGACATGCAGCTGAGCAAAGGTGCTCACCCCTGTCCATGATGCCGAGGCTTGCAGCCCCCAGTGCAGAACACAGTCCCATCCGCAAAGACAGGGAAAAAGCCAAGGTTTGTCGACCTGGGATTGTGAACACAGCCCCTCCTGTGGAGGAAAGGCAGAAACTGCAGTGACACCACGGGCAGCAGGTCCTGACAATGCCCATACCTGAACGCCCAAGACAGCAGCAGAAGAGGTGGTGGGCCTGCAGACAGATCACACCTAGAGAACACAGAGGCCACACCCATTAGACTCCAGTGGCCATACACTTCTAATACACAGACAAAATGGGAAGGCAGAGAAATGCAACAAAAATGAATCAAGAGAAATCCCCAGAAAAGGACTTGAACAAGTCAGATATAACCAAATTACTGGATGCAGAGTTTAAAATAATGATTGTTAGGATGCTCAAAGATCTTAGAACAATAATAGATGGTCATAATAAAAAACTAAATAAGGAGATAGCAAGTATAAAAAAGGACATTGAAATAATAAAAAAGAATCAGTCAGAAATGACAAATACAATATCAGAACTGAAGACCACAATGGAAGGAATTAAAAGCAGGATGGATGAAGCTGAGGATCGAATCAGAGAGTTAGAGGATAAGATAAATGAAGGCTTGGAAGCAGAGCAGCAAAAAGAAAAGACATCCAAAAAGTCTGAGGAAACTCTTAGAGCTCTGTGACAACATGAAGAGAAATAACATTCGCATCATAGGGGTTCCTGAAGAAGAAGAGAAGGAACAAGAGATAGAGACTTTGTTCAATCAAATAATAGATGAAAACTTCCCTAAACTGATGCAGGAAAAAGTCACACAAGCTCAAGAAGCACAGAGAATTCCATTAGAGAGAAACCCAAAAAATCTACACAAAGACACATCATAATTAAAATGCCAAAGCTAAGTGATAAAGAGAAAATATTAAAAGCTGCTAGAGAAAAAAAGGCTATCACCTACAAAGGAGCCCCCATAAGGATGACATCCGATTTCTCAACAAAAACACTTCAGGCCAGAAGGGAATGGCAAGAAATATTAAAAGTAATGCAGAAAAAGAGCTTATGACCAAGACTACTTTATTCAGCATGGCTATCATTTAATATTGAAGGAGAAACAAAAAGCTTCTAGGACAAAAAAAAAATCAAGGAATTTATTACAACCAAACCAATGCTGTAAGAAATGTTATGGGCCTTGTTGTAAACAGATCAAAGGAGGAAAAGAATATAGTAAAGGAGCAATACAGCTTTAAAGAATAAAATGGCAATAAACAACTACATATCAATAATAACCTTAAATGTAAATGGATTAAATGATCCAATCAAAAGACATAGGGTAGCTGTGTGGATAAGAAAACAGGACCCATACATATGCTATCTACAAGAGATACACCTTAAAACAAAAGATGCATATAGACTGAAGTTAAAGGATGGAAAAAAAATATTTCATGCAAATGGAAATGAAATAATAGCTGGGGTAGCAATACTTATATCAGAAAAAAAATGGACTTTAAAACAAAGGCTATAAAAAGAGATAAAGAAGGTCACTACATAATGATAAAGGGAGCAATCCAACAGGAAGATATAACCATTATAAATATCTATGCACCTAATATAGAAGCTCCTCATTATATAAAGCAGACTTTGATAGATATAAAGGGCAAGATCAAAAGCAATGCTATAATAATAGGAGATTTCAATACCCCACTAACTCACTAGATAGATCCTCAAGAAAGAAAATTAACAAAGAAACAGCAGACTTAAAGGACACACTAGATCAACTGGATTTAATAGATACCTTCAGAACCTTTCACTGTAAAGCAGCAGAATATACCTTGTTTTCAAGTGCTTATGGTACATTCTCTAGGATAGACCACATGTTAGGGCACAAAAGAGGTCTTAAAAAATTTAAGAAGATTGAAATCATGTCAAGCATTTTCTCTGATCACAATGGCATGAAACTAAATATCAATCACAACACAAAAACTGAAAAATAGTCAAACACTTGGGAACTAAATAGCATGTTATTAAATAACAAATTGGATAACAATGAATTCAAAGAAGAAATAAATTAATTCCTAGAAATGAATGATAATGAGCATACAACAACTCAAAATTTCTGGGACACAGCAAAAGCAGTACTGAGAGGGAAGTTCATAGCATTACAGGCATATCTTAAGAAGCTAGAAAAAGCTCAAGTAAACAACTTAACCATGCATCTAAAAGAACTAGAAAATGAACAGCAAGTAAAACCCAGAGGTAGTAGAAGGAAGGAAATAATACAGATCAGAGCAAAAATAAATTACATAGAGGCTAAAGAAACAATCAGAGGATCAATGAAACAAGAAGCTGGTTCTTTGAAAAAGTAAACAAAATCGATGAACCTTTAACTAGAATCACCAAGAAAAAAGGAGAGAGAACACAAATAAATAAAATTAGAAATGAGAGTGAAGAAATATCAACTGACACAACAGAAATACAAAGGATTGTAAAAAAAAAAAATACTATGAAGAACTGCATTCCCCAAAATTAGACAACAAATGGTGAAATGGACAAATTCCTTGAAAAATATAATCTTTCAAAAATCAATCTGGAAGAATCAGAAAACCTAAATAGACCAATTACAACAAATGAGATAGAAACAGTTATCAAAAATTTCCAACAAACAAAAGTCCTGGTTTAGATGGCTTCACTGTTGAATTCTACCAAATATTTAAAGAACTAACTTCGATCCTTCTCAAACTATTTCAAAAAATTCAATAGGAAGGAAGACGTCTAAGCTCCTTTTATGATGCAAGCATAATTCTGACTACATAACCAGGCAAAGACAACACAAATAATGAAAATTATAGGCCAATATTCCTGATGAATCTAGATGCTAAAATCCTCAACAAAATATTAGCCAACCAGATCCTGTAATATATGAAAAAAATCATACACCATGATCAAGTGGAATTTACTCTGGGGAGGCAAGGCTGGTACAGTCATCGCAGATCAATCAATGTGATTCATCACATAAACAAAAAGAAGGAGAAAAACCACATAATAATTTCAATAGATGTAGAAAAAGAATTTGGTAAACGCCAGCACCCATTCCTGATCAAAACTCTCAGCAAAATTCGAATACAGAGAACATACCTCAACATGATAAAGGATATTTATGACAAACACACAACCAACATCATACTCAATGGACAAAAATTAAAAGCAATCCCCTTAAGATCAGCAACAAGGCAGGAATGCCCCCTTTCACCACTCTTATTCAACATAGGTCTGGAAGTCTTAGCCATAGCAATCAGACAAGAAGAAGGTATAAAAGGCATCCAAATTGAAAAAGAAGAAGTAAAACTATCATTATTTGCAGATGATATGATATTGTATATAGAAAACCCTAAAGTCTCAGCCAAAAAACTACTGGACCTGATAAATGAATTCAGGAAGATGGCAGGATATAAAATTAATACTCAGAAATCAGAGACATTTTTATACACCAACAATGAACTGTCAGAAAGAGAAATTATGGAAACTATCCCCTTCACTATTGCAACAACAAAAAAATAATGTACCTAGGAGTAATTTTAACCAAAGATATTAAAGACTTGTACTCAGAAAATTATAAAACATTGATAGGCTTTAGCCTGCCAGGCTTACATGCCTTTGCTATGAGGAAAAAGGGACACTGGAAGGTAGGCTTCCCCCTCGCTCCTCTAAGGGAGGGTTCAGTCTCTTCCAGCCCTGCTCCAGCCACCTATGACCTAACCTTGCCCAGAATGCTGGGGTTTGCCACTGAAGGCTGAAGGTGCCCAGGGCTGTCGGCCCATCTACGACACTGCGGATGAGCCTAGGGTATTTATTCCAAAAAGCAGGTAAACTGATCTCATTTGCACAAGGGCCACTTAACTACATCTTGCCTAAATAGTTAGGTTTTTTATTCTTTCCTCAAAGATCTCTGTTGTGGGTCTTGATAGTCCTATTTTCTGCTGCTTTTCTTAATATATTTTGTTTCCTTTATTCCTCCTACCTCAATGCCCCACTTATATTTCAGGCTGGGACCTACTCCTAATTTAGAGCTCTCTCTCCCTCTTTTGCCAACTTCTATTGTGAATTTACCTTTGCCACCCAGCTTAGTGTATCACAAGGTTCTCTTTACCATGCCACAGTTGAAGAGCTCCAGGGAAAAGCACCCTGGTCTCATCTCTCCAGGCAGAGGAGAACAGAGGTTCCATCTCCACACATGCTGCAGATGGCTTTTCCAGTCTACCTGAATCATTACCAGCTAGAAGCAGCAGTCACTGGGACTTGGACGTGAGCTGCAAAATATAGAATTGTGAAAACAATTCCAGTGCCATGCAGACTTTTCCTGGACGTGGACTTTTCCTGGACTGCTGCTCCTTGTGATAGCTCCTAATGGACTGAACTGGGGTTGGGTTGCATTTGCAGGGATTTGGAATGGTGCTGGTGCCAACTTGGACTTGGTGAACATATTAAGGACACTACTCTTTTTTTTTCTTTGTTCTAAGATTATGTTTTATTGTTGGGAATTACAGAAACTAAGGGAGTGTAAATGTGAAGGACACTACTCTCTTATGGATTCTTGTTGTATTGGCCAAGAGTTTGCCTAAAGGCTTTAATCACTGTAAAAATATATATAGAGAAGACTGGATAAAGAGGATGTGGCACATATACACTATGGTATACTACTCAGCCATAAGAAATGATGACATTGGATCATTTACAACAAAATGGTGGGATCTTGATAACATTATACGGAGTGAAATAAGTAAATCAGAAAAAAACAAGAACTGCATGATTCCATACATTGGTGGACATAAAAACGAGACTAAGAGACAAGGACAAGAGTGTGGTGGTTATGGGGAGGAGAGGGAAGGAGGGAGAAGGGAAGGGGGAGGGGGAGGGGCACAAAGAAAACTAAATAGAAGGTGACAAAGGACAATCTGACTTTGGGTGATGGGTATGCATCATAATTGAATGACAAGATAACTTGGACATGTTTTATTTGAATATATGTACCCTGATTTATTGATGTCACCTCATTAAAATTAATAAAAATTTATTTATAAAAAATTGATAAAAGAAATCAAGGAAGATACAAACAAGTGGAAGCATATACCATGTTCATGGATACAAAGAGTAAACATCATTAAAATGTCTGTATTATCCGAAGTAATTCATAAATTCAATGCAATCCCAATTAAAATACCAATGACATACTTTAAAGATATAGAACATATATTTCAAAAATTTATATGGAACCAAAAAAGAACAAGAATAGCCTCAGCAATCTTTAAAAAAAAGTATCAAGTGGGAGGTATCACACTTCCTGATATCAAGTTATACTACAAGGCCATTGTAATCAAAACAGCTTGGTACTGGCATAAGAACAGGCATATAGATTAATGGAACAGAACAGAGAACACAGAAATAAACCCACACTTTTATGGACAACTGATATTTGACAAAGGAGGTAACAGCATTCAGTGGAGTAAAGACAGCCTCTTCAACAAATTGTGTTGGGAAAATTGGACAGCTTCCTGTAAAAAAATGAAACTAGACCACCAACTTACACCATTCCCAAAGGTAAACTCAAAATGGATAAAAGACTTAAATATAAGCTGTGAAACCATAAGTATCTTAGAAGAAAACATAGGCAGTAAGCTCTCTGACATCTCTTACAGTAATATATTTGCTGATTTATCTCCACGGGCAAGGGAAATAAAAGACAGGGTAAACAAATAGGGCTATATAAAACTAAAAAGCTTTTTCACAGCTAAAGACAATAAGAACAGAATAAAAAGACAAACTACACAATGGGAGAATATATTTGACAGTACTTCTGATAAGAGGTTAATAACCAAAATTTATAAAGAACTTGTAAAACTCAACACCAGGAAGACAAACAATCCAATCAAAAAATGGGCCAAAGAAATGAGTAGACACTTCTCCAAAGAGGACTTATAGATGGCATATGAAAAAATGCTCAACATCACTAATCATTAGAGAAATGCAAATTAAAACCACAATGAAATATCACCTCACACCAGTCAGAATGGCGTTCATCAACAAAACAACACAGAATAAGTGGTGGCGAGGATGTGGAGAAAAGAGATCCCTCCTGCACTGCTGGTAGGAATGCAGACTGGTGCAGCTACTGTGGAAAACATTATGGAGATTCCTCATAAAATTAAAAATCGAACTGCTTTTTGACTCAGCTATCTCACTTTTAGGAATATATCCCAAGGACAGCAGAGCACTGTTTCAAAAGGAGAAATGCACCCTATGTTTATGGCAGTATTGTTCACAATAGCAAAGATCTAGAAACAGCTCAAGTGTCCGTCAGTGGACAAGTGGATTAAAAAGCAGTGGTGTATATATATATATATATGAATACTATGGGGCCATGAAAAAGAAGGAAATCTTACCTTTTGCAACAACATGAATGGACATGGAAAATATTATGTTAAGTGAAATAAGCCAGGCAGAAAAAGAAAAATATTATATGACATTACTCATTGGATGAATCCAATGAACAATGAGAACTGAGGAATGGAATTGAGACAGAGGAGAGATCAAAGGGACCAGAAGAAAAGAGGACAGAGGGAAAGGAAATGATAGGATGGGATAAACCTGAAGGGAAGGGGGGAGGGTGCTATGGAGAGGGGGACAAGGGAGATGTTGAGGAAAATATTGGGGAGGGGGGATGCATTCAGGGTAACACTAGAATTTATGTAAACCCAATAAATTAAAATCAGTAATAAAAAATAACAACAACAATGTCTTCTTCACTTTTCTTTCTTCACTGCACCCCTGGCATATTTGTGTCCTAGTATCATCATATTATAATAAAATTACATATTTATACTTTCTCTCCCCAACTGTATTAAAAAGTAATTGAATGCAGAGGATATACTTTATACAGTTGTATCTCTTATACCTAGAATAATTCTTGGCATATACCCAGTTGAGTTTGTAAAAAAATAGTTGAGCTTTTTTTTAATTTACTTTGACATACCGACCTTTGGTGAAAAATTCCCTAATATAAATCCTTTTTTTAAAAAATTAAGTGAGAGGAGGGTAGACAGAGAGACAAACTCCTGAATGGGCCCTGACTGGGATCCACCTGGCAAACCCCCTACAAGGTGATTCTCTGCCCATCTGGGGCCACTGCTCTGTTGCTTGGCAACTGAGCTATTTTAGCACCTGAGGCAAGGCCATGGAGCCATCCTCAGTGCCTGAGGCCAACTTGCTTAAACCACTTAAGCCATGGCGCTGTTAGAGGGGAAGAGAGAGAGAGAGAGAGCACCAAGAGAGAAATAGAGAGAAGAGGGAAGCGGATTGGTGGAAAAGCAGATGGTCACTTCTCCTGTGTGCCCTGACTGGGATCGAATGGGGACTTCTACATGCCAAGCCAATGCTCTACCACTGAGCCAACTGGCCAGGGCCTAATATAAATATTTTCAATGGAATTGAAAATGTTTTCAAGAGTGAAAGCCATGTGTCTCCTATAGGGTTTAGCACAGGGTTAGACCCCAAATGGGTGGTAATTGCATATTTAATTGACTAATACAATTTTTGCCTGTAATAGAAAAAGATCATTTTACATCATAAAGAACATTTTTTTAAAACTAAAGATATATGAGGTTCTGATATGGTCTGTTAATGCCATGCCCTATTAGATAAAATTTGATTCCAGTAAAAGCAAAGAAAAAATATAGTTTTCTTTCTTCAAAAAATATAAAAAGAAAAATAAGATGTTGCTGTTTTTATAAAAATAAAAAAGCAACAGATTACCCCAAATCCTAACATCCCAAAATAATCAATGGTAATATTTAGTGAACATCATTTCAGACATCTCTCTATGCACTTACTCAGAAAAGAGATGGATGGATGTCTAGATAAAAATAATTTTATGAAAATATGATCATAATGTGCAAGCCAGTTTTATTAAAAAAGTATTCAATCTAATTTTACTTCAATTAACAGAATAATGAAATAAAACTAAATGAATCTCTAACTTTTGGATAAATATTATTGAACCTCAAAAGATACTGACTCAACACTGAAAAATAAGATTACACTGTTATATCTCCTGGCATGTGCTCTCCCCCAACCTTCAGATTTTGATTAGCTGTATCAATATTCTGTCAATGTTTTTAACTGTTACATGCTGCTTTGCCACCAGCATTACCCTATTTATTTAGGGGCTGTATATGTAGTATAAATATTTATTTACTTAAATCAATTCAGTCTTCCACGTGTATTATTTTATTATGGTTTATCTATTTGAAGGTTTTTACATTTGAGTTTATCTTGGTTAGCTGGATTTTGTAGATTTTATTAATGTTGTATTCCCTGAGTAATACCTGTAGCTTTTTTTTTAATTTGAAAATGTAGTCAGCTGGGTATGATGTCTTTGAGTCTCACTTAAACTCTTTATCAACATTTTATAGACCTGCTCCATTGTCTTCTGGTATTGAATATTTCTGTAAAGTATGAAGCCAGGCTGATTTTTTGTTCATATAAACAGCTTGCTTTTTTTTGTCTATACACCTGAAGAATCATTTCTTTATCCTTGATGTTCAAAAGCTTACTAACAATAAGTCTCAATGTCAGTCATACATTTTAATTTTTTGTAGAGCTCACTATGTCCTTTCTGTCTACAGACTTTTTCTTTCATTTTGGGGATAATTTTCTCTATTGTATTCTTAAATACCTTTTCTGCACAATTTGTTGAGTTCTCCATAGAGTTTAGGAAACTTAGCCAGCTTAGTTAGATTGTCTTTATTTTTTATGACTATTATATTGTCTATGACGGAATTAATAGCTTTGACTTTTAGCTTTGATTCACAATGATTATCACAATTTTTTTTTCATGTCCATGATTCTATTTTCAGTTGTGACTATTTTGAGCCTCACTGTTTCTAATTAATTTATTAGCTCTGAAACAGTATTGTTTTGGTTCTTAGTTTGTTTCTTTAGTTCTGCCTCATTCTATTGTTTATTATCTTGTCTTTGTATTCTTGCTTATTGAATTCATGTTGAATTCTAACATGTGGAACACTCAGAATTTTTTTGTGTGTTTCTTGGGTTATATAGTCTTCCATATGTTTTTCTTTTAATTTAACTTTTTACTAAGATCATTGTACTTTCACATGCAGTTATAAGAAATAATCCAGGAAGGTCCTGTGTACTCTTTACCCAGTTTTCCTCAAAGGTGACATCTTGCAAAATTACAGTCACATGCCTCAGAATGATGTTTTGATCAATGACAGGCCACATACATAACATATATAAGTGGTCCCATAAACTTCTAACAGCTGAAAATTTCTTAATGCTTAGTGACATCTTAGTCATCTTAATACGTTACTCAAATGTTTGTGGTGATGTAGATATAAACAAACCTACTAAGCTTCTCTTTTATACTGCACCTTTTCTATGTTTAGATACATAAATACTGACCATTGTGTTAATAATTACCCACAGTATTCAGTTACAAGAACATGCTGTACAGTTTTGTAGCCCAGCAATAGGCTATACCATACAGCCTAGGTATGGTAGTAGGCTAGACCATCTAGGTTTGTGTGAATGCACTATATGATGTTTGTGAAATGATGAAACTGCCTAAAACAACACATTTCTCAGAACATATCCCCATTATTAAGTGACCCATAAACATATAATACAAGTCACAACCAGGATATTAACATCAATACATTTTTTTCATTTTATTCAGATTTTCCCAGTTTTACTTATATTCATTTGTGTCTGTGGGTTTATTTTTATGCAATTTATCATATGTACATATTTGTGTATATGCCACCATAGTAGGATAGAGAAGAATTCCAACACCACAAGGCTCCCCTGTGTTGCCCTTTTATAACTGTATCCTCCCACCCGATCTTGCTATCCCTAACTCCTGGCAACCACTAATTTGTTCTCCATATCTATAACTGTCATTTTTAGAATGTCATAAAAATTGAATTATATAGTATGTGACCTTTAGAAGTTGGATTTTTTTCACTCAGCATAGTTTTCTGGAGCTCCATCCAAGTTATTATTTGTATCAATACTTTGTTTCCTTTATTGCTAAGTAGTATTCCATGGGATGGATGTACCATGGTTTTACCATTCAACCATTGAAGGACATCTGGGTTGTTTCTAGTTTGGGGCTATTTTGAGGAAAATTGCTATGGAACATTCATGCACAGGTTTTTGTGTAAACAGAAGTTTTCATTTCTCTGGGATAAATGCCCAGGACTGCAGTTGCTGCTCCACATGGATTTAATCTCTTGTTTGCATGCTACATTTCTTCCTTTTTCTGCTTAGGTTGTGGTTGTATTTTGGCATGATAGTCATGCCATTTTTTCCCCTTGCTTGTGCTTAATATAGGCAGGTCTGGCTTTGATATAATTAGGTTGAATTCTCCATGACATCCTTCCCAGCATATCTAGGACATTTTCATATACCCCTCCAAGGTCTTGTCTGCAAGCAGAGTGTTCTGTTCAATACTTTATTCTGTAGCCTTCAAATTAATTGTGGGAAAGGCAAACACAGCTAAAGCTGTGCTTCTTGCTGAGGGATACAGACTCTAATTTCTGTTTTATTCAATTTTCAAACGTGGTTAATTTTTACCTGTCAAAGGTGTATATTTCACTCCCAAAGCTTTGAATCAATATTTCTAAGAAATACGAAAGTAGGGAACCTCCAGAAAATGGCGAGCAAGCCCTGACAGCAACCCCTGCCTTAGCTGAGATCCTGCAGTAAGTAGTATGTTGGGGCTTCTTCTTTTGAAAGTATTTTCTGAGCTCTTCCCCAAATGCTCTATTCCTCAATCCTTCTTCCTGCCCATTTCATATCCCCGTTGACTACTCTCCAAATTGGTGGAGTTCAGTAATAACTTAAAGGATTTTATTGACTTGCCTTTTCACCTAAGTGCTGTTTCTGGGGGTAGGAACAGAGTTAGGAAACTAGAAACACTCTCCTAAGGTCTTTAATTTCCTTCGTTGGCTACAACTTTCTGAAATTTATATTTTGGAGTTTTACTTTTTTACTTGTTTGTTTGCTGCTGATAAATTTGTTAGGTTTTTTTTTATTATTGTGATGTATCTTTCTTTATTTTGTTAGGTGTTTGGCAGTAGTGGTAAGGGATTGAGTAAGAATCTCGGTAAATTGCCTGACCTGTGGTGGCGCAGTGGGATAAAGCGTCGACCTGGAACACTGAGGTCGCCAGTTCGAAACCTTGGGCTTGCCTGGTCAAGGCACATATGGGAGTTGATGCTTCCTGCTCCTCCCCTTTCTCTCTCTCTCTGTCTCTCTCTCTCAACTCCTCTCTCTCTAAAAAATCAATAGATAAAATATTAAAAAAAAAAAAAAAAAGAATCTCGGTAAATTTTATTCTATCAGCTTTCCCAGAAAATCTCAAGTGATGTTACGTTTTGTTTTTTTTTTGGGGGGGGGGGCGGTTAATTCCTTTTTTTTTTTTTTTTTTTTTTGCGCTGAAGGCCTTGAGGGTGGAGAAGGACAACACTTTCAGAGGAAAAGGAAGTATAACAGAGTTGGGCAGTTTCTGTGCATAGGACCAGGAAGAGAGGACATAAGTTTGGAAAAGTTAGCATATCACTCCCGAATGTGGAACTGACCTGGGACCCCTAACTAAAAATGAACCTTCCTTTCTTTCATTCTCGGCCCAACTCTTTTCAAGCTCTGCCATTTTGCCTCCACATTATTTCTCTTCCTCTCTATCATATTATCATCGCCTAGAATCAAGCCCTAATTTTTCTCCTGGATTTCTGAAATATTCTCCTCCAACTGGGCTTCATGCCTCTAGTTTTTCTCCCACACTGGTCATCCTCCCCACTGTCCCTGAGTCAGTATTTTTTGAACACTATTTTGTGTATACCCTCCATTAAAAGGCCATCAGTGATGCAACCACAACAAAATATTAAATTCAAATTTCCTTTTTAAATTGATTTTAATGTATTGTGTTTACATAGATTCTAGTGTCGCCCCAAATGCATCCCTCATTTCCTCACAACACCTCCCTTACGCCCCTCGCTATAGCGTCCTCCCCCTTCCCTTCAGGTTTATCTCATTTTATTAATATAATCCCCTTTCCCTCTGTCCTCTTTTACTCTGGTCCCTTTGATCCCTCCTCTGTCTCAATTCTGTTCCTCAGTTGACATTGTTCATTGGATTCATAAAAAGAGTGAGGTCATACAATATTTTTATTTTTCTGCCTGGCTTATTTCACTTAACATAACAGTTTCCAGGTCCAACCATGTTGTTGCAAAAGGTAACATTTCCTTCTTCTTCATGGCCCCATAGTATTTCATTCTATATATGTACAACTGCTTTTTAATCCACTCGTCCACTGATGGATACTTGGGTTGTTTCCAGATCTTCGCTATTCTGAACAATGCTACCATAAACATAGGGGTGCATTTATTTTTTTTAATCAGTAATATGATGTTCTTGGGATATATTCCTAAAAGTGGGATGGCTGGATCAAAAGTCTGTTCCATTTTTAATTTTTTGAAGAATCTCCATACTGTTTTCCACACTGGCTGTACCAGTTGGCATTCCCACCAGCAGTGCAAGAGGGTTTCCTTTTCTCCACATCCTCGCCAGCACTTATTCTGTGTTGTTTTGTTGATGAACACCATTCTGACTGGTGTGAGGTGATATCTCATTGTGGTTTTAATTTGCAATTCTCTAATGATTAGTGATGTTGAGCATTTTTTTCATATGCCTATTGGCCATCTGTATGTCCTCTTTGGAGAAGTGTCTATCCATTTCTTTTGCCCACTTTTTGATTGGATTGTTTATCTTCGTGGTGTTGAATTTTTCAAGTTCGTTGTAAATTTTGGTTATAAACCCCTTATTAGACATATGGTTGAACATGTTCTCCCATTGGGTAGTTTGTCTTTTTATTCTGTTCTTATTGGTTTTAGCTGTGCAAAAAACTTTTTAGTTTGATAAAGTCCCATTTTTTTATCCTGTCTTTTATTTCCCTTGCTTGTGGAGATAAATCAGCAAGTATATTGCTGCAAGAGATGTCGAAGAGCTTACTGCCTATGCTTTTTTTCTAAGATACTTATGGTTTCACAACTTACATATAAGTCTTTTATCATTTTGCGTTTATTTTTGTAAATGGTATAAGTTGGTGGTCTAGTTTTATTTTTTTGCAGGTAGCTGTCCAATTTTCCCAACACCATTTGTTGAAGAGGTTGTCTTGACTCTATTATATGCTCTTACCTCCCTTGTCAAATATCAGTTATCTATAAAGGTATGGGATTATTACTAGGTTCTCTGTTCTGTTCCATTGATCTATATGCCTGTTCTTATGACAGTACCAAGCTATTTTGATTACAATGGCCTTGTAGTATAACTTGATATCAGGAAGTGTGATTCCTCCCACTTTATTCTTCCTTTTCAAGATTTCTGAGGCTATTTGTGTTCTTTTTTGGTTCCATATAAATTTTTGGAATATGTGTTCTATATCTTTGAAGTATGTCATTGGTATTTTAATTGGTATTGCATTGAATTTATGAATTTCTTTGGGTAATATAGACATTTTAATGATGTTTATTCTTCCTATCCATGAACACGGTATATGCTTTTACTTGTTCGTATCTTCATTGATTTCTTTTATCAGTTTTTTATAATTTTCTGAGTAGAAGTCTTTAATATCTTTGGTTAAATTTATTCCTAGGTACTGTATTTTTTTTTTTTTTGCAATAGTGAAGGGGATTGTTTCCTTAATTTCTCTTTCTGACAGTTCATTATTGGTGAACTGCCTCTGATTTCTTAGTATTAATTTTATATTCTGCCGCCTTGCTGAATTCATTTATCAGGTCCAGTAATTTTTTGACTGAGACTTTAGGGTTTTCTATATATAATATCATATCATCTGCAAATAATGAGAGTTTCACTTCTTTTCCAATTTGGATGCCTTTTATTTCTTCTTCTTGTCTGATTGCTGTGGCTAGGACTTCCAGAAATATGTTAAAAAAGAATGGTGAAAGAGGGCACCCCTGCCTTGTTCCTGATGTTAAGAAGATTGCTTTTAATTTTTTCACTTTGAGTATGATGTTGGCTGTGGGTTTGTCATGAATGGCCTTTATCATGTTGAGGTATGTTC
Source organism: Saccopteryx bilineata (assembly GCF_036850765.1). Classification (NCBI taxonomy): domain Eukaryota; kingdom Metazoa; phylum Chordata; class Mammalia; order Chiroptera; family Emballonuridae; genus Saccopteryx; species Saccopteryx bilineata. The sequence continues at coordinate 75,231,372 of NC_089502.1, forward strand.
CCTGTATTTCCAATTTGCTGAGAGTTTTGATCATGAATGGGGGCTGGATTTTATCAAATGCTTTTTCTGCATCTATTGATATTATCATGTGGTTTTTCTCCTTCCTTTTGTTTATGTGATGAATCACATTGATTGATTTGCAAATATTGTACCAGCCTTGCCTCCCCAGAATAAATCCCACTTGATCATGGTGTATGATTCTTTTCAGATATTGCTGAATTGAGTTTGCTAATATTTTGTTGAGGATTTTAGCATCTAAGTTCATCAGGGATATTGGCCTATAATTTTCTTTCTTTGTGTTGTCTTTGCCTTGTTTTGGAGTCAGAATTATGCTTGCCTCATAAAAGGAGCTTGGAAGTCTTCCTTCCTTTTGAATTTTTTGAAATAGCTTGAGATGGATAGGAGTTATTTCTTCCTTGAATATTTGGTAGAATTCACCAGTGAAGTTATCTGGCCCAGGAGTTTTTTGATAACTGTTTCTATCTCATTTGTTGTAATCGGTCTGTTTAGGTTTTCTGATTCTCCCAGAATGATTTTTGAAAGATTTTATGCTTCAAGGAATTTGTCCATTTCCCCCAGGTTGTCTAATCTTTTAGCATACAGTTCTTCATAGTATATTCTTACAATATTTTGTATTTTCTGTTGTGTCAGTTGTTATTCTCCACTCTCATTTCTAATTTTATTTCTGGGTCCTCTCTCTTTTTTGCTTGGTGAGTCTGGTTAAAGGTTCATTGATCTTTTTTTACCTTTTCAAAGAATCAGCTTTTGGTTTTATTGATACCCTATATTTTTTATAGCCTCTATGTCATTTGTTTCTGCTCTGATCTTTATTATTTCTTTCCTTCTACTACCTCTGGGCTTTACTTGCTGGTTTTTTTCTAGCTCTTTCAGATGCAGGGTTAAGTTTTATATTTGAGCTTTTCCTAGCTTGTTAAGGTTTGCCTGCAATGCTATGAACTTCTCTCTCAGTACTGCTTTGGCTGTGTTTCATAAATTTTGAGTTGTTGTATGTGCATTGTTATTTGTTTCTAGGATTTTTAAAATTTCTTCTTTGATCTCATTGTTAACCCATTCATTATTTAATAACATGTATTTAGTTTTAAAGTGTTTGAGTATTTTTCAGTTTTTGTGTTATTGTTGATATTTAGTTTCATGGCATTGTGATCAGAAAAAATGCTTGACATGATTTCAATCTTCTAAATTTGCTGAGACTTGTCTTATGCCCTAATATGGGGTCTGTCCTAGAAAATGTACCATGAGTACTTGAAAAGAATGTATATTCTGCTGCTTTAGGGAGAAAGGTTCTGAAGATATTTATTAAATTCAGTTGATCTAGTGTGTGGGGGTATTGAAATCCACCACTATTATAGTATTGCTGTTGATTTCGCCCTTTATATCCATCAAAGTCTGCTTTATATATTTAGGTGCTCCTATATTAGGGGCGTAGATATTTATAATGGTTGTATCTTCTTGTTGGATTTCTCCCTTTATCATTATGTAGTGACCTACTTTATCTCTTACTATAGCCTTTGTTTTAAAGTCCATTTTGTCTGATGGAAATATTGCTACCCCAGCTTTTTTTCATTTCCATTTGCATGAAATTTTTTTTTCAAACCTTTTACTTTCAGTCTATGTGCAGCTTTTGTTTTTGGTGTGTCCCTTGTAGACAGCATATGTATGGGTCCTGTTTTCTTATACACACAGCTACCTTATTCTTTTGATTGGATCATTTAATCCATTTACATTTAAGGTTATTATTGATATGTAGTTGTTTATTGCCATTTTATTCTTTAAAGCAGTGGTCCCCAACCTTTTTTGGGCCACGGACAGGCTTAATGTCATAAAATATTTTCACGGACCAGCCTTTAGGGTGGGATGAATAAATGGATCACATGACCAAGACAAGCATCAAGAGTGAGTCTTAGATGAATGTAACAGAGGAAACCTGGTCATTTTTTAAAAATAAAACGTTCAGACTTAAATATAAATAAAATGGAAATAATGTAAGTTATTTATTCTTTCTCTGCGGACCGGTACCAAATGACCTATGGACCATTACCAGGCCACAGCCTGGGGTTTGGGGACCACTGTTTTAAAGCTCTATTCCTCTTTTGCTATATTCTTTTTTCACTTTGTTCTGTTTAGAACAGGCCCCTTAACATTTCTTGCAGCATTGGTTTGGTTGTAATGAATTCCTTGAGTTTTGGCTGTTGTTTTTTTGTCTGGGAAGTTTTTTTATTTCTCCTTCAAGTTTAAACGATAGTCTTATTGGATAAAGCAGGCTTCTTTATCCAATAGGCTCTTGTTCTGCCTTACTTTCAATATTTTTTGCCATTCTCTTCTGACCTCAAGTGTTTCTGTTGAGAAGTCAGATGTCATCCTAATTGGGGCTCCTTTGTAAGTAATAGACTGCTTTTCTCTTACAGCTTATAGTGTTTTTTCTTTATCTCTTAGCTTTGATGTTTTAATTATGATGTGTCTTGGTGTAGATTTCTTTGGTTTCTCTTTATTAGAACTTTCTGTGCTTCTTGAACCGGTGTGAGTTTTTCCTGCATCAGTTTAGGGAAATTTTCATCTATCATTTGATTGAACAAAGTCTCTATCCCTTGTTCTTTCTTTTCTTCAGGAATCCCTATGATGCAGATGTTCTTTCTCTTTATGTTGTCACAGAGCTCTCTTATAGTTTCCTCAGACTTTTTGGGTGTCTTTTCTTTTTGCTGCTCTGCTTCCATGCCTTCGTTTATCTTATCCTCTAACTTGCTGATTCGATCCTCAGCTTCGTCCATCTTGCTTTTAATTCCTTTCATTGTGGCCTTCAGTTCTGATATTGTGTTTGTCATTTCTGATGGATTCTTTTTTATTATTTCAATGTCCTTTTTTTATACTTGCTATCTTTTTATTTAGTTTTTTGTTATGACCATCTATTGTTGTTCTAAGAATTTTGAGCATCCTAACAATCATTATTTTAAACTCTGCATCCAATAATATGGTTATATCTGACTCATTCAAGGCCTTTTCTGGGGATTGCCCTTGATTCATTTGGGTAGCATTTCTCTGCCTTCCCATTTTGTCTGTGTATAAGAAGGGTGTGGCCCCAGGACTCCAATGGGTGTGACCTCTGTGTCCCCTCTGCCAATGCCTTGGGCGTTCGGGTATGGGCGTTGCCAGTGCTGGCCTGCTGCAGCAGTTGTTGCGGTTCCCACCTCTCCTCCATAGGTGGGGTTGTGCTTATATGTCTGAGCTACAAGCCTTGGCCGGCATTGGCTTTCGTCCTGCCCCCACTGGTGGGACTGCACACAATGCTGGGGCCGCAAGCCTCGGTACCGGGTGAGGCAGCACACCTATGCTCAGCCATGGGTCTTCGCAGGTTCCCCAGCTTTCGACCCACCCCTGCATGCTGGACTGCACTTGTGTGGTGGGCCACAAGCCCCAGCTCCTCAGGCAGGGCTGTGTTCCCATGCTCCACTGTGGTTCTTCTCCTTTACCTGGCTTTACCCCACTCCCACAGGCATGTCGGGCCACAAGCCCTGGCTCCAAGTGTGGGGCTGCACACCCGCGCTCTGATGCAGTTCTCCAGGGTTCTCCGGCTTTAGCCTTACACTGGTGGGTGAAATTGCAGGCGGGACTGCTCTGGCTCACTGGGACTGCAGCTGGATCAAGCCACTTTTGTACACCCCTTCCACCTCCAATGGTCGGGACTGAGCTCATGTCGGGCCTCAGTCATGGCCAGCCCAGCCCCTGCCCCCACCAAACAGGACCATGCTTCTGTGTTTTACTGCTGCCCCCCCTCTGGTGAGCAGTCAGCATTGTGAGTGAGGACGACACAGCTCAGACCCTAGCACTCAATACTGTATTTCTGATGGATCCCTCTTTCCAATCAACTCTGCTCTGAGTGCCATGGGAGAGCTTGTTTGGCTGGTGCCCTACTTTCCTTGGTGGTATTGCTGGTTCCAGGGGAAATATTCACTTTAGACTTGGGAGTGACTCAGCCCACGGGTTAGGGTGGCTGTCCCTCCAAGTGTATCTCCCTGTGCCTCCTAGATTACACTCTCTTCCTGCTACTGTGGTCCTTTCATCTATCCCCATTCCCCAGAGTCCTGGGTGATTGGTTTTGAAAGAGGTTTTCTATGTGGTCCCTTTAAGAAGAATCGTGGGTCTGAGAAATCTGTCTCTTTCTCACAAACAATATCTCGACTTGTTTTGCAGCTAAACACTGTCCATATGCTTCTTCTAGGTTCTCAGCCTGCAGGCTGGGGCTTTGTTCCTGGGGCCCAGGACCCTCCCTCTCCACTAAACTCTCTTCCCACCATGTGAGTACCTCTGGGCTGCCATTTGCTTCTGGGAGCTGGGCTGCCCTCTCTGCATTTCTGCTTTTCCTACCAGTCTCAGTGTGCCTTCTTCAGTGTTCCTTGGTTAAAGAGTCCTCTTAGTTTAGTCCAAAGTTGGTTTTTCCAGATGATGGTTCTTAAATTTAAGTTGTAATCCACTTTGGTTCTGGGAGGTGGAAGTTGGTATGTTCACCTACTCCATCTCCATCTTGCTGCCCCCAAACTTCTTAACATACTCTACAGTACTAATAGCAGCTAGCATTTATATGGTATTTACTAAATACTGAGAACATAATAACTTATTTTTACATATTGAATGATTTCATCCTTAAACCTTTGAGATACTTGTTGTAAATTATCCTTATTTTATATATGAAGAAACCAAGGTGAGGGAGTTCTGATAATTCTTCTAAGGTCACGCAGCTAGTAAGCTCAGTGAATGGAAATCAAATGCTGGCTGTGTGGCCCCAGTGCCATGGTTTTAAATAACCTCATGGCATTGCCTCCTGACAATGCTCTGCCATCCCAATGATCTTTGTAGCCTTATTATTCTCTCATCTCCATCCAAACACTTACATTTTGGTCATATCAAGCTACTTGCTGTTCCCTGAACACATCATAATCTTTCACACTTCTGTCCCTTTTCACATGCTGTCCTTCCCATGAACCACTCTCACTATTCCTACTGAAACTTCTTGGTAAACATCATCATTTTTATTCCTGCTGTTTTTATTGTTGTTGCTAAAGTGCAAATCTAATTTAGTAATTCTTGGTTTGCCCTGCAGTGAAACCCAATTGCCTCTAAGATACACCCAACTTTGTTAGCACAGTAGATGGGTCCAGCAAGATCCAACTCCTTTCAACTTTGCTAGGACCTTTTCATTTTCCCCTTCACACCTTGTATGCCATTCAAACCAAATTACTTGAAGTTTCCTAAACACACCATTCTGTTACAAGCTTCTGCATTTTTGGTCATGCTCTTATAATTTAAATCCACCATTCACCTGAAAAACTCCTATATATGCTTCAGGATTGAATGCAGTCATCTTCCCTGTGGTGAAGCCTTCCCTTCCCTTCCCTTCCCTTCCTTTTGTGTTCTTTCCTTTCCCTTCTCTTCCCTTCCCTAAACTTACCTTCTTGTTCTTTCCCTTCCCTTCCCTTCCTGTTCCTTCTTTTCCCTTCCCTTCCTTACCTTATTTTCTTGTTCTTTCCCTTCCCTTCCCTTATCTTCCCTTCCCTTCCCTTCCTGTTCTTTCCCTTCCCTTCCCTTCCTGTTCTTTCCCTTCCCTTCCCTTTCTTTCCCTTCCCTTCCCTTCCTTTCCCTTCCCTTCCCTCCTCTCCCTCCTCTTCCCTTCCCATCCCTTCCCTTCCCTCCCATACCCTCCTCTTTTCTTCCCTTCCCTTTCCTTCCCTTCCCCTCCCTTCTCTCCTTTTCCCTTTCCTTCCCTTCTCTTCTCTACCCTGCTTTAATCTCTCTAAGCAAAATTGCCTATTATCTTCTCAGTGTTACCCATACATACACTTGGTACATTAATTTCATTATAGCATTTATCACACCATTGCACCATTTTATTTTTTACACAGCTGTCTTCTTTATTAACCTACTTGAGAGGAATGACAGCATTTTTATTTCTTTAAAGTTCACTCTAACTTGTACCTAGCACTTAACAGGCACTTCCAAAATATGTATTGAATAAATGTATTTTCATAGCCCCAGTGCCTAACATCGTGCTGGGACATAGTAGATGTTCAATAAATATTTGTCTAGTTAATGAAAAAATGCTTGAGTCCTTTCTCACTTACATGCTCTCTTTGTAGGTGCTTTATTACTTTTTCAAACATATCTTTTAGTGGGAATCCCCAGTGCCTCTGAGCCAGTTTGTGCATCTATTTTACAAAGCAAATGGTTAGATTGAAGGGAATGGCATTACCTAAAGAAACATGGCTAGAGAAGAGAGGCTGGATAAAACTGAAAGGAGCAGATAAAAGTAGAATATTTGACAGGTTTCGGTACACAAAGGTAGCTCTATAGATATGACTAAGTCTTTTGGGGGCAATGATTCCCAAACTTGAGAAGACATCAAGGTTTTTAGGAACTAATTCTCCATTGGTCTCTGCATGTCTTGTGATTAGAAGACCTGACTGCCTATGTTCGAGACTATCTTTACAAGGGTGTTTGCACAGTGAACAACCTAGAAGGTAGAAATAGGATTTCCCTTCAGTAAAAGGGACAGATTTATTTCCATCCCATATACACTGTTCACAAACATTAGAGAATATTTAAAAATGAATATGAAGTAATAAAGAAAGCATTTGATTTTTTTTATTAAACAAGAACATCAGAAAAGCAAACGTCAAGTCAAAGAAAGTTTTTCGATTTTGTAAATGAGATGCAAATTCACTTATTAAGTAACGTCACATATTGGTGGGGATGAACAGAAGCATGTCAAACTGGCCGAGTGTACCACACATTGAACGTTCAGTAAAGTGTATGATCACCCAAGACTGCCAAGACACAGTGACAGCGATGGAGCATGGACAGGATCAGGTTGTCCAGCAGTTCTTGTGGGATCCTCTGCCAGTCTTGCTCCAGGGCAACTTCCAGCTCAAGAAGTGTTGTGGGAGGCATTGGACAGCTTACCAGACATCTTCCCAGTGCATCTCAAGTATGTTAAATGGGATCCACGTCTGGAGAACATGAAGGCCAATCCATGTGTTCGATTCCTGCCTCCTGAAGCATGTTGTTGATGAGATGCGCACGGTGGGGCCTTGCATTATTATCCATGGAAAGAAAGTTCTTTCCAACTTCTCCAGCATAGGGTATCATTATAAGGTGCAGAACCTCATCTTGCTATCTGACAGCAGTCAGTGATCCGTTTCTGATGACATGGAGGTTGGAATGACTACCGATGCTGATGCCAGCCCACACCATGATTCCACCACCACCAAAGGAGTCCCTTTCTCACATGAAACATGGATTCTCCCATGTTCCTTGTTCATGCCAGATCAGAAAACAATGATTGTCAGGCTGCAGACTGAACTGTGACTCATCAGAGAAGAGGACAGTTGACCACTCATCATGGGTCTAATGACAATGCTTGTCAGTCCACCTTCTATGTGTTCTACAGTGTTCAGCAGATAATGGAATACATACCATTGGTCACCAGGCATGAAGTCCAACCCAGTACCAATTTCATATATTCTATGTGCATATTCATTGTCTAGTGGCAGCAAGAAACTGTCCCCACAACTCTGTTGCATTGCTGTGCCTATTTCTTCTTGCCAATAAAGTCAACTAGTGGTCATGTCTTGATTTTGTGGCAGGTGGGTGACCCTGCTCTCGTCTTTTTCGTACTGTCCATTCTCTTGAAAGCAATTCCACAGTCCGCTAATCACACTTTGGGATGTTCCCAGTGCTGTTGCCACTGTGTTTGACCATCTTCAAGATGACCTTTTCAAAGAATCAGCTCCTGGTTTCATTGATCCTCTGCATTGTTACTTTAGCCTCTGTGTCATTTATTTCTGCTCTGATCTTGATTATTTTCTTCCTTCTACTAGCTCTGGGCTTTAGTTGCTGTTCTTTTTCTAGTTCTTTTATTTTTTAATTAATTTTTTAGGAGACTTTTTATTTTTTATTTATTTTAAAATAAATTTTTATTAATGTTAATGGGGTGACATTAATAAATCAGGGTACATAGATTCAAAGAAAACATGTCTAGGTTATCTTGTCATAAAATTATGTTGCATACCCATCGCCCAGAGTCAGATTATCCCCCATCACCCTCTATCTAGTTTTCTTTGTGCCCCTCCCCCTCCCCCTTCCCCTCTCCCTTCTTCCTTCCCACATCCTCCCTCTCCCTACCCCTGGTAACCACCACACTCTTGTCCATGTCTCTTAGTCTCATTTTTATGTCCCACCAATGTATGGAATCATGTAGTTCTTGGTTTTTTCTGATTTACTTATTTCACTCTGTATAATGTTATCAAGATCCCACCATTTTGTTGTAAATGATCCTATGTCATCATTTCTTATGGCCGTGTAGTGTAGTATTCTATAGTGTATATGTGCCACATCTTCTTTATCCAGTCTTCTATTGAAGGGCTTTTTGGTTGTTTTAAATGCAGGGTCAAGTTGTTTAGTTGAGCTTTTTCTAGCTTCTTGAGGTATGCCTATAATTCTATGAACTTCCTTCTCAGGACTACTTTTTTTGTGTTTCATAAATTTTGAGTTGTTGTATGTGCATTATCATTTGTTTCTAAGATTTTTTAATGTTTTCTTTGATCTCATTTTTAACCCATTTATTATTTAATAACATGCTATTTAGTTTCCAAGTATTTGAGTATTTTTCAGATGTTCTGTTGTGGTTGACTTCTAGTTTCATGCCATTGTGATCAGAGAAAGTGCTCGATATGATTTCCATCTTCTTAAATTTGTTGATACCACTTTTGTGCCCTAACATGTGGTCTATCCTAGAGAATGTACCATGAGCACTTGAAAAGAATGTATATTCTGATGCTTTAGGGTGAAAGGTTCTGAAGATATCTATTAAATCGAGTTGATCTAGTATGTCCTTTAAGTCTGCTGTTTCTTTGTTAATTTTCTTTCTTGAGGATCTATCTAGTGATGTTAGTGGGGTATTGAAATCCCCTACTATTATAGGATTGCTGTTGATCTTGTACTTTAAATCCATCAAAGATTGCTTTATATATTTAGGTGCTCTTATATTAGGTGCATAGATATTTATAACAGTTATATGTTTCTGTTAGATTGCTCCCTTTATCATTATGTAGTGACCTTCTTTATCTCTTACCATAGCCTTTGTTTTAAAGTCCATTTTGTCTGATATAAGCATTGCTACCCCAGCTTTTTTTTCATTTCCATTTGCATGAAATATTTTTTTCTATCCTTTTGTCTTCAGTCTATGTGCATCTTTTGTTTTAAGGTATGTCTCTTGTAGACAGAATATGTATGGATCCTGTTTTCTTATCCACGCAGCTACCCTATGTCTTTTGATTGAATCAATTAATCCATTTACATTTAAGGTTGTTATTGATATGTAGTTGTTTATGGACATTTTATTCTTTAAAGCTGTATTCCTCCTTTACTATATTCTTTTCCCCCTTTGATCTGTTTACAACAGGCCCGTTAGCATTTCTTGCAGCATTGGTTTGGTTGTAGTGAATTCCTTGAGTTTATTTTTTTCTGGAAAGCTTTTTATTTATCCTTCAATTTTAAACAATAGCCTTGCTGGATAAAGTAGTCTTGGTTGGAGGCTCTTGTTCTGCATAACTTTGAATATTTCATGCCATTCCTTTCTGGCCTCAAGTGTTTCTGTTGAGAAGTTGAAAGTCATTTTTATGAGGGCTCCTTTGTAGGTGATAGTCTTTTTTTCTCTAGCAGCTTTTAATATTTTCTCTTTATCACTTAGCTTTGGTATTTTAATTATGATGTGTCTTGGTGTAGATTTTTTTGGGTTTCTCTTTAATGGAGTTCTCTGTGCTTCTTGAACTTGTGAGACATTTTCCTGCATTAATTGAGGGAAATTTTCAGCTATGATATGTTTAAACAAAGTCTCTATCCCTTTTTCTTTCTCTTCTTCTTCAGGAACCCCTATGATGCAGATGTTATTTCTTTTTATGTTGTTACAGAGCTTTCTTAGAGGTTCCTCAGACTTTTTGAGTCTGCTTTCTTTTTTCTGCTCTGCTTCTGTGCCTTCATTTATCTTGTCCTCTAACTTGCTGATTCAATTCTCAGCTTCATCCATCCTGCTTTTAATTCCTTCCATTGTGGTCTTCATTTCTGATATTGTATTTGTCATTTCTCACTAATTCTTTCTTATTATTTCAATGTCCTTTTTTATATTTGCTATCTCTTTATTTAGTTTTTTATTATGATCATCTATTGTTGTTCTAATATATTTGAACATCCTAAAAATCTTTATTTTTAACTCTGCATCTGGTAATTTGGTTATATCTGACTCATTCAGGTCCTTTTTGGGGGATTTCTCTTGATTCATTTGTGTTGCATTTCTCTGCCTTCTCATTTTGTTTGTGTAAAAGAAGGTTTTGGCCACTGGAGTCCACTGAGTGTGGCCTTTGTGTTCCTTAGGTGTGGTCTGTCTGCAGTCCCACCATCCCCTCTGCTGTTGCTGCCTAGGGTGTTCAGGTATAGGAGTTGCTGGTGCCTGCCCACTGGAGCTGTTGCTGTGGTTTCCACCTGTCCTACACGGGAGTGGCTGTGATCATGTGCCTGGGTTTACAAGTCTTGGTGGCCTTGGCCTTCACCCTGCCCCCATGGGTGGCATCATGCTTGGCCCTGAAGGCAGGGGTGAGCACCTTTGCTCAGCTGCGGGTCTCTGCCTGATTCCGAGCTTTTGCCCCACCCTTGCAGGAGAAGCCTGCTGGTGGGAATGCTGCAAGCTTTGGCTCCACAGGCTGGGTGGGACTGCATTGCTATGCTCAGTAGTGGGACTCCACCTGTTCTGGGCTTTTGGCTCCACCCCTGAGGGAAGAGCTGGCTCCCAAGTCAGGCCACAAGCCTCGGTTCCACGGGCGGGGCAAGGCTGTGCTCCTCCGCCCATGCTCAAGGGCCAGTCTCTGCCCCTTCCAGGGCTCCTGCCCTTCCCCCACAGGCTGGATTGCAGGTGGCCCACAGCCGGGATTGACCACTTTTGCATGTCCCCTGCTCCCCAGCTGAGCAAGACTGAGCTCACAACTGGGCCTCAGTGGTGGCCAGCTGGCTTCCACCCTTGCTGACAGAACTGCGCTTCCACATCCCACTGCCACCTGCCCTTGGGTGAACTCTCAGCCATGTGGGTGGGGGCGCTGCAGCTCAGACCCTAGCACTCACTACTGTAGTCCCAAAAGCTCCCTCTTTCTAAGTGACTCTTCTTTGAGTGCCGTGGGAGAGCTTGTTTGGCTGGTGTCTTGCTTCCCTTTGCTGGTATTGCTGTTTCCAGGGGAAATATTCACTTCAGATTTGGGATTGACTCATCCCAGAGGTTAGAGTGGCTGTCTCTCAAAATGTTTCTCCCTGTGCCTCCTAGATTACACTCTCTTCCTGCTACTCCAGTCCTCTCCTCTCTCCCCATCCCCCAGTGCCCCGGGTGAGTGATTATGAGAGAGGTTTTCTGCACGGTCCTTTTAAGAACAATCCTGGGTTTGAGAAATCAGTCTCTTTCTCACAAACAGAATCCTGTCTTGTTTCCAGCTAAATACTGTCCATACGCCTCTTCTAGACTCTGGGGCTGCAGGCTGGGGTTTTGTTCCTGGGACTCAGGACTCTCCCCTCTCTGCTAAACTCAATTCCTGTCACATGAGTCTCTCCAGGCTGCCATTTGCTCTGGGGAGCTGGGGAGCCCTCTCCTCGTTTCTGCTTTTCCTACCACTCTTTGTGTGGCTTCTTCCATGTTCCTTGGTTGAAGAATCCTCTTAGTTTAGTCCACAGTTGGTTTTTCCAGATGATGGTTCTTAAAATTTGTTTGTAATCCACTTTGGTTTTCGGAGGTAGAAGTTGGTACGTCTGCCTACTCTATCTCCATATTGTCTTCTCCTACAGTGCCTCGTTGAAGTTCATTTATTTGTTTGATTTTTCTTAAAATATTTTATTTATTGATTTTACAGAAGGGGCAGGAGAGAGAGAAAGATGGAGACAGAGAGAGAAATGGGCATGGTGAGGACTGGGAAGCATCAACTTGTAGTTGTTGCTTCTTATATGTGCTTTGTCTGGTCAAGCTGGTGACCACTGCATTCCAAGTTGACACCTTATACACTGTACCAGCACAGGTCAGGCTTGAATTTTTTTATTACAATGAATTTACAATAAGTATCTTGGTGTACATATTTTGCTAGAAGTCATAGTATTTTGGGTTAGATAAATTCTTAGATGTGAAACTGCTGGGCTATAACTATGCACATTTAAAAATGTTAATTTATACTGCCAAATTGCTTTCCAAAAACAATAATGCCAATCTACCATCTTGACAACAATAAATAAAAATTATTTTTTTCTTAATAAAATCTGATTTGAATCTCATTACTTTCTGGTGGTGCAACTTTGGACAAATTACTTAACTTGCTTGAATTTCTATGTCTCCCCTGTACAATGGAGACGATAATGCCTTCCATACAGAATTATGAGGATTAAGTTTAAATAAACCTCAAAAGTTTAGCATAGAGTTACCATGTGACCCAGCAATTCTACTTCAAAGTATATACCCAAGTGAAATGAAAGCAAACAACCACACAAAAGAATTAGACATGAATACTCATAGCAGCACTATTCATAATAGCCAAAAGTAAAACAACCCAATGTCAACCAACTGATAAATTTATAATGTGGTATATATATATATATATATATATATATATATATATATATGCAATGGCATATTATTTGGCCATAAAAATAATGAATTGTTGATATGTAGTACAACAGAGATGAATCTTGAAAATATTATACCATGTAAAGAAGCTAACCATAATGATCAATCATATTCAATGGCAAGAATAAGTACATCTATAGAGAAATAAATTAGATTAGTGGTTGCCTAGGGCTGGAGAAGAGGGAGTAGGGGGAAATGTAGAATGATTACTAATGGGTAAGGGATTTCTTTTTGGGGTTATGAAAATTTTGTAAAATTGATGATGGTAGAGGTTGCATAACTCTGTGACATACTAAAAAACATTGATTTGTACACTTTAAATAGATGTATTGTATGGTACAGTAATTATATCTCAATAAATCTCTTGTATAAAATACTAAATAAGATAATATTCCTGCTTCCACCCAAGATGAAGTCAGATATACCAGATTTACCCTCTCACTTGAGATGAACTTGTTCATAAGACATCCAGACAAAACATATTAATTTAGGGTTTTTCAAGAGACTAACTATCAAGCAACAAAAAATAATAATCTCTCAGAAATGAAGAACAAAATGAATCCTAACATTGCCTAGCTTACTGCTATTAGAGAATTTTCAGGTCATGTGACACAATGAGAAAAAGTCCAGGAAGATTCCAGCACACTTCAAGCTGAGGGAGTGAAGCTGAGAGTCCAAGGACTCTGTGGCTAGAGTTAGCGTATAGGTCAGAATACTGAAAAAACAACCAAAAAAAGAGTTGCACAACAAAAGACCCCTAGAGACCTTCATGTGTTTTCCCCAGAGTAGTCAGCAGTGTGCTGCACAGTGCATCATGTGAGAAAACTACCCAAAGCCAGGAGGAAAAGCCATATGAAAGGATTAAATGGAATGGAGCATTCATATGAGATCATGGATAGTGCCTGTTTATAATTCACAAGGCATTGAGTATAGTACTCAGGAAAGTCTTATCTTAATACTAGGAAATAATTAGCCCTACACTGAATGCTATTCCAGGCTCACATATTAAATTATAAAAGCAAAGCCTGTAAAGGTCAAACATTTCCCAAGTAACATAGCTGCATCCCAGAGCAAACTCAAGAGGATTTATAGGAATACAAATATATCCAGGACACAACAAGGTGAAATTCACAATACCTGGCACCCAATCAAAGCTTACTTGGCATGCAAAGAAGCAGGAAAACACAACCCATAATGAGGAGAATAATTGGTCAATTTAAAAAAATCAAAACTGACACAGATGTTACAATTAGCAGAGAAAGACACATGAAAACACTTATTATAACTGTATTACATATGTTCAAAAATTAACTAGAGATGTAAAAGATATAAAAGACTCTATTTGATCTTATAGAAATAAAAATTACAATTATTAGATAAAAAGACACTGCATGGATTAACAACAATTAGACATTGCAGAAAAAAATTAGTGAACTTGAAGGCACAACAATAGAAATTACCCAAAATTAAGCACATAGACAAAAAAGAATTTTAAAAAATTAAAAGAGCATCAGTGAGCTGTGGGACAACTTTAAGCAATATAATATGTGTGTAATTGGCATCCTTGAAAGGAATGCCCAGAAAAATGTTTGAAAAAATAATGGCGAAAATGTTCTAAATTTGATGTAAAAATATAAACCTCCAGATTTAGAAGCTCAAAGAACCTAAAGAAATATGAAGAAAACTAAGCCATGACACTTCATAGTGAATTTGCTCAAAATAATTGATAAAAAGAAAATATTAAAAGTGACCAAAGGGGAAAAAATAAAAGCCACTAAATGAAGGGGGAAAAATGTTAACAGCAGCCAAAGGAAAAAAAGACACATTACATTCAAAGGAACAAAGAATAAGAACAGACTTGTTATCATAAATATGCAAGCAAATAGACAGTGGAGCAACATCTTTAAAAGACCAGAAAATCTGCCAATCCAGAAATCTTGTCCAATGAAAATATCTTGCAAAAATGAAGATGAGCCTGACCAGGTGGTGACGCAGTGGATAGAGCGTTGGACTGGAATGTGGAGGACCCAGATTCGAGACCCTGAGGTTGCCAGCTTGAGCACGGGCTCATCTGGTTTGAGCAAAGCTCACCAGCTTGGACCCAAGGTCACTGCCTTGAGCAAGGAGTTACTCGGTCTACTGTAGCCCCACGGTCAAGGCACATATGAGAAAGCAATCAATGAAAAACTAAGGTGTCGCAATGAAAAACTGAGGATGGATGCTTCTCATCTCTCTCTCTGTTCCTGTCTGTCTGTCCCTATATATCCCTCTCTCTGACTCTCTGTCTCTGTAAAAAAAAAAATGAAGATGAAATAAAGTATTTTTAGACATACAAAAACCAAGCTAATTCATAACCAACAGATTTACACTACAAGAAACGTTAAAAGAAGTCCTTTAGAAAGAAGGAAAATGATATCAAATAGAAATGTAGAATGAGCTAAATGAAATGAACCAGACAAGATGAATGCCATCAAAAATGGTAATTAGCCCTGGCCAGTTGGCTCAGTGGTAAAGTGTTGGCCCTGCATGTGGATGTCCTGGATTTGATTCTTAGTCAGAGCACACAGGAGAAGTGACCATCTGCTTCTCCACCCCTCCCCTTTCTCCTTCTCTCTCTTTCTCTTCTGATCCTACAGCTATGGCTTGAATGGTTTGAGCACATTGGCCCCAGGTACTGAGGATGGCTCCCTCAGGACTCTGCCTCAGGTGCTAAAAATAGCTTGGTTGCCAGCATCAGCCCCAGATGGGCAGAGCATTGGCCCCAGATGAAAGATGCCGGCTGGATCCCTGTCAGGGTGCACGCGGTAGTCTATCTCCCCTATTGTCACTTTTTAAAAAATGGCAATATTTTTCTTATTTAATTCTAATGAAAATAAAATTGAGTATTTAAACAAAAGTAATAACAATGAATTATGGTATTTCTATCATACTTAAAAGTAAAATGTATGACAATGACACAAAGGCCAAAAGGAGAGAAATAAAATATATAATTTTAAAGTTCTTATTGTATCTGAGAGGTGGTATAACATCACTAAAAAGTAAATTGTGGTAAGTTAAAGATATATACTATAAATTCTCAAACAGCCAGTAAGATAACAAAACATAGTTCTAGCTAATAAGCTAGCAAAAGAAGTTAAATGGAATCATAAAAAAATACTCAATTCAAAAGAATACAGAAAAGAAGAGGGAAATGAAAACTAGATAGAACAGCTACAAAACAAATAACAATAGATTTAAGCCTCACTATGTCAGTATTCACATTATACGTAAATTGTTGAAGCATCTCCACTACAAGGCAGAGAATGTCAGATTGGATAAAATAGCAAAACCCAATTGTGATTACTATTTTTGATATTTGTAAACAATACCATTCTTTATATTTTTGACATGTTTAAAATTATTAGTTATTATGATTAGTTATTAGATTTTCTTATTAATATTTTTTACTTTTTAGACATTAAATTTTTTAATAAATTTTATTGTGGTAAGAATACAACATAAAATCTAATTTATTATGATATGATATGTGTGTACATTATGAAATGAATACTGCAATAAAGCTAATTAACATATGCATCACCTCATAAGTTACCTTTTTATGAAGGTGAGAACAGTTAATATTTACTCTTTTAGCAAATTTCAAGATACATTATCATTAAATATAGTCATTATGCTGTACTTTAACTAAAATCTTTTCATTTCCCCTTCCCCCCAGCTTGTGCCAACCTTCATTCTACTTTCTGCTTCTAGGAGTTTAACAATTCTTTTTGTTTGTTTGTTTTTTCTGAAGTGAGAAGTGGGGAGGCAGAGAGACAGACTCCCGCATATGCCCAACCTGGATCCACTTGGCAAGACCACCAGGGGGTGATGATCTGCTCATCTGAGCCGTTGCTCCATTGCAACCAGAGCCATTCTAGCACCTGAGGCAAAGGCCACAGAGCCATCCTCAGTGGCCGGGCCAACTTTTCTCCCATGGAGCCTTGGATGTGGGAGGGGAAGAGGGAGATAGAGAGAAAGGAGAGGGGGAAGGGTGTAGAAGCAGATGGGCACTTCTGTGTGCCCTGGCCGGGAATCGAACATGGGACTTCCACATGCCGGGCTGATGCTCTACCACTGAGCTAACTGGCCAGGGCCTAGAAGTTTGACTTTTTAGGTTCCACATATAAAAGTGAGATCAAACATATTTGTCTTTCTGTGTTTGGCTTATTTCACTTAACATAATGTCCTCTGCGGTAACCCATGTTGTGGCAAAGGGCAGGATTTCCTTATTTTTATGGCTGAATACTATATACAGTATATAACATTTTATCTATCAATTCATCCATTGATGAACACTGTTATTTCCATGTCTTGGCTATTGTTAATAATGCTGTAATGAATATGGAAGTGTAAATTTCTCTTTCAAAGAATGATTTTATTTCTTTAGATATATCCCTAAAGTGGGACTGCTGTATTATATGGTAATTCTATTTTTTTTTAATTTTTAAATGTCATTTAGAAAATTAATTTTAATAGGGTGACATTGATAAATAAGAGTACACAGGTTTCAGGTAAACATTTCTATAACATTTGAACTGTTGATTATGTTGCATACTTGTCACCCAAAATCAAATCATTTTTGGTCACCTTATATTTGCCCCTCTTTACACCTTTCCACCCAAACCCCCCACATCCCTCCCAAATTCCCCTCTCCCTGATAACCACTTCACTTTTATGTATGTCCATGAGTCTCAGTTTTATATCCCACCTGTGTGTGAAATCATACAATTCTTAGCTTTTTTGACTTACTTATTTAACTCAGTATAATGTTCTCAAGGTCCATCCATGTTGTCATAAACATCACTATGTCATCATTTCTTATGGCTGAGTAGTATTCAATTGTATATATGTACCACTTATTTTTATCCAATCCTCTATCTAAGGATGCTTTGGTTGTTTCCATGTCTTGGCCACTGTGAATAATGCTGCAATGAACAGGGGGGTCCATGTGTCCTTACGTACCAATGTTTTCAAGTTTGGGAGGTAGATACTCAGTAAAGGAATTGCTGTTTCATATGGTAATTCTGTTCTTATTTTTTTGTGTGTGTGACAGAGATACGGAGAGAAACAGAAGGAAAGACAGGGACAGACAGAAAAGAGAGAGATGAGAAGCATCAATTCTTTGTTGTAGCCCCTTAATTATCCATTGATTGCTTTCTTATATGTGCCTTGACTGGGGGGATACAGCAGAGTTAGTGACCCTTTGCTCAAGCCAGCAACCTTGGGCATATGCCAGCAGACTTGCGCTTTAAGCCAGTGACCTTTGAGCTCAAGCCAGCGACCATGGGGTAATGTCTATGATCCCACACTCAAGCCAGTGAAGTATAAAAAAATTATTTCAAAAAATTATCTTGAAACAATAAAAAATTATTTCAAAATAGATCATAGACCCAAATGTAACACTTCTAGATAGAAGCTCATAAGCCTGAATTTATAAAACTTAAAAGAAAATAGAAAAAAAAACCTTTATGAACTTGGGTTAAGCAAATATGTCTTAGATATGATACCAAAAATATAATCCATAAAATAATAGATAAATTGGACTTCATGAAAAGTAAAAACTTTTGTTCTTCAAAAGACGTAGTGAAGAAAATGGGGGGATGATCCAAAGAATGAGAAACATATGTGCAAAATATATGTCTGATAAAGAACTTGTACCTAGAATGTATAAAAAGCTGTTGAAATTTATCAATAAGAAAATGAACAACCCAATTAAAAATGAGAAAAAATATAAACAAACATTAAAAAATAAATGCAACAAGATATATACTATTAGAATGGCTAAAGTTAAAATTTTGATCATACTGAGAGTTGACAAGAATGTGGAGGAACTGGAACTCTCATACATTGCTGATGAATGTAAATGATACAGCCATTTTGGTAAACAATTTGGCAGGTTCTTAAAAAGTTAAACATACATTTGCCATATCATCTGGCCATACTACTCTTAGGTTTTTACTCAAGAGAAATTAAAACATGTCAGAATAAGTACTTATACATGAACATTCATAGCCATTTTTTTGTACTGGCCCCAAACTGAAAACAACACAAATGTCCTTCAGTTAGGGAATGGGTAAACAAATTGTGATATACCTATACAATAGAATACTTTTCTGCATTAAAAATGAATAAACTGCCTGACCAGGCAGTGGCGCAGTGGATAGAGCGTCAGACTGGGATGTGGAAGGACCCAGTTTTGAGACCCCCAAGGTTGCCAGCTTGAGCGTGGGCTCATCTGGTTGGAACAAAGCTCACCAGCTTGGACCCAAGGTCACTGGCTTGAGCAAGGGGTTACTCGGTCTACTGTAGCCCCACGGTCAAGGCACATATGAGAAAGCAATCAATGAAAAACTAAGGTGTCGCAACGAAAAACTGATGATTGATGCTTCTCATCTCTCTCCGTTCCCGCCTTTCTGTCCCTATCTATCCCTCTCTCTTGACTCTGTCTCTGTCTCTGTCTCTGTCTCTGTAAAAAATAAATAAATAAATAAACTATTCATTACGATTCCACTTATATAAAACTCAAAGAAATGCAAGCTAACGTATCATGACAGGAAGTAGATTAGTAGTTGTCTTGAAATAAGTCTGAATGGAGGTGGAACATGAAGAAACCTTGAAAGAAGATAGATATGCTCTATATTTTAATTGTGGTGGTGAGTATATATGTCAAATCTCATTAAATTTTATACTTTAAATATAGGGGTGGGAAAAAGTAAGTTTACAGTTGTTCATATAAAAATAATACAATAATTAATCAATAATAATACAAAAATAAATGGTATTTTGTGTAGTCACAACTGTAAGCCTCCTTTTGCCCTCAATTTGAATGCACAGTTTTATTATATGCCAATTATATCTCAACTGAGTTAAATTAAATGATCTTAGCTAGTTGTTTTATAGACATAGATAAGCTTATTCTAAAATTTATGGAAAGGGGTACAGAACCTAAATTAACTAAAGCAATCTTGAAAAAGAAGAAATGGAAGGAATCAGTCTACTCAATATTAAGGCCTATTAAATAGCCACAAAAATCCAAACAGTGTCATACTGGAAGAAGGATAGACAAATAAATCAGTAGGACAGAATACAGAACCTAAAAATAGAGCCACACAAATACACCCAGCTGATTTTTGACAAAGGTACAAAACCAACTCAATTGAGAAAGCATAAACTTTTTAACAAATGATGCTAGAACAATTGAACATCCACAGGTGGAAAATAACCCCTATCTAAACCTCATATCTTATACAAAATTAACTCAAAATGGATCACAGTCTTAAATGTAAAATTTACATCTAAATTTGGCTAATTTAACTAATTAACACTAATTCCTACAAAATTTAGGAAAAATTAGAGACAACCTCCAGGATAAAGGACTAGTCAGATTTCTAAAACTATACTGAAAACATAAACTATAAAAGGAATTATTTATAAATTGTATCAAAGTTTTTGGTTTTTTTGTTTGTTTGTTTGTTTTGTATTTTTTCTGAAGCTGGAAATGGGGAGAGACAGACAGACTCCCGCATGCGCCCAACTGGGATCCACCCAGCACGCCCACCAGGGGCAACGCTCTGCCCACCAGGGGGCGATGCTCTGCCCCTCCGGGGCATCGCTCTGCCACGACCAGAGCCACTCTAGTGCCTGGGGCAGAGGCCAAGGAGCCATCCCCAGCGCCCGGGCCATCCTTGCTCCAATGGAGCCCCGGCTGCGGGAGGGGAAGAGAGAGACAGAGAGGAAGGAGGGGGGGTGGAGAAGCAAATGGGCGCTTCTCCCATGTGCCCTGGCCGGGAATCGAACCCGGGTCCCCCGCACGCCAGGCCGACACTCTACCGCTGAGCCAACCGGCCAGGGCCAAATTGTATCAAAGTTTTAAAAACTTTTTCTCTGTGAAAAACTGTTAAGATGAAAAGACAAGTTACAGACTGGAAGAAAATATTTGCAAACCACATATTTGGAAAAAGAACTTGTATTTGTAATATACAAAGAACTCTCAAAACTTAACAGGAAAAAACCCCCAGTCACATTAGAAAATGGATAAAAGACATAAAGATATCAAGAAGATATACAGATGGCAAATTAGCTCATGAAAATATGTCGATATACTAAATATTAGAGCAATAAAAATCACTCTGTTATGGGCATAATGAGCTATCACTACACACCTATCAGAATGGTTAATAGTGACAACATCAGGGGCTAGTAAGAATTCAGAGAAATTGGATTACCCATAAATTGCTGGTGAGAATGTACAATCACTCTAGAAAAAACAGTTTGGCACTTTCTTATAAAACTAAACATATGACTACCATACAACCCAGCAATTACAATCCTGGGCAGTTTGTCTCCCAGAGAAATGAAAAACTATGTTCACACAAAAACCTGTATGTGGCATGGTGATCAGAGTCAACAATGCTATATTTTATATTTGAAAGTTGCTAAACAAGCTGATCTTAAAAGTCCTCATCATAAGGGAAAAATGTAACTATATGAGGTGATAGATGGTAACTAAACTTTTTATGGTAAAAGCTTTGCACTTACACATATTGACATATCAAATCATTATGTTGTACACCTAAAACTAATACAATTTTATGTTAATTTCAATTTAAAAAAGAAGCTTTATTCATAACAGTTAAAAATGAGAAACAACCCAGGTAGCCTTTAACAAGCCAGACAGTATTCACATGAATGATTAAACTGTGGTAATTCATACCATAGACTACTAGTCAGCAATGTAAAGCAGTGCACTATTGATACACACAACAACTTGGATAAATCTCCAGGTAATTACCTTGGGTGAAAAGCTGACCACATAAGGTTATATGCTATCTGATTCTGTTTACATGATATTAAAATGACAAAAGTATAAAAGTGGAGAAGAGATTTGTGTTTTCCAGAGGTTTAAAATGGGATGAGGGACAGGATAAATGGGGAATATGGTGTGTGTAATTTTAATGAGGCATCATGAGAGATTCTTGCAGTGATGAAATTGTTCTGTATCTTAATTTTTGTGCTGAATTCAAGGACCTACACATGCTAAAATTGCATAAAAATAAATACACATGCATATACACAGGTGACTCCAAGTAAAACTGGAATATCTGAATAAATTTGGTGGATTATATCTATGTTAATAATAAGATTGTGATAGTGTACTATAGCTTTGAAAGATGTTGCCATTGGGAGAAACTAGATGTAGGATAAATGAGATCTCTCTGTATTATATTTACAACTGCATGAGTCTACAATTTTTTTGAAAATTAAAAATTTAATTAAAAAATTTCTAACTTTAACCAGACTCATCAAGAATGAAAGACTGATGACCCAAATAAATAAAATCATAGGTGAAAGAGAGAAGCAACAGCAGACACCCAAGAAATGCAAAGCATTGTAAAAAAGTATTATGAACAACTATATGCCAACAAAATTGATACTCTGGATGAAATGAAAAAATTCCTAGAAACATACAGTCTTCCAAAATTGAGTCAGGAAAAATCAGAGGGTCTGAGTAGAAAGATTACAACTAGTAAAATTGAAGTAGGAATAAAAAAACTCCCAACAAACAAAAGCTCTGTACTGGATGGATGGCTTCACCAGTGAATTTTACCAAACATTTGAGGAAGAATTAACACCTATCCCTCTCAAATTATTCCAAAAAATTCAAAAGAAGTGAAGATTCCCAAGCTCATTACAAGGCCAGCATTAGTTTAATTCCAACACCAGATAAAGACACTACAAAAAAAAAGAAAAGAAAAAAGAAAGAAAATCATGCACCAATATCCCTAATGAACATAGATGCTAAAATCCTCAACAAAATGTTAGCAAACCTGATCAAGTAATATATTAAGAAGGTCATACACCATGACCAAGTGAGATTTATTCTGGGATTGTAAAGTTGGTACAACATCCATAAATCAATAAATGTAATACACAGCATAAACATAATAAAGGATAAAAATTAAATGATCATATCAATAGATTTTTAAAAAGCATATGAGCCTAACTTGTGGTGGTGCAGTGGATAAAGTGTCAACCTGGAATGCTGAGGTTGCCAGTTCAAAACCCTGCAATTGTCTAGTCAAGACACATATGGGAGTTGATGCTTCCTGCTTCTCCCCTCTTTCTCTCTCTTTCTTTTTCTCACTCTCTCTCCTCCCTAAAATGAATAAATAAAAATTTTTAAAAAGGCATGTGAAAAGATCCAGAACCCATTTATGTTAAAAACTCTCAGCAGGAGGATGACGTCAGAGTAATGGCGGAGTAGGAAGCGATACCGATAAATCTCCCCCAAAACTCAACAAGATCTTCAACCAGAAACAGAAAAACCTATACTTGGAGCTTCCAGATTCTTCGCAATACACCCAAAGGTATGATTGAGTGACAAATTGGCTAAATATATAACCAAACCCCGAAGGAAATAGGGAGTAAGAAATGCTCCGCCTTCCTCACTAACCTAAACAGGGCGGCTTTTTCTGGTAACTGTGAATATAGAAACTGAGGCGGGCAAAGGGGGTGAATAGATCCAGGCCGCCGCAGCAAAAACGGCCGAACCAGGCTGTGGCTCAGAGATCCAAGCCGAGGAAAATCTGATCCTGTGGCAACCCGGGCAATACAAGCTAACACTCGCGCCAAACCCAAACAAAGAAAGACAAGCGGAGCGGCCATTTTACCCGGTCTCCTGGTCGGTGCGCAGTTAGTGGAAGAGAGATTTCTTCCTAAGCCGCGGAAGTGGGTACCCGTGTTGCCCCACGGAGAGGCAGGGTCAGAGGCCTTTCTGTGGGCTGAGGGCAGAGTCTCTGGGCAGCCCCAGCGCCCTGGGAAAGCCACGCACGGGAGGGAGTGAGAACTAATCCCAACGGTGGAGATTTTCCGTGCTGGAGGCTGTTTCACTCAGAGCGAAACGCGGCCGGCCTCATATCCTGGTTTGCGCGCGCAGATAAGGAGTGAGCGATTCCTCCGAGTGCCTCGGCAGTGCGCGCCCGTGTTATCGCACAGAGGGGCAGAGTCAGGGGCCTTTGTGTGGGCCAAAGCGGAATCTCGGGCCGCCCCAGCGCCTTGCAAAAGCCGCACACGGGGACGGAGCGAGACTCAATTCCAACGCTGCAACTTTTCCCTGCGGTTGGGGGTTTCACTCAGAGCATGAGACTGCTGGCCGGATATCCTGGTTGCAGACAGTGAGTGAGAGTTTCCTCCAAGCGCCCCGGAAGTGGGCGCCCGCTTGTGTTACCGGATAGAGTGGCAGAGCCAGAGGTCTTCGAGTGGGCGGAAAGCCCGCCTGATTATGCTAGCAGCTCTGACTGACTGAGCCTTACCCAGAGCCCTGTGCTGAGTGGAAATAGAGTGGGGAGTTGCCAGCAATTTGAGCCTCTTACTATCCAGGCAGAGGCAGCAGCAACCCCATACCTGGACTATCAGGCTACTAATTGAGGAAGGAAAGACTAGGAGAAAGGCTCCAGGAACACGGACTCTCTCACTGTCGGAGCCTATAAATGCTAATGAGCCTTGACTCCCAACGAGAATAAAGCACAATACATGACATTGCCATAGAGACTTATCAACTGCAAACCTCTACCTGAGCGTGCCAAAGGGGCAGAACCCGGGGTACAGAGTCACCGACCAGGAAGAGGGAGAGAAAAGAAAAAGCAAGAAGATAACCTCTCAAAATCAAGAATAATCTGCAGACTTTATAACCTATCCCATTTTATTATATTTGTTCGTTTGTTTCTATTATCTTCATTCTTGAGACTTTTTTTTCCTCCTCCAATTTGGCCGATTAACTCTCTACCGGTCTTACTCTCTCCTCTCCCTGAACTACACTACCCATAAGTGTTACATCTCCCATTATCATTTCTCTTCTCTTCCTTTCTCTCTATGAGGGTTGCACTCCAAAACCCTTAACTCTCTCTCTCTCTCCTTTCTTTTTTCTTCTTTTAGTGGTTCCCTCTTTTTTTCTCTCTCTCTCTTTCTTTTCTCCCTCTATATTAGTTTCTTCCTTTCTCCTTTACATCTCCTCTCATTCAAACCTCAATAACAAACAAATTATCTTATCTGGGACTCAAACCTATGTTTGTGGCATTTGGGGGGTTTTTTACTTCACCTTTTTAACTCACTAGCAGTGCTCCCATCCCTGGCTCTCCATATTATCTAGTTCTTGTTCCACTAAATACAATAGTAAGTTTTTAATTTGTCCCCCCATTTTTCCATTTTCCTCTTATTCCTCTCATCATAACTCTTAGAAAACCAACACCTAAAAGCAAATCATTTTATTCTTGACCCAAATTTTTTCCATATTTGCTTTTTGTGGGTCCATACGCTCTTTTTTTTTTCTTTTTTCTTTTTTTTTTTTTTTCCTTTTTTTTTTTTTTTTCTTTCTCTCTTTTTTGCCCCTTTATTACTTTTCCCCAATTCAGGCCCTCCATCACAGGCATTGTTTGTTATAACTCACAGTCCACCACAAGATTTTCTCAAGAAAGAGGGGAGAGGAGAGGAGAGGAAAAAAAGAGGGGGGGAATAATTTCCTTTTTTAAAAAATTTTTACTTTATTTTATTTTTCATTTCATTATTAATTTTTTTAAAAAAAAACAACTCTTTTCGATTTGTTATTTTTTTATTTTTTTTAACTTTTTATTCTTTATTAAATCTCATTAATACTATCAACAAAACCACCCTCAGATGCCATTAAGGAAGAGAAAATCGAATATCATGGATACAAAAGAAAGAGAGGTAACACAGCTAGATGAGGAAAAATCTATGGAGAAAAAATTTAATATATTGGAAACCTTGGAGCTAAATGACAGAGAATTCAAGATAGAAATCCTAAAAATCCTCCGAGATATACAAGAAAACACAGAAAGGCAATATAGGGAGATCAGAAAACAACTCCATGAACACAAAGAATATATGTCCAAGGAAATTGAAACTATAAAAACAAATCAAACAGAGATGAAAAACTCAATTCACAAGCTGAAAAACGAAGTAACAAGCTTAGCTAATAGAACAGGTCAGATAGAAGAGAGGATTAGTGAAATAGAAGACAAGCAACTTGAGGCACAACAGAGAGAAGAAGAAAGAGACTCAAAAATTAAAAAAAATGAGATAGCCCTACAAGAATTATCTGACTCCATCAAAAAGAATAACATAAGAATAATAGGTATATCAGAGGGAGAAGAGAGAGAAAATGGAATGGAGAACATACTTAAACAAATAATTGATGAGAACTTCCCAAGCCTGTGGAAAGAACTAAAGCCTCAAGTTCAAGAAGCAAACAGAACTCCAAGTTTTCTTAACCCCAACAAACCTACTCCAAGGCATATCACAATGAAATTGACACAAACCAACAGCAAAGAAAAAATTCTCAAGGCAGCCAGGTAAAAGAAGAATACAACATATAAAGGAAGGTCCATTAGATTATCATCAGATTTCTCAGCAGAAACTCTACAAGCTAGAAGAGAGTGGACCCCAATATTTAAAGTCCTGAAAGAGAGGAACTTTCAGCCACGAATACTATACCCATCAAAGCTATCCTTCAAATATGAAGGAGAAATAAAAACATTCACAGATACAGAAAAGATGAGGGAATTTATCATCAGAAAACCCCCACTCCAGGAATTACTAAAGGGGGTTCTCCAATCAGATACAAAGAACAAAAAAAAAAACAGAGCCACAAGTAAAAGCTCCAAGAAGAACACAATAAAACCAAATTTAAACTGTGACAACAACAAAAAGAAAGAGGGGGAGAAGACGGAGATTAACAGTAGCAAAGGACGATGGAGTGCAAAAGTACTCACAAAATAGTTCGCTACAATGAACAGGGTAGGGACCCTTTTCATTACTCAAAGGTAACCACCATTGAAAAAACCACCACAGAAGCACATGAGATAAAAAAGATAGCAACAGAGGAAAGATGTATGGAATACAACCAAATAAAAACAAAAGATAGAAAAACGAAAGAGAAGGATCAAACAAGACACAAAACTAACAGAAAGCAAGATATAAAATGGCAATAGGGAACTCACAAGTATCAATAATTACACTAAATGTAAATGGATTAAACTCACCAATAAAAAGGCACAGAGTAGCAGAATGGATTAAAAAAGAAAATCCAACTGTATGCTGCCTACAGGAAACTCATCTAAGTAACAAGGATAAAAACAAATTCAAAGTGAAAGGCTGGAAAACAATGCTCCAAGCAAATAACATCCAAAAAAAAGCAGGTGTAGCAATACTCATATCGGATAATGCTGACTACAAGACAGGAAAAGTACTTAGAGACAAAAATGGCCATTTCATAATGGCTAAGGGGACACTGAATCAAGAAGACATAACAATTCTTAATATATATGCACCAAACCAAGGAGCACCAAAATATATAAGACAGCTACTTATTGATCTTAAAACAAAAACTGACAAAAATACAATCATACTTGGAGACCTCAATACACCGCTGACGGCTCTAGATCGGTCATCCAAACAGAGAATCAACAAAGACATAGTGGCCTTAAACAAAACACTAGAGCACCTGGATATGATAGACATCTACAGGACATTTCATCCCAAAGTGACTGAGTATACATTTTTCTCCAGTGTACATGGATCATTCTCAAGAATTGACCATATGTTGGGCCACAAAAACAATATCAGCAAATTCAGAAAAATTGAAGTTGTACCAAGCATATTTTCTGATCATAAAGCCTTGAAACTAGAATTCAACTGCAAAAAAGAGGAAAAAAATCCCACAAAAATGTGGAAACTAAACAACATACTTTTAAAAAATGAATGGGTCAAAGAAGAAATAAGTGCAGAGATCAAAAGATATATACAGACTAATGAAAATGACAATACGACATATCAGAATCTATGGGATGCAGCAAAAGCAGTGATAAGAGGGAAGTTCATATCGCTTCAGGCATATATGAACAAACAAGAGAGAGCCCAAGTGAACCACTTAACTTCCCACCTTAAGGAACTAGAAAAAGAAGAACAAAGACAACCCAAAACCAGCCGAAGAAAGGAGATAATAAAAATCAGAGCAGAAATAAATGAATTAGAGAACAGAAAAACTATAGAAAAAATTAATAGAACAAGGAGCTGGTTCTTTGAAAAGATCAACAAAATTGACAAACCCTTGGCAAGACTTACCAAGGAAAAAAGAGAAAGAACTCATATAAACAAAATCCAAAATGAAAGAGGAGAAATCACCACGGACACCGTAGATATACAAAGAATTATTGTAGAATACTATGAAAAACTATATGCCACTAAATTCAACAACCTAGAAGAAATGGATAAATTCCTAGAAAAATACAACCTTCCTAGACTGAGTCAAGAAGAAGTAGAAAGCCTAAACAGACCTATCAGTAGAGAAGAAATAGAAAAAACCATTAAAAACCTCCCCAAAAATAAAAGTCCAGGCCCTGACGGCTATACCAGCGAATTTTATCAAACATTCAAAGAAGACTTGGTTCCTATTCTACTCAAAGTCTTCCAAAAAATTGAAGAAGAAGCAATACTTCCAAACACATTTTATGAGGCCAACATAACCCTCATACCAAAACCAGGCAAGGATGGCACAAAAAAAGAAAACTACAGACCAATATCTCTAATGAATACAGATGCTAAAATACTAAACAAAATACTAGCAAATCGAATACAACAACATATTAAAAAAATAATACATCATGATCAAGTAGGATTCATCCCAGAATCTCAAGGATGGTTCAACATACGTAAAACGGTTAATGTAATACACCATATCAACAAAACAAAGAACAAAAACCACATGATCTTATCAATAGACGCAGAAAAGGCTTTCGATAAAATACAACACAATTTTATGTTTAAGACTCTCAACAAAATGGGTATAGAAGGAAAATATCTCAACATGATAAAGGCCATATATGATAAACCATCAGCTAACATCATATTAAATGGCACTAAACTGAAGGCTTTCCCCCTTAAATCAGGAACAAGACAGGGTTGTCCACTCTCTCCACTCTTATTTAATGTGGTACTAGAGGTTCTAGCCAGAGCAATCAGACAAGACAAAGAAATAAAAGGCATCCACATCGGAAAAGAAGAAGTAAAGGTATCGCTTTTTGCAGATGATATGATCCTATACATCGAAAACCCCAAAGAATCCACAAAAAGACTACTAGAAACAATAAGCCAATACAGTAAGGTCGCAGGATACAAAATTAACATACAGAAGTCAATAGCCTTTCTATATGCCAACAATGAAACAACTGAGAAGGAACTCAAAAGAATAATCCCCTTCACGATTGCAACAAAAAAAAATAAAATACTTAGGAATAAACATAACAAAGAATGTAAAGGACTTATATAATGAAAACTATAAACCATTGTTAAGGGAAATCGAAAAAGATATAATGAGATGGAAGAATATACCTTGTTCTTGGCTAGGAAGAATAAATATAATCAAGATGGCTATATTACCCAAAGCAATATACAAATTTAATGCAATTCCCATCAAAATTCCAATGACATTTTTTAAAGAAATAGAGCAAAAAATCATTAGATTTATATGGAACTATAAAAAACCCCGAATAGCCAAAGCAATCCTAAAGAAAAAGAATGAAGCTGGGGGCATAACAATACCTGACTTCAAACTCTATTATAGGGCCACGACAATCAAAACAGCATGGTATTGGCAGAAAAATAGACACTCAGACCAATGGAACAGAATAGAAAGTCCAGAAATAAAACCACATATATATAGTCAAATAATTTTTGATAAAGGGGCCAACAACACACAATGGAGAAAAGAAAGCCTCTTCAATAAATGGTGCTGGGAAAACTGGAAAGCCACATGCAAAAGAATGAAACTGGACTACAGTCTCTCCCCCTGTACAAAAATTAACTCAAAATGGATCAAAGATCTAAACATAAGACCTGAAACAATTAAGTACATAGAAGAAGACATAGGTACTCAACTCATGGACCTGGGTTTTAAAGAGCATTTTATGAATTTGACTCCAATGGCAAGAGAAGTGAAGGCAAAAATTAATGAATGGGACTACATCAGACTAAGAAGTTTTTGCTCAGCAAGGGAAACTGATAACAAAATAAACAGAAAGCCAACTAAATGGGAAATGATATTTTCAAACAACAGCTCAGATAAGGGCCTAATATCCAAAATATACAAAGAACTCATAAAACTCAACAACAAACAAACAAACAATCCAATAAAAAAATGGGAAGAGGATATGAATAGACACTTCTCCCAGGAAGAAATACAAATGGCCAACAGATATATGAAAAGATGCTCATCTTCTTTAGCTATTAGAGAAATGCAAATCAAAACGGCAATGAGATACCACCTCACACCTGTTCGATTAGCTGTTATTAGCAAGTCAGGTAATAGCAAATGTTGGAGAGGCTGTGGAGAAAAAGGAACCCTCATACACTGTTGGTGGGAATGTAAAGTAGTACAACCATTATGGAAGAAAGTATGGTGGTTCCTCAAAAAACTGAAAATAGAACTACCTTATGACCCAGCAATCCCTCTACTGGGTATATATCCCCAAAACTCAGAAACATTGATACGTAAAGACACATGCAGCCCCATGTTTATTGCAGCATTGTTCACAGTGGCCAGGACATGGAAACAACCAAAAAGCCCATCAATAGATGACTGGATAAAGAAGATGTGGCACATATACACTATGGAATACTACTCAGCCATAAGAAATGATGACATCGGAACATTTACAGCAAAATGGTGGGATCTTGATAACATGATACGAAGCGAAATAAGTAAATCAGAAAAAAACAGGAACTGTATTATTCCATACGTAGGTGGGACATAATAGTGAAACTAAGAGACATTGATAAGAGTGTGGTGGTTACGGGGGGGAGGGGGGAATGGGAGAGGGAAAGGGGGAGGGGGAGGGGCACAGAGAGAACAAGATAGAGGGTGACGGAGGACAATCTGACTTTGGGTGGTGGGTATGCAACATAATTGAACGACAAGATAACCTGGACTTGTTATCTTTGAATATATGTATCCTGATTTATTGATGTCACCCCATTAAAAAAATAAAATTATAAAAAAAAAAAAAAAACAAACTCTCAGCAAAGTGGAAATGGAGGGAACATACCTCAATGTAATAAAAGCCATATATGACAAACCCACAGCCGACATCATACTCAATGATGCAAACTACAGGTGCACTACAATGGGCAAAACTACAGGTGTACTACAAGTGTTTTCCTTAACATCAGCAACAACACAAAGATGTCCACTATCACCATTCTTTTTTTTTTTTTTTTTAATAAATTTTTATTAATGGTAATGGGATGACATTAATAAATCAGGGTACACATATTCAAAGAAAACATGTCTAGGTTATTTTGTCATTAAATTATGTTGCGTACCCCTTGCCCAAAGTCAGATTGTCCTCCGCCACCCTCTATCTAGTTCTCTGTGCCCCTCCCCCTCCCCCTAACTCTCTCCCTCCGTCCCTCCCATGTCCTCCCTCCCCCCACCCCTGGTAACCACCACACTCTTGTCCATGTCTCTTAGTCTCATTTTTATGTTCCACCAATGTATGGAATCATGTAGTTCTTGACAGTAGCAAAGGACGATGAAGTGCAGAAATACTTATAAGATAGGGTACTACAATGAATATGATAGGTACCCTTTTCATTACTTAATGGTAACCACCCTTGAAAAAACCACCACAAAAACACTTGACTTAAAAAAGGTAGCAACAGAGGAAAGAAGTATGGAACACAAACAAACAAAAACAAATGATAGAAAAACAAAAGAGAAGAATCAAACTAGATACAAAACTAACAGAAAGCAATTTATAAAATGGCAGTAGGGAACCCACAAGTGTCAATAATTACACTAAATGTAAATGGATTAAACTTACCAATAAAAAGACACAGAGTAGCAGAATGGATTAAAAAAGAAAATCCAACTATATGCTGCCTACAAGAAACACATCTAAGCAACAAGGATAAAAACAAATTCAAAGTGAAAGGCTGGAAAACAATACTCCAAGCAAACCATTCTTATTCAATATGGTACTGGAAGCCATAGCCACAGCAATTAGACAAAAATAAATAAATAAAAATAAATAAATAAATAAATAAATAAATAAATGGTATCTAAATGGGAAAGGAAGAAGTAAAACTGTAATTAATTGCAGATACCAAGGATGTAAAAGACCTTACTTGGAAAATTATAAGACACTGAAGAAAAAAATTTAAAAAGATACAAACAAGGGTAAGCTTATACCATGTTCATAGATAACAAAAATTTAACATCATTAAAATGTTTATACTACCTAAAGCAATCTATAGATTCAACACAATTCCTATCAAAATACTAATGGTCTATTTCACAGACTAGAACAAAAACTTCTACTATTTTTATGGACTCACAAAAAATCCCTGAATTACCACAGCAATCTTGAGAAAGTACAAAATTAGAGGAATTAAGCTGCCTGATATCAAACTGGACTACAAAACCATAGTAATCAAAACAGCATGGTACTTGCATAAAAATAGACATATAGATCAATGAAACAAAACAGAGAGCCCAGAAATCAATCCACACCTATATGGTCAGTTAATACTTTACAAAGAATGCAAGAACATACAATAAAGTAAAGGCAGTTTATTTAATAAATGATGTGGGGAAAACTGGACAGACACATGTAAAAAAATGAAACTAGATCACCTTATATCATACACAAGAATAAACTAAAAATAGATTAAAGAATTATGTTTCAGACAAAAAAAAACAATAAAAAAGGAAGAAGAAATCATAAGCAGTAAAATCTCAAACATTTCTCCTAACAATATTTTTTTCTGATATAACTCCTTGTACAAGGGAAACAAGAGAAAAGATAAACAGATAGGACTCCATCAAACTAAAAAGTTTTTGCCCAGCAAAAGAAATCATCAACAAAATGAAAAAAAAAAACCTCAACTCACTAAATAGGAGAACATATTCTTTGATACATCTGATGAGAGATTAATATTCAAAATTTATAAAAAACTTATAAAACTAGCCTGACCAGGTGGTGGCGCAGTGAATAGAGCATCTGATTGTGATGCTGAGGACCCAGGTTCGAGACCCCAAGGTTGCCAGCCTGAGGTGGGCTCATCTGGTTTGAGCAAAAAGCTCACCAGCTTGGACTCAAGGTCGCTGGCTCAAGCAAGGGGTTTCTCTGTCTGCTGAAGGCCCGTGGTAAAGGCACATATGAGAAAGCTATCAATGAACAACTAAGGTGTCGCAATGCACAATGAAAAACTAATGATTGATGCTTCTCATCTCTCTGTTCCTGTCTATCTGTCCCTGTCTATCCCTCTCTCTGACTCTCTCTCTGTCTCTGTAAAAAAACAAAACAAAAAAAAAACAACAAAAAAAACCAACCTTATAAAACTCAACACCAAAAATATCCAATGAAAAAAATGGGCGAAGGACCTGAAAAACCCTTCTCCAAAGAGGACATACAGATGGACAATATACATATGAGATGATGCTCAATGTCATTAATCATCAAAGAAATGCAAATTAAATCCACAATGAGATATCACCTCACACCTGTCAGAATAGCTATCATTAATAGATCAAGAAACAACAAGTTTTGTAGAGTGTGGGAAAAGGAAATATCATGCACTGTTAGTGGGAATGCAGATTGATTGGTACAGCCACTGTAGAAAGCAGGATGGAGTTTCCTCAAAAGATTAAAAATGGAACTGCCTTTTGACCCAGTGATTCCACTTCTAGAAATCCTGAAACACTATTTCAAAAGAACATATGCACTTCAGCAGCCACCACCCTCATGAGTCAGCAGCTAATAACATTGGGCTAGACCCTCCACCAGCAAAGATTACAACTCCCTAAAGGTGTAGATGATGGTTAACATTTTTTAGTAATAAAGTACTTTTTTATTAAAAAAAAAAGAACATATGCATCCCTATGTTCAATGTAGCATTATTTACAATAACATGATCTAGAAACAGCCCAAGTGCCCATTGGTAGATGATTGGCTAAACAAGCTGTGGTATATATACACAATGGAATGCTGCATGGTCATAAAAAATAGAAAACAATTACTTTTTGTGATAGCATGGATGGATCTAGATAGCATTATGCTAAGTGGAATAAGCCAGTCAGAGAAAGGCAATTATCATGTTTTCTTTCTTTCTTTCTCTCTTTCTTTCTTTCTTTCTCCCTTCCTTCCTTCCTTCCTTCCTTCCTTCCTTCCTTCCTTCCTTCCTTCCTTCCTTCCTTCCTCCCTCCCTCCCTCCCTCCCTCCCTCCCTCCCTCCCTCCTTTCTTTCTTTCTTTCTTTCTTTCTTTCTTTCTTTCTTTCTTTCTTTCTTTCTTTCTTTCTTCCTTTATTTTTTATTGAGAGGCAGGGAGGCAGGGAGACAGAGAGACAGACTCCCGCATGCATCCCAACCAGGATCCACCCAGCAGGACCCCTATAGGGCAATGCTCTGCCCATCTGGGGTCACTGCTCTGTTTCTCAGCAACCGAGCTATTTTAGTGTCTGAAATTAGGCCATGGAGCCATCCTCAGTACCCAGAGTCAACTCACTCTAACCATTCAAGCCACAGCTGTGGCAGGGGAAGAGAGAGAGAAAGAAGGGTGAAGGGGAAAGGTGGGGAAGAGGAGAGATGGAGAAGCAGTTGGGCTCTTCTCCTGTGTTCCCTGACTAGAAATCAAACCTGGGATATCTACATACCTGACAATGCTCTACCACTGATCCAACTGGCCAGGGCCTAATACATGTTTTCACTCATTTGTGGACTCTAATGAACAAAATGAACTAACAACAAAATAGAGACAGACTCATAAATAGAGGGGAGGCTAACAGCTGTCACGGGTGGGAGGCTGAGTGAGGGGGTGGAGGGATTGAGCAAAAATGGACAACAAAAACTTTGTAGAAATAGACAACATATGGTGATTGCTGGTGGGAGGGTGGAAGAGGGTATGAGGGGATAAATGTGGTGATGGAAAAACACTTGACTTAGAGGGGGTGAACACACAATACAGTGCGCAGAGATGTGTTGTATAATTGGGCACCTAAAACCAGTATAATTATGTTGACCAGTGTTACCCCAATTGATTCAATTTATAAAATTTCTACTTAAAACAACTCCAAAAGAATTAAATGATACAGTCTATGTAAAGGTGTTTGACACATTTTATGTGCTTAGCATTCAGGAAAATCATAATGTTAACAAGTAATTAATTCAATCAATTATTTGATATGTCAAATAGTTTTTGAGGATTTGAATTATGCAGTGATGAGCAAAATAAAAAATGGTTTCTACTCCCATAGAAATTACACTTCAGAGAAGGATACTGACAGTGAACCAAAAAGCAAATAATTATTGAAACTAAAAGTTTTGAGAAGTGCTACAAAAGAAATGGATAAGGTGTTGTAACAGAGAACAACATAGATGGATCTCCTTTTGATAGGATGAGCTGGAGATGCTGCTATAAAGAGGTGATGTTGAGGCTGAGAACTGAAGATGAGAAGGAAGAAATTATACTCTCTCATGAAGAAAGATAGGAGTGGAGGAGACTAAAGGGCAGTTGAAACACAAGGAGCAGCACATGCAACAACCCTGAAGCAAGAGAGAAGTTGTACAGTGGTAGGGGGCAAGGGCACAGAAAGAAGACAGTTGAAACAGAGGATATCACCAAGAAGAGATAAGCTCATAGATGCAAAGGTAAAGATCATGTACTGCATGTAGACAATGATAAGGACTTATGGTTTCATTATGATTGAAATGGAAATCAGACATTTTTTAAGGAGCAGGGTGCCATGATCTGCTTTATATTTTAAGCCAATCATACACACTGATATGAACAGAATAAAAAAGTGAAAAGGCCAATTAGGAAGTTGTTGCAGTTATTCAGTTAGGAGATGGTGGTTTAGCCTAGGATAAAAAGGACTTACCTGCTAACTTTGGGAAATGAAGAAATGGCCAATATTATGATTATGTTGTTTTCTTACTAATGTGTCAGATAGAAGAGATGATGTTGAATGTAAAATAGTAGCAAGAACCACCAGATGGTACTTCCAAGCAGGGAGCTAGAAATCTAAGAGATCAGCAGGGGCTAAAGATCTAGAAATGGAAGTCATTGTTATTGAGAGTATGATTGCATAGAAACAGATGACATCAACAAGGGAGAAAGAGACGCAAGAAGGAATAGAGAAGACCAAAGACAGAACTGGATATAGCACTCATATTAATTTTATTTTTGTTAAGAACTGTTTTTAGTTACAGAAGTGATGTAATCATAATACAGGAAATTCAGAAAGTAGTAAAAAAATCTCTAAAAATCTAACAACCTAAATCCATATGAGATGTGTGAGAGAGAGACATGGTGGGAGAGAGCCACCAAAACCCCTGTGCTAAGTCATTCTCCAGTACTGTAGTCTCATCATCTTCCTTGGGAGGAGCACTCAGAAGTATCAGCTTTAGGGAAAGCAATTGTCCCATTATCAGGGATCCTTCTCACTCCATCCTGCAGAGATTGAGCTCTTCTGAGGAATCAGTGGTCTTGGCCAGGGAGAAGAGCTCTGGAAATACTCAGGGGTGACATTGACTTAGTTGTTTGGCTTTGAAGCAGAAGATATTTCCTCATTTTCCCAAGAGTCTGACGGGTGCTACTGCCTCACAGGAGCATCAGCTGAACCACTCTCCTGGCTGCCAGAAAACTCACTCTTTGGGCTCCAGAGGTTGCAGCCACTTGACTCTTAATGGCTCTTCCCTGCTGAGGTCAGGGAAGACTACTTGGGACATACTCAGATCTGTGGCTGTGGCATGGAGGTCAATCCCACCTCCTTTCCTGAAGCCTGACGAGTACATCCCCCTCAAGGGAGATCTACTAACCTCATCCGCTTGAACCCACCAGAGGCTCTTTCAGTGAATGAGCCTAACAGGCAGCCAACAGCCAGAAACAGCCAGAGGTGGATCCCAGGTTGCTTTGGGACTTCTGCTAACTTTCCCACCAGCCTAGTGTTGGTAAAATTTAGCCTTTGTGTGCAGCTTGGTTCTTTCTGCATGCACTTAAACCAAACAGAGGCAGCCACAAACTGTGGATTACTTGTGGTTTAAATATGTTGCTGAGGGCCAGTCATAGGCAGCATATTACATTGTCCTGCACTGGGTTCCCACCCAAAAGGCCCAACACAACCAGTGGGCAGCTTCAGACAACATTAGAACAGGATTCAATTAGCTTCACAAGTAGCATATCCAAAGTAAGAGTTCATCAGAGAGCAAACTCAGCTGAGGCAAATTCTGTTTCTTGTGGTCAGCATGTGCATAGCAGATTGCATGAATTGGTTGAGGTAGAGCTTCACATTTAGCCAGCATGAGGGTAAATTAGATACACAATGGGCAAACAGCAATCAACTACAACAGGAGGGACAACCCATACAAGGAACAATCCTAGAGCACCTACCAAAGGTGATCAAAGAGACTGTACCACTAGATGTGAAATATCAAATACTATATAAGGCCACCTCACAAAGAATAGGAATCATAGCATATTTATCTAACACACAGAAACAAACACAAAGAGGCAGCCAAACTGGGGAGAAAAGGAAACGACCCCAAATGAGAGAACAGGAGAAATCTCCAGAAAAAGAGTTAACTGAAATGTTGATAAGCAATTTATCATATATAGAGTTTACAGTAATGGCTATATGGGAAGTCAAATAACAAAGTGAGAATTTCAACAAAGATATAACAAGTATAAAAGAGGACATAGAAACCATGAAAAGGAACCAGTCAGAAATGAAGACTACAATATTCAACAACAAGCATACATTGGAAGAAATAAACAGTAAGCTGGATGAAGCAGAGGATCAAATCAGAAATTTGGAATACAAGGTAGAAAATAACATCCAATCAGAGCAGCAAAAAGAGCAAAGAGTTTAAAAGAATATGTATAGTTTAAGGTACTTTTGGTACAATATGAAAGATAACAACATCTCCATTATAGGGGTATCAGAAGGAGAACAAGGGATTCAGAACCTATTTGAAAAAAATAATAACCAAAATTTCCTTACTTGGTGAAGAAAAAGACACAAGTCCAGGAAGCACAGAGAGTCCCACACAAAAGAGGCCCAAATTGGGCCACACCAAGACATATTATAATTAAAATGGCAAAGATTAAAGAAGAAGAGAAAATCTTAAAACCAGCAAGAGAGAAGCAGTAAGTTACTTACAAGGGAATTTCCTAAGTCTGTCAGCTGATTTCTCAACAGAAACATTTCAGGCTAGAAGGGATTGGCATGAAATATTCAAACTGATGAAAAGCAAGGACCTGCAACCAAGGCTGCTTTACTCAGCAAGGCTATCATTTAAAGTTGAAGGAGAAATAAAAAACTTCTCAGGCAAAAAAAAAAATACAAAAAAAAGCTAAGAATTTGTTACCACCAAATTTGTATTATAAAAAATGTTAAAGGATCTGCTTGAAGAAGAAGAAGGAGAGAAGAAGAAAAAGAAGAAGAAGAAGAAGAAGAAGAAGAAGAAGAAGAAGAAACAAAGGACAGTTAAAAGAACAAAAAGGCAATAAATAGGTACCTATTAATAATTACTTTAAATGTAAATGGCTTAAATACTCTAAGCAATAGACATAAGGTAACTGAATGAATTAGAAAGCAAGACTTATATATATGCTGTTTACAAGAGACCCACCTCAGAACAAAAGATACACACTGACAAAAAGTAAAAAGATGGAAAAAAACTGTTTCATGCAAAGGAAATGAAAACAAAAAGCTGAGTTAGCAATACTTATATCTGACAAAATAGACTTTAAAAGAAAAGTTATAGTAAGATACAAAAAAGGGCACTACATAATGATAATTAAAAAAAGCACTACAGCAAGAAGTTATAACCCCTGTGAATATTTATACACTCAATATAGGAGCACCTAAATATATCATACAAATCTTTATGAACCAAAAAAAAAGATTGAAAGAAATGCAGTCATAGTAAGGGATTTTAACAACCCACTGACATTAATAAATATATATTCTAGAAATCAAATCAACAAACAAACAGCAGCCTTAAGTGACACACTAAATTGATATCTTCGGAGCATTTTACCCCAAGCAGCAGAATATATACATTCTTTTCAAGTGCACATGGAACATTTTCTAGGGTAGACCACATGTCAGGACACAAAACAAATCTCAATAAATTTAAGAAGGTTGAAATCATATCAAGCATCTTTTATGATCATAATGGTGTGAAAATGGAAATCAAGCAAAAAACAACAAACATAAAAGCATAGAGACAGGAAAGCTAAATAACATGTCACTAAACAATGAATGGGTTAACAGTGAGGTCAAGGAACTAATCAAAAGCGACCATGAAACAAATGAAAATGAGAACACAACAACCCAAAATCTATGGGACATAGCAAAAGCTGTACTAAGAGAAAAATTCAAGCATTAATAGACTACCTCAATAAACAAGAAAAATCTCAAATGAACAATCTAACTCTAAACCTCACAAAATTTTTTAAAAAGATCAAAATGAGTAAAATGAAAAAAATAATAAATATCAGAGCAGAAATAAATTAAATAGAGTCTAAAACAATACTTTAAAAAATCAGTAAAACCAAGAGCTGGTTCTTTGAAATGATAAACCAGATTGAGAAACCTTTAAACAGACTCATCAAGAAAAAAATAGAGAGGTCCCAAATAATAAATTTGAGACGAAAGAGAAGTAACAAAAGACACCAAAAAGATACAAAGGGTCAAAATAAAATATTACCGAAAACTATATACCAACAAATTAGACACTGTGAATGAAATGGATAAATTTCTAGAAACATACAATCTTCCAAAACTGAATTTGGAAGAATTAGAAAATCTGAATAGATAGTTGACAGCTAGTGAAATTGAAGCAGTAATAAAAAAACTTCCAATCAACAGAAGTCCCTAACTGAATTGCTTTACAGGTGTATTTACCAAACTTTCAAAAAACAATTAACAACTATCCTTCTCAAACTATTACAAAAATTCAAGAGGAGGGAAGACTCTTAAGTTCATTTTGCAAGGCCAGCATTATATTAATTCTAAAATAAGAAAAAGAGATGGGTGGAGAGTAATGATATTGGCAAAAAAACAGACATAGAGACCAATGGAACAGAATCAAGAGCCCAGAAATAAAACCATATATATATAAACAAAACTTGAAAACATTGGCATGTAAATTCACATGCACCCCCACGTTCATCGCAGCATTATTCACAGTGGCCAAGACATGGAAACAACTAAAGTGTCCCTTAATAAAGGATTGGATAAAGAAGATATGGTACATATATACAATGGAATACTACTCAGCCATAAGAAATGATGACATAGTGACATTTATTACAACATAGATGGTCCTTGAGAACATTATA
The DNA here is from genome assembly GCF_036850765.1 of Saccopteryx bilineata. NCBI lineage: Eukaryota > Metazoa > Chordata > Mammalia > Chiroptera > Emballonuridae > Saccopteryx > Saccopteryx bilineata. Next base: position 75,271,540 of record NC_089502.1, read on the forward strand.
CTGAGTGAAATAAGTAAATCAGAAAAAGCTAAGAACTGTATGATTTTACACATAGGTGGGATATAAAACTGAGACCTATGGACATAGATAAAAGTGTAGTGGTTACCAGGGGGAGGGGGTTGTAGGGGAGAGAGTGGAGGTAAGTGTGTAAAGACGGATGAATATACAGTGATAGAAAATTATTTGACTTTGGCTGATGGTTCTACAATATAATCAACAGTTCAAATGTTATAGAAATGTTTACCTGAAATCTATGTACTCTTATTGATCAAAGTCACTCTATTAACATTAATTTTCTAAATAAAATTTAAAAAATAACAAACAACAACAACAAAAAACACTGGTCTAGTGGACTAAGGTAAAAGACTTTGAACCCTTATTTGAAAGCCTATACATCAGTAGTCCCCAACCCCCGGGCCGTGTACTGGTACCGGTCCATGGGCCATTTGGTACCAGTCCACAGAGAAAGAATAAATAACTTACATTATTTCTGTTTTATTTATATTTAAGTCTGAACGATGTTTTATTTTTAAAAAATGACCAGATTCCTTCTGTTACATCTGTCTAAGACTCACTCTTGATGCTTGTCTCGGTCACGTGATACATTTATCCATCCCACCCTAAAGGCCGGTCCATGAAAATATTTTCTGACATTAAACCGGTCCATGGCCCAATAAAGGTTGGAGACTACCGCTATACATGACTTTCCTATATTCTAGACTAGAGATTGTTCAGTAAGATGGCTCTCAGAGACAAGGCAACCAACATGCACATTTTGGAGTGTGTTTACAGCTGGAATGAAGCTGCTGCTGGGTTTTGTCTTGTTCTCTTTCTGGCTAGACATGGAATAGATCAGAAGGAAAGTATTCTTTGCCTGAGCTGGACAGGGGTTTGGGTAGACCTAAGTTCACATCCCTCTTATTAGCGATGTAATTGGCACACTTATCATTAAACTGATCCTTAACTGGACTAAATAGTATTACAGGTGCTGTATAATTCTGACATGCTATAACTATAGTTACCCATTGGTCTGTTCTACAGTCTTGTTGACTTCCTGCCTTAATCAATCCAAACATTATTTACTTCCCAAAATCCCTGATCCACTTGTGTCTTCCTCACTCTCAGGAAGTAATCTTGACTTCACTTTCTATTTGACAGACCCTCTAAGTCATCTTCCAGCATGATTTACTTCAGCATCCTCCCTTACCTAGTCTATTCTTGTCTATTTTTTTCTTATGTCGAGAAAGAAATGTCTTACTCCCAGCTTCTAATTCCAACCCCTCCTACTTCTGTAAAGACCGTGCTCCATTAATTATATCCTGTCAACAACATTTGCAGTTTCTCCCTTTCTTCTGCTTCCTTCCTCTTCTATAAATATACTCAGATATTTCTCATTCTAAAAACCCTCCCTGGATCCAGTAACCACTTCAAGATTTTGTTCTTCCCCTTCCTTTTGTCACCAAGCTAAAACTGGTCATCTGTACATGTGTCTGTATTTCCCTTACGAGGTCAACAATAACAGTTTAATGCCACTTACTCCATTACATTATTCTGCTCTACTAAATACGCCTTCTGTTCGTATTGCTGAGCACTCTTCTCCCATTTCTGATAGCAGGTTACTCTGAAACACATTGTTAAGTGAGGAAGCAGGATATAAGATAACATTCATGATACTTAAAAGCCTAGGAGAAAAAAATATATTCTAAATGATAAAATGGTTAATTTAGGTCCGTGATGGCGAACCTTTTTATAAAAACTGCTCACTTTTGCAGTGCTGGTCAACCTGGTCCCTCCTACCCACTAGTGGGCATTCCAGCTAGTGGGTGGACACACATCTCTAGTTCATTCAGTCCTCCCTCTGCTACATCCCAGAGTAAGTGGCTGCAAGTGAAATTTTGTGTATTAGTCCTTTAAGAGAGTGCCTGCTTCTCTTTGAACTGTCATCACTTTTTGAAAGACAGAAACCTAACTGCTTTTCACAGGAAAATGCTCTGTAGGCACTTCTTCTCAGCTTTGGTAGTATGGGCTATGAAGCACAGATTGTGGTTCACAGCCAACACTACTCAGGGCTAATTTCCCCATAGCTCAGATATCCCTCTGGAACCTTGGCCACACTCATGAGAGTGGGAGCAGCTTTTTTTTCCATCTCTGCCCTTCCTGTTAGTCTCAATGTAGCTTCTTCCATGAATCCTTGGTTATAAGACTTATTTTCATTTAGTCTTGAGTTGGTTAATCAGGGTTGCTGTTCTTAAATTTAGTTATAACTCCAGTTTGGTCCTGAGAGGAGGTGAGTATAACATCCACTTACTCTGCCACCATCTTGGATTTGCCCCAAATTAAAAAAAATTATCAACGTACTGGTCATTGGCAAGTGAAACCATTAGAGAAGAAGTTCATGCTAGGCCTGGTCTTACTGAACAATTTTTATATTTAAGCTCTTTTTGGCAACCTGAGCTTCCTATAATGGTAAACTCTTGCTTAGGCAACAATTAAGAGCCCAGGAGTGTTCAAGCACTTCATTTAAAAATTTTATTTGGGTGGGGGCAACTTCTTGTCAGCTGATACAGGGTGAAAAACATTCCTACTGAACAAACCTCAGAGAATACTGCAGAACTTAGACAGGATAGGCTGTAGGTTTTTTAACAAGGAAGAAGCCTGCAGGAAACAATCCCATGGAACACTAAGGCAAATTTAACTAGATATACTTGGGGAACTAAACAGAAGTCAACATGCCCCCCTACCTTCTAAAGCTGGTGGCTCTGATTGGCTTTCATTCTTAGGGTTGTATATTGAAAAGAGAGACTTGGCAGCTTTTAAAACCTCCTGTTCTTCAGGCAGTGACTAGGGCATCTTCTTCCCAGCAAAAACAGGTTACAAAATGCAAAAATCCTGGGGAGAGTGGACCCACAGAGTGCTGAAGCATACTGGACACACCTGAAGGCTCATAGAAAGGCACCTTGAGAGCAATTAGCTGATTTTGCTGGTGGCTCTGACTGACAGAGCCTTACCCAGAGCCCTGCAATGAGTGGGGATAGAGTGGGGATTTGCCAGCTCTTTGAGCCTCTTACTCTCCAGGCAGAGGCAGAGGCAGAGGCAACCTCATAGCTGGATCATCAGGCTGCTAGTTCAGGAAGGAGAGACTAGGAAAGAGGCTCTGGGAAGATGGACTCTCCCATTGTTGGAGCCTGCAAATGCAACAAGCCCCAACTACCAACAAGACTGAAGCCTAGTATATGACATCACCATAGAGATTCATCAAATGCTAATCTCTACCTAAGCGTGCCACAGGGGCAGAGTCTGGAGTACAGAGCTACCAACAAGGTAGAGGGAGAGGAAAGAAAAAGGAAGATAACTTCTCAAAATCAAGAAAAATCCACAGACTATAACTTTTTCCACTTTTTTTTGTTTCTTTCATCTTCTTGTCTTTATTATTTTTTTTCTTCCACCTCGGTCCTTTTATTCTATACTTGTCTTATTCTTTTCTCTTCATCTTGAACTACATTACCCATAAGTGTTACCTTTCCCATTTTTTTTCTTCTTCCTTTCTCTCTATGAGAATTACACTCCAAAACCATTAACTCTCTCTTCTTTTTTTTTCTTCTTTTATCTTCTTTTCTTTTTTCCTTTTTTCTTTTTTCTCCCTCTCTCTTAGTTTCTTCTTTTCTCCTTTACTTTTCCTCTCATTCAATCCTCATGAACAAATTATTTTATTTGGGACTTAAATTTTTTTGTGGCATTTTGTGTGCTTTCTACTTCACTTCTTAACTCATTAGCATTCCTCCCAACCCTGGATCTCCATTCTATCTAGTTTTTGATCCACTTAACATAATAGCATTTTTTCTTTTTCTTATTTCCCTCTTATCCATTTCATTATATCTCTCAGTCGACCATCACTGGCAATCAAATTACTTTATTCTTGATCCAAATTTTTTCCTTTTTTGTATTTTGTGGGTCCCTACCTCCTTTTTTACTCCTTTATCACTTCCCCCAACTCAGGCCCTCTGTTATAGGTAAGCTTCATTCCATTTAGCACAATATAATTCATAGTTTTTCATGATATTTTCTCAAAGAGGAAGAGAAAAAAGGAAAAAAAATAATAAATTTTATTAATTTTTATTTTATTTATTTCTTTTAACTTTTTATTCTTTATTAATTCTCATTAGTGTTATCAACAAAACCACCCTCAGATGCCATTAAAAAAAAGGAAATTGAATATCATGGGTACAAAAGACAGACATGTAGCACAGATAGATGAGAAAAATTTATGGAGAAAAAATTTAATAGATTGGAAACCTTGGAGTTAAATGACAGAAACTTTAAAATATAAATCCTAAAAATACTCAGAGATATACAAGGAAACACAGAAAGGCAATTTATGTAGTTCAAAAACCAACTCAATGAACACAAAGAATATATTACCAAGGAAATTGAAACTATTAAAACAATTCAAACAGAGATGGAAAACTCAATTCATGAACTGAAAAATGATGTAACAAACTTAGCTAATAGAACAGTCCAGATAAAAGATAGGATTAGTGACATAGAAGACAAGCAATTTGAGGCACAACAGAGAGAAGAGAGAGACTCAAAAATTAAAAAAAAATGAGAAAGCCCTAAAGGAATTGTCTGACTCCATCAAAAAGAATAACATAAGAATAACAGGTATATCAGAAGGAGAAGAGAGAGAAAATGGAATGGAGAACATATTCAAACAAATAATAGATGAGAACTTCCCAAGCCTGTGGAAAAAATGAAAGCCTCAAATTCAAGAAGCAAACAGAACACCAAGTTTTCTTAACCCCAACAAACCTACTCCAAGATATATCGTAATGAAATTGGCACAAACCAATAACAAAGAAAAAATTCTCAAGGCAGCCAGGGAAAAGAAGAATACAACATATAAAGGAAGGCCTATTACATTATCATCGGATTTCTCAGCAGAAACTCTATAAGCTAGAAGAGAGTGGACCCCAATATTTAAAGTTCTGAAAGAGAGGAACTTCCAGCCAAGAATACTATACCCATCAAACCTATCCTTCAAATACAAAGGAGAAATAAAAACATTCACAGAAACAGAAAGATGAGGGAATTTATCATCAGAACACCCCACTTTAGGAAATACTAAAAGGGGTTTTCCAACCAGATACAAAGAACAAAACAAAACCACAAGTAAAAGCTCCACCAAGAACACAATAAAGCCAAAATTAAACTGTGACAACAAAAAAAAAAAAAGAGAGAGAGAGAGAGGATGGAGATTAACAGTAGCAAAGGATGATGGAGTGCAGAAGCACTCATAAGATAGTGTACTACAATAAACATCCTAGGTACCCTTTTCATTACTTAATGGTAAACACCCCTGAAAAAACCACCACAGAAAGCACATGACTTGAAAAAGGTAGTAACAGAGGAAAGAAGTATGGAACACAACCAAACAAAAACAAATGATAGAAAAACAAAAGAGAATAATCAAACAAGGTACAAAACTAACAGAAATCAATTTATAACATGGCAATAGGGAACCCTCAAGTGTCAATAATTACACTAAATGTAAATGGATTAAATTCACCAATAAAAAGACACAGAGTAGCAAAATGGATTAAAAAAGAAAATCCAACTGTATGCTGCCTACAAGAAACACATCTAAGCAACAAGAATAAAAACAAATTCAAATTGAAAGGCTGGAAAACAATACTCCAAGAAAATAACATCTAAGAAAAAGCAGGTGCAGCAATACTCATTAATAATGATGCTGACTACAAGACAGCAAAAGTAATCAAAGACAAAAAGGGTCATTTCATAATAACTAAGGAGACACTGAATAAAATACACATAACAATTCTTAATATACATGAACCAAACCAAGGAGCACCAAAATATATAAGACAGCTACTGATTGACCTAAAAACAAAAAACTGACAAAAATATAATCATATTTGGAGACCTCAATATACTGCTGATGGTTCTAGATCGTTCATCCAAACAGAAAATCAATAAAGAGATATTGGCCTTAAATGAAACACTGGAGCAATGGGATATGATAGACATTTACAGGACATTTCATCCCAAAGGGACAGAGTATACATTTTTTCTAGTGTACATGGAATATTCTCAAGAATTGACCATATGTTAGGCCACAAAAATAACATCAGCAAATTTAGAAAAATTGAAATTATACCTAGCATATTTTCTGGTCATAAAGCCTTGAAACTAGAATTCAACTGCATAAAAGAGGTAAAAAAACCCACAAAAATATGGAAACTAAACAACATACTTTTAAAAAATGAGTCGGTCAAAGAAGAAATAAGTGCAAAGATCCAAAGATATATACAGACAAATGAAAATGACAATATGACATATGAAAATCTCTGGGATGCAGTAAAACCAGTAATGAGGGAAATTCATATCACTTCAGGCCTATATGAACAAACAAGAGAGAGCCCAAGTAAACCACTTAACTTCACACTTTAAGGAACTAGAAAAAGAAGAACAAAGACAACCCAAAACCAGCTGAAGAAAGGAAATAATAAAAATCAGAGCAGAAATAAATGAAATAGAGAACAGAAAAACTATTAAAAAATTAATAAAACAAGGAGCTCATTCTTTGAAAAGATCAATTAAATTGGCAAACCCTTGGCAAGACTCACCAAGGAAAAAAGAGAAAGGACTCATATAAACAATAGCCAAAATGAAAGAAGAAATCACCACAGACATCATAGATATACAAAGAATTATTGTAGGATACTACAAAAAACTATATGCCACCAAATTCAACAATCTAGAAGAAATGGATAAATTCCTAGAACAATACAACCTTTCTAGACTAAGTCATGAAGAAGCAGAAAGCCTAAACAGACCAATTAGCAGGGAGGAAATAGAAAAAACTATTAAAAACCTCCCCAAAAATAAAAGTCCAGGCCCAGACGGCTATACTAGTGAATTCTATCAAACATTCAAAGAAGATTTGGTTTCTATTCTACTCAAAGTCTTCCAAAAAATTGAAGAAGAAGCAATACTTCCAAACACATTTTATGAGGCCAACATAACCCTCATACCATAACCAGGCAAGGATGGCACAAAAAAAGAAAATGACAGACCAATATCTCTAATGAATACAGATGCTAAAATACTAAACAAAATACTAGCAAACTGAATACAACAACATATTAAAAAAATAATACATCACGATCAAGTGGGATTCATCCCAGAATCTCAAGGATGGTTCAACATTCATAAAACGGTTAATGTAATACACCAAATCAACAAAACAAAGAACAAAAACCACATGATCTTATCAATAGTTGCAGAAAAGGCATTCGATAAAATACAACACAACTTTATTTTTAAAAAACTCAACAAAATGGGTGTAGAAGAAAAATATCTCAACATGATAAAGGCCATTTATGATAAAACATCAGCTAACATCATATTAAATAGCAAAAAACTGAGAACTTTCCCCCTTAAATCAGAAATAAGACAGGGTTGTCCACTCTCTCCGCTCTTATTTATGGTGGTGCTAGAAGTTCTAGCCCGAGCAATCAGACAAGATAAAGAGATAAAAGGCATCCATATCGGAAAAAGAAGAAATAAAGGTTTCACATTTTGCAGATGATATGATCCTATACATGGAAAACCTCAAAGACTCCACAAAAAGATTACTAGAAATGAAAAACCAATACAGTATAGTCGCAGGATACAAAATTAATATACAAAAGTCCATAGCCTTTCTATATGCCAACAACGAAACATTAGAAAATGAACTCAAAAAATAATCCCCTTCACGATTGCAACAAAAAAAATAAAATACCTAGGAATAAACAAAACAAGGAATGTAAAGGACCTATATAACAAAACTACAAAGCATTGTTAAGGGAAATAAAAAAAGATACAATGAAATGGAAAAATATTCCTTATTCTTGGATAGGAAGAATAAATATCATCAAAATGACAGTATTACCCAAAGCAATATACAAATTTAATGCAATTCCCATCAAAATTCCAATGACATTTTTTAAAGAAATGGAACAAAAAATCATCATATTTATATGGAACTATAAAAAACCCTGAATAGGCCCTGGCCGGTTGGCTCAGCGGTAGAGCGTCGGCCTAGCGTGCGGAGGACCCGGGTTCGATTCCCGGCCAGGGCACACAGGAGAGGCGCCCATTTGCTTCTCCACCCCTCCGCCGCGCTTTCCTCTCTGTCTCTCTCTTCCCCTCCCGCAGCCAGGGCTCCATTGGAGCAAAGATGGCCCGGGCGCTGGGGATGGCTCTGTGGCCTCTGCCCCAGGTGCTGGAGTGGCTCTGGTCGCAACATGGCGACGCCCAGGATGGGCAGATTATCGCCCCCTGGTGGGCAGAGCGTCGCCCCTGGTGGGCGTGCCGGGTGGATCCCGGTCGGGCGCATGCGGGAGTCTGTCTGACTGTCTCTCCCCATTTCCAGCTTCAGAAAAAATGAAAAAAAAAACAAAAAACAAAAACAAACAAAAAAAACCCTGAATAGCCAAAGCAATCCTAAGGAAAAAAAAAAAAAACGAAGCTGGAGGCATTATATTACCTGACTTCAAATTATATTATATTATAGAGCCACGACAATCAAAACAGCATGGTATTGGCAGAAAAATAGACACTCAGACCAATTGCACAGAATAGAATGTCCAGAAATAAGACCACTTACGGTCAAATAATTTTTGATAAAGGGGCCAACAACACACAATGGAGAAAAGAAAGCCTCTTCAACAAATGGTGCTGGGAAAACTGGAAAGCCACATGCAAAAGAATGAAACTCGACTACAGTTTGTCCCTTTGTACTAAAATTAATTCAAAATAGATCAAAGACTTAAATATAAGACCTGAAACAATAAAGTACATAAAAAAAATAGGTACTAAACTCATGGACCTTGGTTTTAAAGAGCATTTTATGAATTTGACTCCAAAGGCAAGAGAAGTGAAGGCAAAGATAAATGAATAGGACTACATCTGACTAAGAAGTTTTTGCTCAGCAAGAGAAACTGACAACAAAATAAACAGCCATCTAAATGGTAAATGATATTTTCAAACAACTGCTCAGATAAGGGCCTAATATCCAAAATATACAAAGAACTCATAAAACTCAACAACAAACAAACAAACAATCCAATAAAAAAATGGGTAGAGGACACGAACAGACACTTCTCCCGGGAAGAAATACAAATGGCTAACAGATATATGAAAAAATGCTCATCTTCATTAGCTATTAGAGAAATGCAAATCAAAACTACAATGACATACCACCTCACACCTGTTAGATTAACTAATATCAACAAGACAGGTAATAAGTGTTGGAGAGGCTGTGGAGAAAAAGGAACCGTTATCCACTGTTGGTGGGAATGTAAAGTAATACAACCATTATGGAAGAAAGTATGTTGTTCCTCAAAAAACTGAAAATAGAAGTACCACGTGACCTAGCATTTTCTCTACTGGGAATATACCCCCTATACTCAGAGACATTGATACATAAAGATACCTGTAGCCCCATGTTCATTGCAGCATTGTTCACAGTGGCCAAGACATGGAAACAACCAAAAAGCCCTTCAATAGATGACTGGATAAAGAAGATGTGGTACATATACACTATGGAATACTACTCAACCATAAGAAATGATGACATCAGATCATTTACAACAAAATGGATGGATCTTGTAACATTATATGGAGTGAAATAAGTAAATCAGAAGAAACTAAGAACTGCATGATTCCATACATAGGTGGGATATAAAACGAGACTAAGAGGTATGGACAAGAGTGTGGTGGTTATGGGGGGGAGAAGGAGAGGGAGGGGTAGTGGCACAAAGAAAAACAGATAGAAGGTGACAGAGGACAATTTGACTTTGGGTGATGGGTATACAGCATAATTGAATGAAAAGATAACCTGGAGATGTTTTCTTTGAACATATATACCCTGATTTATTGATGTCATCCCATTAAAATTAATAAAAATTTATTTTAAAAATTTATTTTGCACACAAGCCACATTGCTTTCTTTACTCCATCTTAGGCATTGCAAATTCTTTTTTAATTGTCAAGTTATACTTTCAACACTTTTCTCAGGCCATTTTCCTGGCAACCTCATGACCAGGACCCCAAGGTTGATAGGACTTGCTCACCTTTAAGCAGTCTGATTGCAACAGTTCTTTACAGTGTCAAAGAAATTTGTGAAAGACTTTGAATGAGCAAAAAAGATTATTGAATGCCCTGACTTGTGTGCTCTTCTGCATTATGTGCCTTTCATTGACTTTGAGATATTAAAAAATCTTTAAGTTGTAAATAATAATAACAGTAATAATAATGCAAAATTATCTCATTCATAGAAATGCAAATTAATTTTGTCTGGTTTAATGCAATTGGTTATTGTCCCATAGATATTGACCAGTTTTACATTTATTTAAAAATTCATTTCAGGATTCTAAATTGCCTATGGGAATCTGTATCCTTTGAATTCTCCCTTGAACTAGTTGTAGCATCTTACTGCTTCCCTCCCTAATTAATGAATTAAAATTTTTTTGACATGTGTTTCTTTTATATTTGCATAAGAATCATAATTTTACCTATAAAAATTACCTGTTAACACTAATTTTCTTTTTCACAGAGGCTTACAAACTCAAGTGGACCTTTCTATTTGCCTTTATCTCTGAAAGGGGAACATCTAGTTCAGTTTACTATGATATTTTTATTTAAATTTTTTTAAAGAGAAGAATTCAAAACAACAACTATATTAGCTATAACTTCAACCAATTGTTTCTCCAGCCAGTTCTTCTCAGAATTCTGTTCTCCAACTTGCCCAAAAGACATTTTTTGGAAGAAACAATTTACTTTAACAGCAAGTTTTGGCCCCACCAGAATCTGTAGAAAGAAAGCCCTGATTTTTCCAGAATAGATCTGATCACCCCCTCAGAGGTTGAGGGCAGTCCTTATAAGCAAAGTGGTAGTTTTGCCAGTGGGTTTTGACTTTTGCAAAAGGGCAGCTTGATGTAGAAACCATTTGTACTAGAAACTTTATATTTTTCCCTCAAATTTCAAAAATATAAAGTGCATTTAAGGGACAGCTTAGCATCTGCTTCTTCAGAAATAAATGTTACTAATTAAAGATTTAAGATCAGTTATACAGAGACATTTGTTGGTTGAATTTTGAAACAAAGTAAGGTGTGGACTTGTAATCAGCTGGCTGACCACAGGAATGAAACTGGGTAAATGGAGGAATACTTCAAGGTGGAGTACAAACAAGGAAAACTATTGTGAGTTGGTTGAAAATTGAACTAGATGTCAGAAGCAAGGCCAGTGATTTCTAGTCAATTGCCTGTTTCATGCTTTTGGCTCAGCAGAAGTGAAAGAAAAGTAATTCCTATCTTTTGAAACTCCTTTAAGATTGTTAACTATACAAGCTAGTGGCTTGGAGGAAAGAAGGAAGGAGAAATTGGTTCTAGTCTAGTTAACGCATATCCTGGTCGGCAAACTGTCGCTTGTGAGCCACATGCAGCTCTTTGGCCCCTTGAGTGTGCCTCTTCCACAAAATACCATGTGTGGCTGCTACCTCGAAAAAGAATGTACCTACCTATATAGTTTAACAAATTTGGCTCTCAAAAGAAATTTCAATCGTTGTACTGTTGATATTTGGCTCTGTTGACTAATGAGTTTGCCAACCATTGCACTAACATGATGGGCATGATAGCTGAATTTTTTGAGCTTTAGTTTCTTCTTCATAAAAATAAATAGGCCTTGGCCAGATAGCTCAGTTGGTTAGAGCATCATCCTGAAGCACAGAGCTTGCCAGTACAATCTGCAGTCAGGGCACATACAGGAACAGATTGATGTTCCTGTCTCTGTCTCTCTTTACTCCTTTCTCTCTCTCTAAAAACAACAAAATAAACAACAACAACAAAATAAAAATAAATGAGTTGAACTAGGTGTTCTCCAAAGGGCCTTCTAGTTCTAACCTCTTGAGTCAGCTTTAAAAGCCAAGAAAAGATAATAGCCATGATTTTTGGAATAGTGAGGGTTAAACAAAGAGGAGCTCTGCTAAACTATGTGTGTCACACATGGTATTGCAAAACTAAGGCCTTTGAACCCAAGGGCTCAAGTTAGGGTGGGTAATAGTGACACTTAGATCATGTAGCTTCTCTGGGCTACCAGTTTATTCTCTCTGAGTAGCCAGTATCCTTTCCCCAGTAATCTGGCACATTGCTAAGGACATTTTGTTTCACTTAGTAGTCATTCATTAGTTCATGTTCATGAAAGTTCTGTTGGCTGTGAGTGCTTAGGGCCAGTGCTCAATAACTTTTGAAAGGTAGAAGAATAAATGAATAAAGTTACAAATCAAGAAAGGAAGAATCAATATAAGACTTTTTGGAAAGTTTTTACCAAGAGCACTCCTTTTCAGTAACACATTCCAGAACCCCTATGTCACTGGTCATGATACCATTTCTCCTTGATGCTATCACATATAACTTGGAGCTATTGCTGTGAGATTCCAGACCAGAACTATAAAGCAAATATTGTAAAAAGTGAATCACATGATTTTTTTAGTTTCTCAGTGCATATAAAATCTATGTGTACACTATATTTAGTCTATTAAGTATGCAACCACATTACATGTAAGAAAATGCACATAATTTAATTTAAAAATATTTGTTGCTTGAAAATGCTAACCAGAGAACCAAAATGATGATGGAGTATAAGGAAAGTACACTCATGTTCTCCCCAAACCAAACTGGAAAGACAACTAAAATATTGAACAATCATCCTGAATAACCAACTGAAGACTACTTGAACAAGAGTCTTATAAACAGTGATGATATCAGGGTAATAGTGGCATGAGAGATATCCCTGATCTCTCCCCTTGAAATTTCAACAAATTAAACAGGTATAATGCAGCAAAGCAACCCCAGCTTGGCTCACAGGGTTTTCTAAAAGATCCATGCACTGAATGGGCAAAAGGTGGGAAGGGTTGAGAAGGGGGTCAGAAGATAAGATGCACTTGAAGTTGGCTCTGGAAAGGTGAGCCCCGAACTGTCTGGGATTTCATCTGCTGGGGCTCCAGAGAGGAGAGATGTACAGAGTGCCTGGATTTTTCTTTTCTTCTAAGGTTATGGAGAAGAAGAAGCTCAGACTTTCTGGGTTTTGTCTGCTGGGGCTATGGGGCTGAGGGAAGCTCAGATTGTGTTTTGTCTGCTGGGCCTATGGTGAAGGGAGAAGCCCAGAGTGACTTGGTTTTTCTTTCTCTTGCTGGAGCAACAGAGAGAAAGGAAACTTGGACTGTTTTGATTTTGTCTGCCAGGCCTATGGAGGAGAGAGAAGCTTGGAGTGACTGGGTATCTTACTGTGAAAAGAGGCAGAAAGATTGAGGGGCAAAGGAGGAGATACTAAATCAAAGGTGCAGCAGAACAAGTGGTCACAGCCAGTGTTCTCATGGTTGCCCCACAGCCCACAGTCAGTGCAGAGACAGAGAAAATCAAAGTATGGCCCTTGAGCCTCCCATATCCCGCCTCCCTCACCTTACCATGTACGGAGAGTGGCAAAGACAGACCCCACAGCTAACTCTCCAGAGTCACTCTCACCCTTGAAGAACAGAGGTATTCCATTTCCCCTGGTCTGTTGAGATGAAGGGAGGAGCACCCAGAGGACTGAAATCATCATTGATAAAGATGTAAAGCTGTAAAGCCTATAAAACACACCTCACACACCAACATAACTGCAGACCCACCTATATCAGTAGGAAAGCATCATCTCAGTGGGGGTCAGCCCAGGAATTTCACAGAGCTAAATCTTATAACACAGCGACACCTACTGGAAGAAAACAGAAAAACCACCCAAAACTGAAATATTTTTTATTCCCACCTCTATATTTCCTTTTCTTTTGAATTTCATTTTACTTAATTTTTATATAATTAATATTAATTTTTGTGTGAATTGTGATTGTTTCTGATTTTTTGGTTCTTTCTCTTTCTTTTTCTACTTTCTCTCTTTTAATCATTATATTTTATTTTTTATATTTTTGTTGTATTTTTCACTTCTTAATTTTAATTCATTGGATGTACATAGATTCTACTGTCCCCCCAAATACCACCCCCATCCCTCATGTTCCCCACCACATCACCCTTGCCCTCCTCCCTGCAATGCCCGGTTTTGCTTCACTACTCACATCCCATCCTATCATCCCCTTTCCCTCTCTTTGCTTTCCCTCTGGACCCTTTGATCCTGCCTCTATCTCTATTCTGTTCCTCAGTTTATATTGTTCATTGGATTCCTCAAATGAGTGAAGTCATATGGTATTTTTCTTTCTCTGCCTAGCTTATTTCACTTAACATAATAGTTTCCAGGTCCATCCATGTTGCTGCAAAAAGTTAGATTTCTTTCTTTTTCATGGCCCCATAGTATTCCATAGTATATGTACCATTGGTTTTTAATTCACTCATCCACTGATGGACACTTGGGCTGTTTCCAGATCTTGGCTATTGTAAATAATGTTGTCACAAACATAGGGGTACATTTCTTCTTTTGAATCATTGATGTGGTGTTCTTGGGATATATTCCTAAAAGTGGGATGGCTGGGTCAAAAGGCAGTTCCATTTTTAATTTTTTCAAGAATCTTCATATTCTTTTCCACAGTGGCTGCACAAGTCTGCATTCCCACCAGCAATGCAGGAGGGTTCCCTTTTATCTACATCCTTGCCATCACTTATCTGTTGTTTTCTTAATAAGCACTATTCTGACTGATGTGAGGTGATATCTCATTGTGGTTTTAATTTGCATTTCTCTAATGATTAGTAAAGTTGAACTTTTTTCATATGCCTATGGGCCATCTGTATATCCTCTTTGAAGAAATGTCTATTCATTTCTTTTGCCCATTTTTTAAATTAATTTTAATGCAGTGACATTGATAAACAAGGTACATATGTTCCGAGAAAACATCTCCAGATTATTTTGACCTTTGATTATGCTGCATACCCCTCACTCAAAGTCAAATCATCCTCCGTCACCTTCTATGTGGTTTTCTTTGTGCCCCTACCCTCACCCCACCCCTCCCTCTCATTCCTCACACCCTCCCCACCCCTCCACCCCACTCCATGTTACCATCACATTCTTGTCCATGTCTCTGAGTCTCATTTTTATGTCCCATCTATGCATGGGTTCATATATTTCTTAGTTTTTTCTGATTTACTTATTTCACTCGATATAATGTTATAAAGGTCCATCTATGTTACTGTAAATGATCTGATGTCATCGTTTCTTATGGCTGAGTAGTATTCCATAGTATATATGTACCAAAGCTTTTTAATCCACTCGTCCTCTAAGGGACACTTGGGCTGTTTCCAGATCGTTGCTATTGTGAACAATGCTGCTATACACATGGGGGTGCATTTCTCCTTTTGGAACCATTCTATGGTGTCCTTGGGGTATATTCCTAAAAGTAGGATGGCTGGGTCAAAAGGCAGTTTGATTTTTCAATATTTGAGGAATCTCCATATTGTTTTCCACAGAGGCTGCACCAATGTGCATTCCCACCAGCAGTGTAGGAGGGTTCCCTTTTCTCCACATCCTCGCCAGCACTTATTCTGTGTTGTTTTGTTGATGAGCGCCATTCTGACCGGTGTGAGGTGATATCTCATTGTGGTTTTAATTTGCACTTCTCTAATGATTAGTGATGTTGAGCATTTTTTCATATGCCTATTGGCCATCTGTATGTCCTCTTAAAAGAAGTGTCTGTTCATTTCTTTTGCCCATTTTTTGATTGGATTGTTTGTCTTCCTGGTGTTGAAATTTACAAGTTCTTTATAAATTTTGGTTATTAACCCCTTATCCGACGTACTGTCAAATATGTTCTCCCATTGTGTAGTTTGTCTTTTTATTCTGTTCTTATTGTCTTTGGCTGTGCAAAAGCTTTTTAGTTTGATATAGTCCCATTTGTTTATCCTGTCTTTTATTTCCCTTGCCCGTGGACATAAATCAGCAAATATATCACTGCAAGAGATGTCGGAGAGCTTACTGCCTATGTTTTCTTCTAAGATGCTTATGGTTTCACGCCTTACATTTAACTCTTTTATCCATATTAAGTTTATTTTTGTGTATGGTGTAAGTTGGTGTTCTAGTTTCATTTTTTTGCAGGTAGCTGTCCAATTTTCCCAACACCATTTGTTGAAGAGGCTGTCTTTACTCCAATATATGCTCTTACCTCCTTTGTCAAATATCAGTTGTCCATAGAGCTGTGGGTTTATTTCTGGGTTCTCCATTCTGTTCCATTGATCTATGTGCATGTTCTTATGCCGGTACCAGGATGTTTTGAGTACAATGGCCTTTTGTTTATGCGATGAATAACATTGATAGATTTGCGAATATTGTACCAGCCTTGCCTCCCCAGAATAAATCCCACTTAATCATGGTGTATAATTTTTTCCATATATTGTTGGATCCGGTTTGCTAATATTTTGTTGATTTTAGCATCTATATTCATCAGGGATATTGACCTATAATTTTCTTTCTTTGTGTTGTCTTTGTCTGGTTTTGGAATCAGAATTATAGTATAGCTTGATATCAGGAAGTGTAATACCTCCCCCTTTATTCTTCTTTTTTAAGATTGCTGAGGCTATTCGTGTTCCCTTTTGGTTCCATATAAATTTTTGGAATCTGTGTTCTAAATCTTTAAAGTATGTCATTGGTATTTTAATTGGTATTGCATTGAATTTATAAATTACTTTGGGTAATATAAACATTTTAATAATGTTTATTCTTCCTAACCATGAGCATGGTATATGCTTCCACTTGTTTGTACCTTACTTGATTTCTTTTATCAATGTTTTATAATTTTCCGAGAATAAGTCTTTAGTCTCCTTGGCTAAATGTACTCCTAGGTACCTTATTTTTTATTTTTTTGTATTTTTCTGAATCTGGAAACAGGGAGAGAAAGTCAGACAGACTCCCGCATGTGCCCGACCGGGATCCACCCGGCACGCCCACCAGGGGTGACGCTCTGCCCACCAGGGGGCGATGCTCTGCCCCTCTGGGGCGTCGCTCTGCCATGACCAGAGCCACTCTAGTGCCTGGGGCAGAGGCCAAGGAGCCATCTCCAGCACCTGGGCCATCTTTGCTCCAATGGACCCTTGGCTGCAGGAGGGGAAGAGAGAGACAGAGAGGAAGGAGGAGGGGGTGGAGAAGCAAATGGGTGCTTCTCCTATGTGCCCTGGCCAGGAATTGAACCCGGGTCCCCCGCACACCAGGCCTACGCTCTACCACTGAGCCAAACGGCCAGGGCCGGTACTTTATTTTTTTGGTTTTAATAGTGAAGGGGATTGTTTCCTTAACTTCTCTTTCTGACTTTTCATTGTTGGTGTATAAAAATGCCTCTGATTTCTGAGTATTTTCTGTCCTGCCACCTTGCTGAATTCATTTATCAGGTCCAGAAGTTTTTTGTCTGAGATTTTAGGATTTTCTATATACAATATCATATCATCTGCAAATAATGATAGCTTTACTTCTTCTTTTCCAACTTGAATGCCTTTTATTTCTTCTTCTTGTCTGATTGCTGTGGCTAGGACTTCCAGGACTATGTTGAATAAGAGTGGTGAAAGGTGACACCCCTGCCTTGTTCCTGATCTTAAGGGGATTGCTTTTAATATTTTCCCATTGACTATGATGTTGGCTGTGGGTTTGTCATAGATGGCCTTTATCATGTTGATGTATGTTTCCTGTATTCCCACTTTGCTGAGAGTTTTGATCATGAATAGGTGCTGGATTTTATCAAATGCCTTTTCTGCATCTATTGAAATTATCATGTGGTTTTTCTCCTTCCTTTTGTTTATGCGATGAATAACATTGATAGATTTGCGAATATTGTACCAGCCTTGCCTCCCCAGAATAAATTCCACTTAATCATGGTGTATAATTTTTTCCACATATTGTTGGATCTGGTTTGCTAATATTTTGTTGATTTTAGCATCTATATTCATCAGGGATATTGACCTATAATTTTCTTTCTTTGTGTTGTCTTTGTCTGGTTTTGGAATCAGAATTATGCTTGCCTCATAAAAGGAGCTTGGAAGTCTTCCTTCCTCTTCAATTTTTTGAAATAGCTTGAGAAGGATAGGAGTTAGTTCTTCTTTGAATATTTGGTAGAATTCACTTGTGAAGCCATCTGGCCCAGGACTTTTCTTTGTTGGGAGTTTTTTGATAATTGTTTTGATCTCATTTGGTGTAATTGGTCTGTTTAGGTTTTCTGATTCTTCCAGATTAATTTTTGGAAGATTGTATGTTTCAAGGAATTTGTTCATATTATCTAGGTTGTCTAGTTTTTTGGAATACAGTTTTTCATAGTATTTTCTTACAATCCTTTGTATTTCTGTTGCATCAGTTGTTATTTCTCCACTCTCATTTCTAATTTATTTATTTGAGTCCTCTCTCTCTTTTTCTTGGTGAGCCTAGTTAAAGGTTCATCAATCTTGTTTACCTTTTCAAAAAACCAGCTCCTAGTTACATTGATCCTCTGTATTGTTTCTTAAGTCTCTATGTCATTTATTTCTGCTCTGATCTTTATTATTTCCTTCCTTCTACTACATTTAGGCTTTACTTGCTGTTATTTTTCTAGTTCTTTTAGATGCAGGGTTAAGTTATTTATTTTAGCTTTTTCTAGCTTCTGAAAATGTGCCTGTAGTGCTATGAACTTCCCACTCAGTACTGCTTTTGCTGTGTCTCATAAATTTTGAGTTGTTTTATGCTCATTATCATTTGTTTCTAGGAATTTTTTTATTTCTTCTTTGATCTCACTCTTAATCCATTCATTATTTAACAACCTGCTATTTAGTTTCCCTGTGTTAGAGAATTATTGAGCTTTTCTGTTGTGGTTGATTACTAGTTTCATGCCATTGTGATCAGAGAAAGTGCTTGCTATGATTTCAATCTTCTTAATTTTGTTGAGACAACTTTTGTCCCTAACATGTGGTCTATTCCAATGAATGTACCATGAGCACTTGAAAAGAATGTATATTCTGCTGCTTTAGAGTGAAAGGTTCAGTAGATATCTATTAAATCGTGTTGATCTAGTGTGTCCTTTAAGTCTGCTCTTTCTTTGTTAATTTGCTTTCTTGAGGATCTATCTAGTGATGTTAGTGGGGTATTAAAATATCCTACTATTATAGTATTGCTGTTGATCTCGCCCTTTTTATCCATCAAAGTCTGCTTTATATATTAAGTGCTCCCTTAGGTGCATAGATATTTATAATAGTTATATCTTCCTGTTGGATTGTTCCCTTTATCATTATGTAGTGGCCTTCTTTATCTCTTACTATATTCTTTGTTTTAAAGTCCATTTTGTCTGATATAAGTATTGCTACCCCAGCTTTTTTTCTATTTCCATTTGCATGAAATGTTTTTTTCCATCCTTTCACCTTCAACCTATGTGCATCTTTTGTTTTAAGGTGTGTCTCTTGTAGACAGCATATGTACGGGTCCTGTTTTCTTATCCATGCAGCTACCCTATGTCTTTTGATTGGATCATTTAATCTGTTTACATTTAAGGTTATTATTGATATGTAATTGTTTATTGCCATTTTATTCTTTAAAGCTGTATTCTTCTTTTGCTATATTCTTTTCCCACTTTGATCTGTTTACACCATACCCATTAACATTTCCTGCAGCATTGGTTTGGTTGTAATGAATTCCTTGAGTTTTTTTTGTCTGGGAAACTTTTTATTTCTCCTTCAATTTTAAATGATAGCCTTGCTGGATAAAGTAGTCTTGGTTGTAGGTTTTTGTTCTGCATTACTTTGAATATTTCTTGCCATTCTTTTCTAGCTTCAAGTGTTTCTGTTGAGAAGTCTGATGTCATCCTTATGGGGGCTCATTTGTAGGTGATAGCCTTTTTTTCTTGCAGCTTTTAATATTTTCTCTTTATTACTTAGCTTTGGTATTTTAAAAATGATGTGTGTTGGTGTGTGTTTCTTTGGGTTTCTTTTTAGTGAAGTTCTCTGTGCCTCTTGAATTTGTGAGAGTTTCTCCTGCTTTAATTTAGGGAAATTTTCAGCTATGATATGATTTAACAAAGCCTCTATCCCTTGTTCTTTCTCTTCCTCTTCAGGAACCCTTATGATGCGGATGTTATTTCTCTGTATGTTGTCACAGAGCTCTCTAAGAGTTTCCTCAGACTTTTTTTTTTCACTTTTCCAAAGCTGGAAATGGGGAGGCAGTCAGACAGACTCCCACATGCGCCTGACCGGGATCCACCCGGCATGTCCACCAGGGGGCGATGTTCTGCCCCTCTGGGGCATCGCTCTGTTGCATCCAGAGCCATTCTAGTGCCTGAGGCAGAGGCCACAGAGCCATCTCCAGTGCCCGGGCCATCTTTGCTCCAATGGAGCCTTGCTGCGGGAGGGGAAGAGAAAGACAGAGAGGAAGGAGAGGGGTACGGGTGGAGAAGCAGATGAGCGCCTCTCCTGTGTGCCCTGGCTGGGAATCGAACCCGGGACTCCCGCACACAAGGCCGACGCTCTACCGCTGAGCCAACCAGCCAGGGCCTCCTCAGACTTTTTGAGTCTCTTTTCTTTTTTCTTTTCCGCTTTCATGCCTTCATTCCAGTTGTCCTCCAACTCGCTGATTCGATCCTCAGCTCTCTCCATCCTGTTTTTAATTCCTTCCATTGTGTTCTTCATTTCTGATATTGTATTTGTCATCTCTGACTGATTCTTTTTTAATATTTTAATATCCTTTTTTATACTTGCTATTTCTTTACTTAGGTGTTCGTGATGACCATCCATTGTTGTTCTAAGGTCCCCAAGCATCCTTACAATCATTATTTTAAACTCCGCATCTGGAAGTTTGATTATTTTCATATCACTCAGTTTATCTCCTGAAGGTTTCTCTTGTGGTTTCATTTGGATTGCACTTCTTTGTCTTCTCATTGTGTCTGGGTGTTTGGGTGTTTTCTTTGTAGAGCTGGTTGAGTCTAGGCTTGGTGTTGTCTGCCTCCAGTTTTTACTTGTGTTGGTTCAAGGTCTTCTTGGGTTGGCATCAGCTATTATTTGTAATCCACATTAGGATTTGGGCCGCTTTGAAATCTTGATTTGTTTGTTTTCTTAACAGGTGATTGTCTTGCTTGCTGATCTCAGCAGGGGGCTTATTTGAAACTCTATCCAGGAATGGGGTGGGTGTGTCCTGAGGCCCTCAAGTCCTCTTCTGCCAGTTAATTTCTCTGGGAGCGGGTTGCTTTCTCAGCTTCAGTGGCGGGAGGTGTATCTCAGATCTCCATGGAGACCTGAGTTACTGCCCCTCCTCCTGACTTCTTGTTTTCAGCTGTGTCTTGTTGCGCTGATTGGAGTTGGAGAGATGTCTGTATCTCTGTGACCTGGAGTACTTTTGCATTTTGTTTTGTGGAAGGATCAGTCCCTCCCCATTATGGCCACCTCCAGCACTGAATGAGTCAGCTTTTCATGTCATCACCTATATTCCTCTCCCCTTCACCATCTATCTCTCTGTCTTTCCTTTCTTTTTGGAAGACAAGCGGGCCCCTTCAACACACCTCTTTCCCTGGTCGCCAGACAAGTGGCTGTGAGCAGTATTTACTGCTCTTTTCCTTGGGTTGAGAGTCCAGCCTCACCCCCCCCATTCCTGTAAGCAGGGGAGATTCAGGTGCTCCCTACCAGGTTTGTTGTGGCTTCTTCTTTGCTCCTTGGTTTTTGAAAGCTGTTCTTGTAGTACAGATTTTGTTTTTCATGCTGATTGTTCATAAATTAGTTTATAATTCAGTTCGGTGGTGTGAGCTGGGACTCTGTGCATCTGCCTACTCTGCTGCCATCTTCAGGTCCCTCCTCCTCACCCATTTTTTTATTGGATTGTTTATCTTCCTGGTGTTGAGTTTTACAAGTTCTTTATAAATTTTGGTTTTTAACCTCTTATCAGATGTATTATCAAATATATTTTCCCATTGTGTTGTTTGCCTTTTTATTTTGTTCATATTGTCTTTAGCTGTGCAAAAGCTTATCAGTTTGATATAGTCCCATTTGTTTATCCTGTCCTTTATTTTTCTTGCCTGTGGAGATAAATCAGCTAATATATTGCTGCAAGTGATGTCGAAGAGCTTATTGCCTATGTTTTCCTCTAGAATGCTTATGGTTTCACGGCTTATATTTAAGTCTTTTATCCATTTTTAGTTTATTTTTGTGAATGGTATAAGTTAGTGATCTAGATTCATTTTTTTTTTGCAGGTAGCTATACAATTTTCCCAACACCATTTGTTAAAGAGACTGTCTTTACTCCATTGTATGCTATTACAACTTTTGTCAAATATCAATTATCCATAAAGTTGCAGGTTTATTTCTGGGTTTTCAGTTCTGTTCTATTGATCTATATGCCTGTTCTTATGCCAGTACCAAGCTGTTTTGATTACAATGGCATTTTTTTTATTTAATTTATTCATTTTAGAGAGGAGAGAGAGAGGGAGAGAGAGAGAGAGAGAGAAGGGGGGAGGAGCTGGAAGCATCAACTCCCATATGTGCCTTGACCAGGCAAGCCCAGGGTTTTGAACCGGCGACCTCAGCATTTACAGGTCGACGCTTTATCCACTGTGCCACCACAGGTCAGGCTCTTTTGATTACAATGGCATTGTAGTATAGTTTGATATCAGGAAGTATGATACCACCCACTTTATTTTTCTTTTTCAAGATTGCTGAGGCTATTCATGGTTTTTTGTTTTTTTGGTTTTTTTTGGTTCCATATGATTTTTTGGATTATTTGTTCTATGTCTTTGAATTATGTCATTGGTATTCTAATAGGAATTGTATTGAATTTATAAATTGCTTTGGATGATAATTGTATTGAATTTATAAATTGCTTTGGATGATATGGACATTTTAATGATATTTATTCTTCCTAACCATGAACATAGTATATGCTTCCACTTGTTTGTATCTTCCTTGATTTTTTTATTAATATTTTATAATTTTCCAAGTTCAAGACTTTACCCTCCTCGGTTAAATTTACTCCTAGGTACTTTATTTTATTTTATTTTATTGTTGCAATAGCGAAGGGGATTTTTTTCTTAATTTCTCTTTCAGACAAATCATTGTTGGTGTATAAAAATGCCTCTGATTTCTGAGTATTAATTTTATATCCTGCCACCTTGCTTAATTCATTTATCAGGTCCAGTGTATTTTGACTGAGACTTTAGTGTTTTCTATATACAATATTATGTCATCAGCAAATAATGATGGTTTTATTTCTTATTTTTCAATTTGAATGCCTTTTATTTCCTATTCTTGTCTGATTGCTTTGGCTAGGACTTCCAGACCTATGTTGAATAAGAGTGGTGAAAGGGGGCACTCCTGCCTTGTTCTTGATCTTAAGAGGATTGCTTTCAACTTTTGCCCATTGAGTATGATGTTGGCTGTGGGATTGTCACAGATAGCCTTTATCATGTGGAGGTGTGTTCCCTGTATTCCCACTTTGCAGAGTTTTGATCATAAGTGGGTGTTGGATTTAATCAAATGGGTTTTTGCATCTATTGATAGTATCATGTGGTTTTTCTCTTTTCTTTTGTTTATGTGATGAATCACATTGATTGATTTGTGAATGTTGTACCAGCCTTGCCTCCCCAGAACAAATCCCACTTGATCATGATGTATGATTTTTTTTTTCATGTACTGTTGTATCTGGTTTCCTAATATTTTGTTGAGGATTTTAGCATCTAAATTCATCAGGGATATTGGCCTATAATTTTCTTTCTTGTGTTGTCTTTGCCTGGTTTTGAAATCAGAATTATGCTCACTTCATAAAAGGAGCATGGAAGTTTTCCCTCGTCTTGAATTCTTTGAAATAGCTTGAGAAGGATAGGAGTTAGTTCTTCTTTGAATGTTTGGTAAAATTTGCCAGTGAAGCCATCTGGCTAAGGGCTTTTGTTTGTTGGGTGTTTTTTGATAACTGTTTTGATCTTATTTGTTGTAATCGGTCTATTTAGGTTTTCTGGTTCTTCCCTATTGATTTTTGAGAGATTATATATATATATTTGTATTTTTCTGAAGCTGGAAACGGGGAGGCAGACAGACAGACTCCCGCATGAGCCCGACCGGGATCCACCCAGCACGCCCACCAGTGGGTGATGTTCTGCCCATCCGGGGTGTCGCTCTGTTGCAACTAGAGTCACTCTAGCGCCTGGGGCAGAGGCCATGGAGCCATCCCCAGCACCTGGGCCATCTTTTGCTCCAATGAGCCTCTGCTGCAGAAGGAGAAGAGAGAGACAGAGAGGAAGGAGAGGGGGAGGGGTGGAGAAGCAGATGGGCACCTCTCCTGTGTGCCCTGGCTGGAAATCGAACCTGGGACTTTCGCACGCCAGGCCGACGCTCTACCACTGAGCCAAACGGCCAGGGCTGAGATTATATTTTTTAAAAAATTTGTTCATTTCACCTAGGTCCCTGGTCAGCAAATTGAGGTTCGTGAGCCACATGTGGCTCTTTGGCTCCTTGAGTATGCCTCTTCCACAAAATACCACATGCCGGCGCTACCTCGATAAGGAATGTACCTACCTATATAGTTTTAAAAATTGGGCTCTGAAAAGAAATTTCAATCATTGTACTGCTTATATTTGGCTCTGTTGACTAATGAGTTTGCTGACCACTGATCTAGGTTGTCTAATTTTTTGGCATAAAGTTCTTCATAGTATTTTCTTACAATCCTTTGTATTTCTGCTATGTCAGTTGTTGCTTCTTCACTCTCATTTCTAATTTTATTTATTTGAGTCCTCTCTTTTTTTCCTTGTGAGTCTGGCTAAGGGTTCATTGATCTTGTTTACCTTTTCAAAGAACCAGCTCTTGTTTTTATTAATCCTCTGTATTGCTATTTTAGTCTCTATATTATTTATTTCCACTCTGATCTTTATTATTTCCTTCCTTCTACTACCTCTGGGCTTTACTTGCTGTTATTTTTCTAGTTCTCTTACATGCAAGGATAACTTGTTTATTTGAGCTTTTTCTAGCTTCTTAAGGTATGCCCATAATGCTATGAACTTCCTTCTCAGGACTGCTTTTGCTGTATCCCATAGATTTTGAACTGTTGTATGCTCATTTTCATTTGTTTCAAGGAAATTTTTTATATCTTCCTTGATCTCATTGTTGACCCATTCATTATTTAATAACATGCTGTTTAGTTTCCAAGTGTTTCAGTGATTTTCAGTTTTCTATTGTAGTTGATTTCTAGTTTCATGCCATTGTGGTCAGAGAAGATGCTTATATAATTTCAATTTTTAAATTTGTTGAGACTTATTTTATACTCTAATATAGGTTCTATCCTAGAGAATGTACCATGAGCACTTGAAAAGAATGTATATCCTGCTGCTTTAGGGTGAAAAGTTCTGAAGATATCTATTAAATCGAGTTGATCTAGTGTGTCCTTTATGTCTGCTGTTTCTCTGTTAATTTTCTTTCTTGAGGATCTATCCAGTGATGTTAGTGGGGAATTGAAATCTTCTACTATTATAGTTTTTCTGTTGATCTTGCCCTTTATGTTCATTAAAGTCTGCTTTATATATTTTGGTGCTCCTATATTAGGTGCATAGATATTTTTAATGGTTATCTCTTTCTGTTGAATTGTTTCCTTTATCATTATGTAGTGACCTTCTTTATCTCTTGCTATAGTGCTTGTTTTGTAGTCTATTTTGTCAGATATAAGCATTGCTACCCTGATTTTTTTTTTTTTTCATTTTTGTATTGGTATTTTATTTTATTTTTTTTTATATATAATTTTATTTTTTTAATGGGGTGACATCAATAAATCAGGATACATATATTCAAAGATAACAAGTCCAGGTTATCTTGTCGTTCAATTATGTTGCATACCCACCACCCAAAGTCAGATTGTCCTCTGTCACCTTCTATCTTGTTTTCTTTGTGCCCCTCCCACCCCCTATCCCTCTCCCATTCCCCCCTCCCCCCCGTAACCACCACACTCTTATCAATGTCTCTTAGTTTCACTATTATGTCCCACCTACGTATGGAATAATACAGTTCCTGTTTTTTTCTGATTTACTTATTTCGCTTCGTATCATGTTATCAAGATCCCACCATTTTGCTGTAAATGTTCCGATGTCATCATTTCTTATGGCTGAGTAGTATTCCATAGTGTATATGTGCCACATCTTCTTTATCCAGTCATCTATTGATGGGCTTTTTGGTTGTTTCCATGTCCTGGCCACTGTGAACAATGCTGCAATAAACATGGGGCTGCATGTGTCTTTACGTATCAATGTTTCTGAGTTTTGGGGATATATACCCAGTAGAGGGATTGCTGGGTCATAAGGTAGTTCTATTTTCAGTTTTTTGAGGAACCACCATACTTTCTTCCATAATGGTTGTACTACTTTACATTCCCACCAACAGTGTATGAGGGTTCCTTTTTCTCCACAGCCTCTCCAACATTTGCTATTACCTGACTTGCTAATAACAGCTAATCGAACAGGTGTGAGGTGGTATCTCATTGCCGTTTTGATTTGCATTTCTCTAATAGCTAAAGAAGATGAGCATCTTTTCATATATCTGTTGGCCATCTGTATTTCTTCCTGTGAGAAGTGTCTATTCATATCCTCTTCCCATTTTTTTATTGGATTGTTTGTTTGTTTGTTGTTGAGTTTTATGAGTTCTTTGTATATTTTGGATATTAGGCCCTTATCTGAGCTGTTGTTTGAAAATATCATTTCCCATTTAGTTGGCTTTCTGTTTATTTTGTTATCAGTTTCCCTTGCTGAGCAAAAACTTCTTAGTCTGATGTAGTCCCATTCATTAATTTTTGCCTTCACTTCTCTTGCCATTGGAGTCAAATTCATAAAATGCTCTTTAAAACCCAGGTCCATGAGTTGAGTACCTATGTCTTCTTCTATGTACTTAATTGTTTCAGGTCTTATGTTTAGATCTTTGATCCATTTTGAGTTAATTTTTGTACAGGGGGAGAGACTGTAGTCCAGTTTCATTCTTTTGCATGTGGCTTTCCAGTTTTCCCAGCACCATTTATTGAAGAGACTTTCTTTTCTCCATTGTGTGTTGTTGGCCCCTTTATCAAAAATTATTTGACTATATATATGTGGTTTTATTTCTGGACTTTCTATTCTGTTCCATTGGTCTGAGTGTCTATTTTTCTGCCAATACCATGCTGTTTTGATTGTCGTGGCCCTATAATAGAGTTTGAAGTCAGGTATTGTTATGCCCCCAGCTTCATTCTTTTTCTTTAGGATTGCTTTGGCTATTCGGGGTTTTTTATAGTTCCATATAAATCTGATGATTTTTTGCTCTATTTCTTTAAAAAATGTCATTGGAATTTTGATGGGAATTGCATTAAATTTGTATATTGCTTTGGGTAATATAGCCATCTTGATTATATTTATTCTTCCTAGCCAAGAACAAGGTATATTCTTCCATCTCATTATATCTTTTTCGATTTCCCTTAACAATGGTTTATAGTTTTCATTATATAAGTCCTTTACATTCTTTGTTATGTTTATTCCTAAGTATTTTATTTTTTTTGTTGCAATCGTGAAGGGGATTATTCTTTTGAGTTCCTTCTCAGTTGTTTCATTGTTGGCATATAGAAAGGCTATTGACTTCTGTATGTTAATTTTGTATCCTGCGACCTTACTGTATTGGCTTATTGTTTCTAGTAGTCTTTTTGTGGATTCTTTGGGGTTTTCGATGTATAGGATCATATCATCTGCAAAAAGTGATACCTTTACTTCTTCTTTTCCGATATGGATGCCTTTTATTTCTTTGTCTTGTCTGATTGCTCTGGCTAGAACCTCTAGTACCACATTAAATAAGAGTGGAGAGAGTGGACAACCCTGTCTTGTTCCTGATTTAAGGGGGAAAGCCTTCAGTTTAGTGCCATTTAATATGATGTTAGCTGATGGTTTATCATATATGGCCTTTATCATGTTGAGATATTTTCCTTCTATACCCATTTTGTTGAGAGTCTTAAACATAAAATTGTGTTGTATTTTATCGAAAGCCTTTTCTGCGTCTATTGATAAGATCATGTGGTTTTTGTTCTTTGTTTTGTTGATATGGTGTATTACATTAACCGTTTTACGTATGTTGAACCATCCTTGAGATTCTGGGATGAATCCCACTTGATCATGATGTATTATTTTTTTAATATGTTGTTGTATTCGATTTGCTAGTATTTTGTTTAGTATTTTAGCATCTGTATTCATTAGAGATATTGGTCTGTAGTTTTCTTTTTTTGTGCCATCCTTGCCTGGTTTTGGTATGAGGGTTATGTTGGCCTCATAAAATGTGTTTGGAAGTATTGCTTCTTCTTCAATTTTTTGGAAGACTTTGAGTAGAATAGGAACCAAGTCTTCTTTGAATGTTTGATAAAATTCGCTGGTATAGCCGTCAGGGCCTGGACTTTTATTTTTGGGGAGGTTTTTAATGGTTTTTTCTATTTCTTCTCTACTGATAGGTCTGTTTAGGCTTTCTGCTTCTTCTTGACTCAGTCTAGGAAGGTTGTATTGTTCTAGGAATTTATCCATTTCTTCTAGGTTGTTGAATTTAGTGGCATAAAGTTTTTCATAGTATTCTACAATAATTCTTTGTATATCTACGGTGTCTGTGGTGATTTCTCCTCTTTCATTTTGTATTTTGTTTATATGAGTTCTTTCTCTTTTTTCCTTGGTAAGTCTTGCCAAGGGTTTGTCAATTTTGTTGATCTTTTCAAAGAACCAGCTCCTTGTTCTATTAATTTTTTCTATAGTTTTTCTGTTCTCTAATTCATTTATTTCTGCTCTGATTTTTATTATTTCCTTTCTTCGGCTGGTTTTGGGTTGTCTTTGTTCTTCTTTTTCTAGTTCCTTAAGGTGGGAAGTTAAGTGGTTCACTTGGGCTCTCTCTTGTTTGTTCATATATGCCTGAAGCGATATGAACTTCCCTCTTATCACTGCTTTTGCTGCATCCCATAGATTCTGATATGTCGTATTGTCATTTTCATTAGTCTGTATATATCTTTTGATCTCTGCACTTATTTCTTCTTTGACCCATTCATTTTTTAAAAGTATGTTGTTTAGTTTCCACATTTTTGTGGGATTTTTTTCCTCTTTTTTGCAGTTGAATTCTAGTTTCAAGGCTTTATGATCAGAAAATATGCTTGGTACAACTTCAATTTTTCTGAATTTGCTGATATTGTTTTTGTGGCCCAACATATGGTCAATTCTTGAGAATGATCCATGTACACTGGAGAAAAATGTATACTCAGTCACTTTGGGATGAAATGTCCTGTAGATGTCTATCATATCCAGGTGCTCTAGTGTTTTGTTTAAGGCCACTATGTCTTTGTTGATTCTCTGTTTGGATGACCGATCTAGAGCCGTCAGCGGTGTATTGAGGTCTCCAAGTATGATTGTATTTTTGTCAGTTTTTGTTTTAAGATCAATAAGTAGCTGTCTTATATATTTTGGTGTTCCTTGGTTTGGTGCATATATATTAAGAATTGTTATGTCTTCTTGATTCAGTGTCCCCTTAGCCATTATGAAATGGCCATTTTTGTCTCTAAGTACTTTTCCTGTCTTGTAGTCAGCATTATCCGATATGAGTATTGCTACACCTGCTTTTTTTTTGGATGTTATTTGCTTGGAGTATTGTTTTCCAGCCCTTCACTTTGAATTTGTTTTTATCCTTGTTACTTAGATGAGTTTCCTGTAGGCAGCATACAGTTGGATTTTCTTTTTTAATCCATTCTGCTACTCTGTGCCTTTTTATTGGTGAGTTTAATCCATTTACATTTAGTGTAATTATTGATACTTGTGAGTTCCCTATTGCCATTTTATATCTTGCTTTCTGTTAGTTTTGTGTCTTGTTTGATCCTTCTCTTTCGTTTTTCTATCTTTTGTTTTTATTTGGTTGTATTCCATACATCTTTCCTCTGTTGCTATTTTTTTTATCTCATGTGCTTCTGTGGTGGTTTTTTCAATGGTGGTTACCTTTGAGTAATGAAAAGGGTCCCTACCCTGTTCATTGTAGCGAACTATTTTGTGAGTACTTTTGCACTCCATTGTCCTTTGCTACTGTTAATCTCCGTCTTCTCCCCCTCTTTCTTTTTGTTGTTGTCACAGTTTAAATTTGGTTTTATTGTGTTCTTCTTGGAGCTTTTACTTGTGGCTCTGTTTTTTTTTTGTTCTTTGTATCTGATTGGAGAACCCCCTTTAGTAATTCCTGGAGTGGGGGTTTTCTGATGATAAATTCCCTCATCTTTTCTGTATCTGTGAATGTTTTTATTTCTCCTTCGTATTTGAAGGATAGCTTTGATGGGTATAGTATTCATGGCTGAAAGTTCCTCTCTTTCAGGACTTTAAATATTGGGGTCCACTCTCTTCTAGCTTGTAGAGTTTCTGCTGAGAAATCTGATGATAATCTAATGGGCCTTCCTTTATATGTTGTATTCTTCTTTTCCCTGGCTGCCTTGAGAATTTTTTCTTTGCTATTGGTTTGTGTCAATTTCATTATGATATGCCTTGGAGTAGGTTTGTTGGGGTTAAGAAAACTTGGAGTTCTGTTTGCTTCTTGAACTTGAGGCTTTAGTTCTTTCCACAGGCTTGGGAAGTTCTCATCAATTATTTGTTTAAGTATGTTCTCCATTCCATTTTCTCTCTCTTCTCCCTCTGATATACCTATTATTCTTATGTTATTCTTTTTGATGGAGTCAGATAATTCTTGTAGGGCTATCTC
The DNA here is from genome assembly GCF_036850765.1 of Saccopteryx bilineata. Taxonomy (NCBI): domain Eukaryota; kingdom Metazoa; phylum Chordata; class Mammalia; order Chiroptera; family Emballonuridae; genus Saccopteryx; species Saccopteryx bilineata. The sequence continues at coordinate 75,302,247 of NC_089502.1, forward strand.
ATTTTTTTTAATTTTTGAGTCTCTTTCTTCTTCTCTCTGTTGTGCCTCAAGTTGCTTGTCTTCTATTTCACTAATCCTCTCTTCTATCTGACCTGTTCTATTAGCTAAGCTTGTTACTTCGTTTTTCAGCTCGTGAATTGAGTTTTTCATCTCTGTTTGATTTGTTTTTATAGTTTCAATTTCCTTGGACATATATTCTTTGTGTTCATGGAGTTGTTTTCTGATTTCCCTATATTGCCTTTCTGTGTTTTCTTGTATATCTCGGAGGATTTTTAGGATTTCTATCTTGAATTCTCTGTCATTTAGCTCCAAGGTTTCCAATATATTAAATTTTTTCTCCATAGATTTTTCCTCATCTAGCTGTGTTACCTCTCTTTCTTTTGTATCCATGATATTCGATTTTCTCTTCCTTAATGGCATCTGAGGGTGGTTTTGTTGATAGTATTAATGAGATTTAATAAAGAATAAAAAGTTAAAAAAAATAAAAAAATAACAAATCGAAAAGAGTTGTTTTTTTAAAAAAAAATTAATAATGAAATAAAGAAAAATTAAATAAAATAAAAATTTTTAAAAAAGGAAATTATTCCCCCCCTCTTTTTTTCCTCTCCTCTCCTCTCCCCTCTTTCTTGAGAAAATCTTGTGGTGGACTGTGAGTTATAACAAACAATGCCTGTGATGGAGGGCCTGAATTGGGGAAAAGTAATAAAGGGGCAAAAAAGAGAGAAAGAAAAAAAAAAAAAAAGGAAAAAAAAATAAAAGAAAAAAGAAAAAAAAAAGAGCGTATGGACCCACAAAAAGCAAATAAGGAAAAAATTTGGGTCAAGAATAAAATGATTTGCTTTTAGGTGTTGGTTTTCTAAGAGTTATGATGAGAGGAATAAGAGCAAAATGGAAAAATGGGGGGACAAATTAAAAACTTACTATTGTACTTAGTGGAACAAGAACTAGATAATATGGAGAGCCAGGGATGGGAGCACTGCTAGTGAGTTAAAAAGGTGAAGTAAAAACCCCCCAAAATGCCACAAACATAGGTTTGAGTCCCAGATAAGATAATTTGTTTGTTATTGAGGTTTGAATGAGAGGAGATGTAAAGGAGAAAGGAAGAAACTAATATAGAGGGAGAAAAGAAAGAGAGAGAGAGAAAAAAAGAGGGAACCACTAAAAGAAGAAAAAAGAAAGGAGAGAGAGAGAGAGAGTTAAGGGTTTTGGAGTGCAACCCTCATAGAGAGAAAGGAAGAGAAGAGAAATGATAATGGGAGATGTAACACTTATGGGTAGTGTAGTTCAAGGAGAGGAGAGAGTAAGACCGGCAGAGAGTTAATCGGCCAAATTGGAGGAGGAAAAAAAAAGTCTCAAGAATGAAGATAAGAGAAACAAACGAACAAATATAATAAAATGGGATAGGTTATAAAGTCTGCAGATTATTCTTGATTTTGAGAGGTTATCTTCTTGCTTTTTCTTTTCTCTCCCTCTTCCTGGTCAGTGACTCTGTACCCCGGGTTCTGCCCCTTTGGCACGCTCAGGTAGAGGTTTGCAGTTGATAAGTCTCTATGGCAATGTCATGTATTGTGCTTTATTCTCGTTGGGAGTCGAGGCTCATTAGCATTTATAGGCTCCGACAGTGAGAGAGTCCGTGTTCCTGGAGCCTTTCTCCTAGTCTTTCCTTCCTCAATTAGTAGCCTGATAGTCCAGGTATGGGGTTGCTGCTGCCTCTGCCTGGATAGTAAGAGGCTCAAATTGCTGGCAACTCCCCACTCTATTTCCACTCAGCACAGGGCTCTGGGTAAGGCTCAGTCAGTCAGAGCTGCTAGCATAATCAGGCGGGCTTTCCGCCCACTCGAAGACCTCTGGCTCTGCCACTCTATCCGGTAACACAAGCGGGCGCCCACTTCCGGGGCGCTTGGAGGAAACTCTCACTCACTGTCTGCAACCAGGATATCCGGCCAGCAGTCTCACGCTCTGAGTGAAACCCCCAACCGCAGGGAAAAGTTGCAGCGTTGGAATTGAGTCTCGCTCCGTCCCCGTGTGCGGCTTTTGCAAGGCGCTGGGGCGGCCCGAGATTCCGCTTTGGCCCACACAAAGGCCCCTGACTCTGCCCCTCTCTGTGATAACACGGGCGCGCACTGCCGAGGCACTCGGAGGAATCGCTCACTCCTTATCTGCGCGCGCAAACCAGGATATGAGGCCGGCCGTGGTTCCCTCTGAGTGAAACAGCCTCCAGCACGGAAAATCTCCACCGTTGGGATTAGTTCTCACTCCCTCCCGTGCGTGGCTTTCCCAGGGCGCTGGGGCTGCCCAGAGACTCTGCCCTCAGCCCACAGAAAGGCCTCTGACCCTGCCTCTCCGTGGGGCAACACGGGCACCCACTTCCGCGGCTTAGGAAGAAATCTCTCTTCCACTAACTGCGCACCGACCAGGAGACCGGGTAAAATGGCCGCTCCGCTTGTCTTTCTTTGTTTGGGTTTGGCGCGAGTGTTAGCTTGTATTGCCCGGGTTGCCACAGGATCAGATTTTCCTCGGCTTGGATCTCTGAGCCACAGCCTGGTTCGGCCATTTTTGCTGCGGGGGCCTGGATCTATTCACCCCCTTTGCCCGCCTCAGTTTCTATATTCACAGTTACCAGAGAAAGCCGCCCTGTTTAGGTTAGTGAGGAAGGCGGAGCATTTCTTACTCCCTATTTCCTTCGGGGTTTGGTTATATATTCAGCCAATTTTTCACTCAATCATACCTTTGGGTGCATTGCGAAGAATCTGGAAGCTCCAAGCATAGGTTTCTCTGTTTCTGGTTGAAGATCTTGTTGAGTTTTGGGGGAGATTTATCGGTATCGCTTCCTACTCCGCCATTACTCTGACGTCATCGCTACCCTGATTTTTTTATTTCCATTTGCATGAAGTATTTTTTCCATCCTTTTATTTTTAGTCTATATTTATTTTTTGTTTTGAGGTGGGTCTCTTGTAGACAGCGTATGTACAGGTCCTGTTTTCTTATCCATTCACCTACCCTATGTCTTTTTTTTTTATCCTATGTCTTTTGATTGGAGCATTTAATCCATTTACATTTAAGGTTATTATTGATATGTATTTGTTTATTACCATTTTTTTCTTTAAATCTACATTCTTCTTTTACTAGATTCCTGCACCCATTGTTCTGTCTAGAGCAGGCTCCTTAACATTTCTTGCAGCACTGGTTTGGTTGTGATGAATTTTTTGAGGTTTTTTTGTTTTTGTTTTTTGTCTGAGAAGCTTTTTATTTATCCTTCAATCTTAAATGATAGCCTTGCTGGATAAAAAGTCTTGGTTGTCTGTTCTTGTTCTGTATTACTTTGAATATTTCTTGCCATTCCCTTCTGGCCTCAAGTGTTTCTGTTGAAAAGTCAAATGTCATTTTTATGGGGGTTCCTTTTTAGCCGACTGACTGTTTTTCTCTTGGAGCTTTTAGGATTCTTTCTTTATCTCTTAGCTTTGGTATTTTGATTATGATGTGCCTTGTTGTGGGTCTCTGGGTTCTTTCTTAATGGGGTTTTCTCTGCTTCTTGAACTTCTGTGACTCTTTCTTTCATCAATTTAGGGAAATTTTCAGCTATAATTTCTTCAGTCAGGTTTTCTATCCCTTGTTCTTTCTCTTCTCCTTCAGGAACCCCTATTATGTAGATATTTTGTCTTCATGTTCTCACAGAGCTCTCTTAGAGTTTCCTCAGACTTTTTAATCCTTTTCCCTTTTTGCTCTTCTCCTTCCATGCTTCCACTTTTCTTGTCCTCTAAGTTGCTGATTTGATCCTCTGCTTTATCTAGCCTGCATTCATTTCCTTCTAGTGTAGTCTTCATTTCTAATATTATGTTTGTCATTTCTGTCTGGTACTTTTTTATGATTTCAATGTTCTTTTTGATGCTTGTTATCTTTTTATTTAGGTGTTCATTATGTCCATCCATTGTTGCTCTAAGATCTTTGACCATCCTAACAATCATTATTTTAAACTCTGCATCCAGTAATTTGCTTATTTCCATTTCACTCAGTACTTTTTCTTGGTATTTCTCTTGTTGACTCATTTGGATTGCACTTCTTTGTCTTCCCATTTTGTCTGTGTATACACTCTTCTTTTGGGTGTGTTGTTTGTGTAGCTAGCTGAGTCTAGAGTTGGTATTGTCTGCCTACAATTTTTAGTTATGTTGTATCTAAGTCTTCTTGGATTGGCATCAGCTGTTGTTTGTAATCTGCTGTGGCCTACTTATCTGCTATCATTATTCTTTTTGCTATTTGTGTTGGTGTTTTCTATGTCTTAGCTGGGTCAGGTGTGGGGAGCCCTTCCTTAAGCTACCACTCTAACAAGGGTTGTTATGTCCTGAACTGATGCTCTCATATATGGCCAGTGGATGTGCCTGCCCTGGACCTCCCTGGCCAGAGTCTGGTGCAGATCAGTGGGGTTCACTGCCTATGACTGGCTCTTATCAACCTTTTTGGAGCTATAGGTGATCCAGATTTTGTAGCTGCCTCTGATGGGCTCAGGTGCCATTGTAAACATCAGCTGCACTCCTAGGCTAGTATTTATCTTCTCTTGGCCTAGGGGAAGTTCCTTTAAAAGTTCAAGTTCCCATGAGATCTGCTTTCTGTTGCCTCTTATTGCTGGCTACTTGTTGGGCTCAGTACTGTAGTTCAGTGTTTAGATATGGTATTGAATGTGACTTGTCCCTTAGCCTCAGATGTTTTCCAATGCAGACTTTTTATTTAATTTATATTCTTTTCTTCTTTTTCAGCACTCAGAAGTGTGTAGTCTCAGGGGTCCTGTGGGTGTGGCCTCTGTGTTCCTGATGTGTGGTCTGTCCTCAGCCCCCCACCCCCACTGTTGCTGACTCTGGCATTTGAGCTCAGGTGCTGCCGGTGCCAGCCCTCCTCCACAGCTGCCATGGCTTCCACCACCCTGGTGGGCTTGCATGTGCCTGCTTGGACAGACCCCGAGGTTTCCAGGACCCTACTCACCACCTGGAGCGGCCCACACTGCAGGCATGATTGAATACAAGGTCAGACCTCCGCAGCAGCCACTGTGGCCTCTGCCTTCACAAGAGGGCTCATGTGCAGCTGCTCAGACTGCTTACGCTGTAACCGGGGCTTCAGCCACTGCCAGAGGTGGGTCAATTCTGCAAGCATGATTGTGTATGAACTCCGACCTCCACAGCAGCCACCATGGCCTCTGCCTTCATGGATAGACCTGTTCTCAGCTGCTTGGACCACTTCTGCTGTCACCAAGGCCTCAGATGCCAGCAGGGGTGGGCCCACACTGCAGGCGTGATTGGGTGCAAGCTCTGATCTCTGCAGCGGCTGCCGCGGCTCCCGGCTCTACTCTCACCTCTGCAGGTAGGTCGCGTGCACCTGGTCAGACGCCTCTGCAGTCAGCCAGGCCCACGCCCGGGGTGGGCTTGTGTGCTTGCTCTGACCTCTGCAGCAGCTGCAGCAGCTTCCGCCTTTGTGGGTGGTCCTATGTGCGCTTGTCCAGACCGCCCTGTCTCCTGCATTGGTACCCTGCTGCTGCTGGCCCATCTGCTCCTGGCAAGCACTCAGCAGTATGTGTGTGGGGGAGGCAGTGCAGCTCAGAATCTAGCACTACCTGTGTCCCTAACGTGCTGCCTGCCTTTAAGCACCGTTGTTCTGACTGGATCAGGAGACTCACCAGTGGGTGGGGTAATTTCTTCCCTTTGCTGGTGTTGCTGCTTTGAGGAAAAATGTTCACTTTAGATTTGAGCATGATTCAGGACAGAGGTTAGGGTGTCCATCACTTAAAATGTCTCCCCTTGTGCCTCCAAGACCACACTATATTTTGGCAACTCCAGTCTACCCAGCATTCCATGCTCTTGGAGCCCCGGGCTGGTGGCTGTGAGTCTGTGCAGTCCCTTTAATATGGAGCCTGAGTCTAAGAGCTATGTCTCCTTCTTTCAAACAGTATCTACTCTTCTTTCTCAGCCAAATACAGTCTGTTTGCCCCTTCCAGGCTCCAAGTCTGTAGGCTGGGACTCCAGTTCTGGGGCTGAGGACCCAGAGCCCACAACTTGTTGGGCAATCCTCCCTACTGTGAGAGTCCCTCTGGGCCGCCACTCACTCCCGGGAACCAGGCAGCCCTTTTAGTGTCTCTGCCTTTCCTACCAGTCTCAGTGTGGGTTCTTTGGTGGTCCTTAGCTGTAGAATCCTCTTAGTTTAGTCCAAAGTTGGTCTTTCAAGATGACTGTTCTCCAAATTAAGTTGTAATCCACTCTAGTTCTGGGATGTGGGAGTTGGAACGTCTGCTTACTTTGTGACCATCTTGTCTTTCTTTTGCATTTTTCACTTTTAATATTTACTTTTAGTTGTTTTTTTGTTAGAGTTCTTAACAATACCACTCTCAAATGCCATCAAGGAAGAACAAATCAAATACCACGGCTACATAATATAGAGATGTATTTCAGAAAGAAAATGAAAAATTTCAATCACATGGAAAGCTTGGAGTTAAACAATTAAGAATTCAAAATTTAAGTTCTGAAAATATGTATGATGTGAGAAAACACCAATAGGCAACTTAATGAGCTCAAAACAAAATGAATACCTCACCAAACAGATCAAAACTTTAAAAACTGAGATGAAGAAGTCAATACATGCATGTATAAGTGAACTAGCAAGTGTAGCTAATAGAACAGGCCAGATAAAGGAAAGAATTAGTGACATTGGAGATAGGAGACTAGAGATGCTACTGAAAGGAGGAGAGAGACTAATGATTAAAAAAATGAGAGAGTTCTACAAGAATTGTTTGACTCCATCAGAAAGAGAAATTTAAAACTAATGGGAATATCAGCAGAAGAAAGCAGGGAGAAGGGAATGGAGAACTTAATTAAAGGAATGATTGATGATAGCTTCCTAAGCCTGTGGAAAGAGTCACATCCTTAGAAACAAGAAACAAACAGAATGCTGAGTTACTTCAAACCAAACAGACCTTTTCCAAGGCACATCATAATAAAATATTTAAAAATCAAGATCAAGCAAGAATCCTCCTGGCAGTTGAGGGAAAAAGGAGCATAACATATATTTGAAGGCCCATTAGTTTATCATCAGACTTCACAGCAGAAACTCTACAAGCCAGAAGATAGTAGACCCAAACATTCAAAGTACTGAAAAAGAGGTATTGCCAGCCAAGAATACTATATCTGTCAAAGTTATCCTTTAAAAATGAAGGAGAAATTCAAACTTTTGCAGACATACAAAAACTGAGTGAATTTAGCACCAGAAAATAACTACTGTAGCAAATACTCAAGGAAGTTATTCAAAGGTACATGAAGAACAAAACAAATCAAAACTTCAAGTAAAAGCTTCAACAAGGTCACCATAAAAACAAATATAATCAGTGACAATAATAACATAAAAGGGGAGAATATAAAGATCTGCATGAGCAAAGGAGGATGGAGTGCAGAATCACTCATAAGACAAAAGACTCTGGTACACATGACAATTTTTTTCTTAATAGTCTAATGGTAATAACCCACAAAAAAAGCCACTACTGAAACACACAGTTTAAAAAATAGAGCAGAGGGAAGAAGTATGGAACACCATCAAACAAAAAAACTGACAGAAACACAAAGGAGAAGGACCAAATGAGACAAAGAGCTACCAGAAAACAAAACATAAAATGTCTATAGGAAATCCTCAAGTGTCAATAATTACACTAAATGTAAATGGACTGAGCTCACCAATAAAAAGGCACAGAGTAGCAGATTGGATTAAAAAACCCCAACCATATGTTGCCTTTAAGAGGCATATCAAAGTTACAAGGACAAATTAGACTCAAATTAAAGGTTGAAAAATGATTCTCCATACAAAGAATACCCAAAGAAATGCAGGTATAACGGTACTTATATCTGACAATGCTGACTTCAAGACAACAAAGTTAACAGAAAAAAAGGTGGACATTTCAAGATAATAAAGGGGACATTGTATCAGGAAGACATAACAATTTTTAATATATATGCCCAAAACCAGGGAGCACCAAAATATATAAGACATCTACTAACTGATCTAAAAATAGAAAGACAAAAACACACTCATACTTTGAGATCTCAAAACACCATTGATGGCTTTAGATAGGATTTATAACCCAAGTAGAAAATTAATAAAGAAATATTAACCTTAACACACTAAACCAAATGGACATAGTAAGTATTCATAGTACATTTCACCCCAGAACATAAGATTATTTCTTCTTTTCCAGTGTGTGTAGAACATTCTTAAGGATAGACTACATGTTGGGTCACAAAACTAATATCAACAAATTCAGGGAGGTTGAAATTATACCAAGCATATTCTCTGATCATAAGTCTTTGAAATTAGAATTCACCTGCAAAAAGGAATTAAAGAAATGCACAAAAATATGGAAATTAAACAACATACTTCTAAAAAATGACTGGTTAAAAAAAGAAATAAAAGCAGAGATAAAAAATATATACAAACAAATAAGAATGACAACATGGCATATCAAAACTTCTGGGATGAGGTGAAGGCAGTAATAAGAGGGAAGTTTATATCATTACAGGCTTATATCAAGAAACAAAAGAGATCCCAAGTAAACAACCTAACATCATATCTTAAAGAACTAGAAGAAAAAGGCAACTCAAAACCAGCAGAAGAAAGAAAATAATAAAAATTAGAGTAGAACTAAATGAAATAGAGAACAAAAAAAACTATAAAAAAATTAATACAACAAAGAGACGGTTTTTGAAAAGATCTATAAAATTGACAAACCCCAGGCTAAACTAAGGAAAAAAGAAAAGAACTCATAGAAACAAAATCAGAAATTAAAGAAATTACCACAAACATGATAAATATGCAAAGGATCATAATAGAATATTATGAAAGATTATATGCCACCAAATTCATCAACCTAGAAGATATGGATAAATTCCTAGAAATATACAGTCTTTCTAGACTGAGTCATGAAGAAATAAAAATCCTAGATCGACCTATAAGCAAGAAGGAAAGAGAAACAACTATCAAAAACCTCCCCAAAACAAAAGTTCAGGACCAGATGGCTAGACTAGTGAATTCTACCAAATATTAAAGAAGATTTGGTACCTATTGTTCTTAAAGTGTAACAAAAAATAAAAGAAGGAAGAATACCCCTCAAAACATTTTATGAGGCCAACATAACCCTCATACCAAAACTTGGCTAGGACAACACAAAAAAGAAAACTACATACCAAGATCACTAATGAATACAGTTGCAAAAATCTTAAACAAAATATTAGCAAATAAAAATACAACACATTAAAAAGATAATACTCCACAATCAAATGGGATACATTCCAGGATTACAAGGATGGTTCATCATATGGAAATTAGTTAATGTAATACACCACATCAACAAAACAAAAAAAAATCATATGATCCTACCAATAGATAGAGAAAAGGCATTCAATAAGATACAACATCTATTTATGTTTAAAACACTAAATAAAATGGGTGTAGAATTAAAATACTTCAACAGAATAAAGGCCATCTATGACAAACCATGAGCTAATATCATATTAAATGATAAAAAAAATAAAGGCTTTTCTTCTAAAATCAGGAGAAAGACAAGGGTGCCCACTCTCTCCACTCCTATTCAACATAATTTTGGAAGTTTTAGCCAGAGCAATCAGGCAAGAGAAAAAAATAAAAGGCATCCATATCAGGAAAGAATAATTAAAAGTATCACTTTTTGCAGATGGCATGATCCTGTATATAGAACCCCTCCCCCCAAAAAACACCCAAAACATTAGAAACAAATCAATGAAATAAAGTTGCAGAATACAAAATCAATATATAAAAGTCCACTGCTTTCCTATATGCCAATGATGAATCATTGGAAAATGAACTAAAAAAACAATTTCTTTTACAATTGCAACAACAAAAAATAAATAAATAAAATGTCTAAGAATAAACTTAACAAAAGATGTGAAGGACCTATATACTGAAAACTACAAAACATTATTGAAAAAAATTGAAAGAGACACAATGAAATGAAAAGATATTCCATGTTTATGGATTGGAAGAACCAACATAGTTAAAATGGCCATATTACCCAAAGTAATATACAAATTTAATGCAATCCCCATAAATATCCTAATGTTAGTTTTAAATAAATAGAATAAATAATTATCAGATTTGTATAAACTATAAGAATCCCCAAATAGCCAAAGCAATCCAGAGGAAAAAGAATGAAGTTGGAGGTATCTCACTGCCTGATTTCAAATTATAAAGCAATGATAATCAGAACAGCATGGTATTGGTAGAAAAACAGACATACAGACCAATGAAACATAATGAAGAACCCAGAAATAAAATCATATATATATGGACATAATCATCTTCAACAATGGAGCCAAAAACACATAATGGAAAATAGAAAGCCTCTTTAATAAGTGAATGGTGCTGGGAAAATTGGGAAGTCACATATAAAAGAATGAAACTTGACTACGGCTTGTACATCTGCACAAAAATTAATTCAAAATGGATCAAAAACCTAAACATAATATCTGAAACAATAAAACAGAAAAAAACATAGGCACTAAGCTCATGGACCTTGGCCACAGAGAACAAGTTATGAATTTGACTCCAAAGGCAAGGGATGTAAAAGCAAAAATAAATGAATGGGACTATATCAAACTAAAAAGCTTCTTCATGGCAAAAGAAACTAACAAAAAACAAATAGGCCAACTAAATAGAAGCTAATTTTTTCAAACAACAGCTCAGCAACAAAGAAGCAAACAATCCAACTAAAAATAGAGAAAGGACCTGGACACACACTTCTCACAAGAAGAGATACAAATGGCCAACAGATATATAAAAAGATGCTCACCTTCACTAGCTATTAGAGAAATGCAAATCAAAACTAAAATGAGATACCAGCTCATACCTGTTAGATTGGCAATTATTGACAAGACAGGTAATAAGTTCTGGAGAGGTTGTGGAGAAAAAGGAACCTTCATTCACTGCTGCTGTGAATGCAAATTAATACCACTGTTATGGAACAAAGTAGGGTGGTTCCTCAAAAAATTAAGAATAGAATTACCATATGACCCAGCAATTCCTCTACTGAGTATCTACCCCCAAAACTTGAAAACATTGGTATGTAAAGTCACATGCACCCCGATGTTCATCACAGAATTATTCACAGTGGCAGAGACATGGAAACAACCAAACTGTCCCTTGATAGAGGATTGGATAAAGAAGACATGGTACATATATACAATGGAATACTACTCAGCCATAAGAAATGATGACATAGTGACATTTATGACAACACAGATGATCCTTGAGAACATTATACTGATGAAATAAGTAAACCAGAAAAAGGTAAGAACTGTATGATTTCACACATAGGTGGGATATAAAACTGAGACCCATGAACATAGATAAATGTGAAGTGGTTACCAAGGGTCAGATGGTGGAGAAGAGTGGAAGGAAGGGTGTATAGAGGAACAAATATATGGTGATGGAAATTGATTTGACTTTGGGTGATGGGCATACAACATAATCAACAGTTCAAATGCCATAGAAATATTTACCTGAAACCTATGTACTGTTATTGATCAAAGTCATCCTGTTAACGTTAATTTTCTAAATAAAATTTGAAAATAAAAAAAGGAAAAAAAAATATATATATTGCTCACAAAAATTAAGGGATATTTAAAAATGAATATGAAGCGATAAAATATTCATATATATATGCATACACACATCACATACATATATATGTGTGTGTATATATGTGTGTATGCATATATATAATTATATGTGTGTGTGTGTGTACATATACACATCTACATTAGACACTGATTTCCTAAGAATCACATTAAAATTTTCAACTTGGTGCTTATCCTTGCAGTTGGTCTTGCTTCCAGGCTTTCTAGCTTTCCAGGAGCCAGACTATTACCCTGTACATTACTTTCCTGGGTTTTTATTCAGCAAGTGCTAAGCAGATAGGAGAGGTGTTTAAATTCTAACATTAGGCTGTTTACTTTTTATTTTTTAGTCTAGGACTAGTTTTCTTGAGTTATTTAGAAGGAAGCCTTTGAAATGGAGTAATTTGTACTTTTTGCTCAATATTTGGAGACATTGAAACTGTTAGGACATGATACTACCCAATCCCCCGGAGTGTGCCTTGAGTCAGGCCCAGCTCAGATGAAGAAAAATACGGTCATTTAAAGGCACTTTGCTGTTTTATTGTATTTGTGAAAAACAGAGCTCTTATTTTTTCAAATATTGTGTTCTAATTGTAGATTGTATTAATTTTTGGTTTTGTCAACTGTTATATCCCCAGCACTTAGAATGGTGCGACTCATGTCAAGAACAGTATCAATATTTGTTGAATGGATGTGATACTTAAATCACCCAGAGCCAAATGCATTCCCTTAATATAATCTTTTGGGGTGGGATGTAGGGGTAACTGGAACTAGTTTGAGAAAATTATAACTCTAGAGTCTTCTACGTCTTGTCTCATGTTGGTTTTTCAAAAGCCAAGATTGAATCCCAAAAGTGCCTGGCTTTTTCAGGCTCAGATACTTACATTTGTTTCTTAATTCTCACCAAGCAATGAACAAAAGGACATCATCAATAAACTGTTTGGCTAGATCAAATGGAAAAGATAAGTTTGATGGAAAAATATGACAGTTTGGTTAAAAAAACCCAAAAAAACCTTAGGCCACAAGTCACATATCCTGACTGTGTGACCTTGAGTAAGTCATTCTATCCCTCAGGGCTTCAGTTTCCTCCCCTGTTTAATAAACGAAAATGGCCATTCCATCTACCACACATAGTTGCTTGGAGGATATGAAACCTGTAAAGATACTCACTACCACAATTCCCTTAAAGCTCTACTCTACTCAAAACTGCATCTGCAATCTCACTATGGTGCTGATATGACATGTAGCAATGGCTCTGTAGAATAAGCAGTCTGTTTCCAGGCTATTTGGTGGCCTGAGTGGTGAGGCTGACATCATTGAAAGGGATAGATGCAAATGACATTCTGAAAGCAACAAGGTTTTCTATTTTTGAATGAAAAATTCATCACATGAAGTGAGAGCCTGCCCATATGCTCAGCCACCCATGAATAGCCAAAGACTTTATTGCAAAAATGAATAATCCATGTTAATGTTGTGCCATCTTGCTTTCATACAGGAAGAATAATTTTTCTCTTTATTATTGCTTCATGGATTCCTGCAAATATTTCTATTCCAGCCATCAAATGCAGACCCCTTCTACCTTTAAAACTCATTTAATATTCATCTCTGCAGTTTCTTTAATCCATTAACAAAGACTTGCTAAGAACCTATTTGAGGTAGCCCTGTAGGGGCTAAGATGGGTCTCTCCCTCCTTTGAATAGCATTGGCTATAATCGGGGGAATTGAGACCTTCATGCAGATTGGCGGAATAATTCAAATTGTGAGTTTCATATTTTGAGTACCAGAGGGCTTGTAGAGCCAGAGTATCCTGGTACAGAGCACTGTGGGCAGGCAGGGTCAGGAGAAGGAACTTGAGCTGGGCCCTGAAGTATGTGCTGATTTTAAATAGAAACAGGGGAAGGAGAAGAATATGGGAAAGAGGAAGGAGAGTAATGTCAGCAAAAGGCAAAGAGATCTGCTTATTTCTTCTGTGCAACAAAGGGCACAATTCAGAGAATTCAGATAATTGTCATATGGCTCAATTTCCTTTATATCTTTCCATGATGTGTTATAAAGCTCTGCACACAGTAGGTGCTTAATAAGTGGTACTGCCTGACCTGTGGTGGCGCAGTGGATAAAGCTTCAACCTGGAAATGCTGAGGTCGCCGGTTCGAAGCCCTGCGCTTGCCTGGTCAAGGCACATATGGGAGTTGATGCTTCCGGCTCCTCCCCCCTGTCTCTCTCTCTCCTCTCTCTCTGTCTCTCTCTCTCCCTCTCTCTCTCCTCTCTAAAATGAATAAATAAAAAATTAAAAAAAAAAATAAGTGGTACTGACAGTCATTCATCCTTTGGCCCAGTTTCCCTTTTGGAATTCTAGGCAGCCTAGGTTACAGTAGCAAATGTAGAAGTTTGCTCTGGACAATGAGAGATTCAATTATGCAGAGGCAGATCTTTATAGAAGCCTAGCGACAGCACAATCGAAATGGTAATTTAGGGCAAGTTTCAAAGGCCTTGGATGAAAGGCAAAGGAGTTAGGTTACTGTTTTATATTCAATGGGAGGTTATAATTTTTTTACATTTTTTATTATTAATTTTAATGCAGTGACATTGATAAATCAGGGTACACATATTCAGAGAAAACATCTCCAGATTATTTTGACATTTGATTATGTTGCATAACTCAAATGGTCTTCCATCACCTTCTATCTGGTTTTCTTTGTGCCCCTCCCCTCCCACCACCACCCCCGTTACCATCACATTTTTGTCCATGTCACTGAGTCTCATTTTTATGTCCCATCTCTGTATGGATTCATATAGTTCTTAGTTTTTTCTGATTTACTTATTTCACTCCGTATAATGTTAGCAAGGTCCATCCATGTTATTGTAAATGATCCGATGTCATCATTTCTTATGGCTGAGTAGTATTCCCCAAACTATGGCCTGTGGGTCGCATGCGGCCCCCTGAGGCCATTTATCCGGCCCCCACCGCACTTGCGGAAGGGGCACCTCTTTCGCTGGTGGTCAGTGAGAGAAGCAAAGTTCTCTTTGAAATACTGGTCAGCTTGTTGATTTAAATTTTCTTGTTCTTTATTTTAAATATTGTATTTGTTCCCGTTTTGTTTTTTTACTTTAAAATAATATATGTGCAGTGTGCATAGGGATTTGTTTATAGTTTTTCTTATAGTCCAGCACTCCAGTGGTCTGAGGGACAGTGAACTGGTCCCCTATGTAAAAAGTTTGGGGACCCCTGGTATATATGTACGAAAGCTTTTTAATCCACTCATCCACTGATGGACACTTGGGCTGTTTCCAGATCTTTGCTATTGTGAACAATGCTGCCATAAACATGGGGGTGCATTTCTCCTTTTGGAACAGTTCTATGGTGTTTGTAGAGTATATTCCTAAAAGTGTGATAGCTGGATCAAAAGGCAGTTCAATTTTTTATTTTTTGAGGAATCTCCATACTGTTTTCCACAGTGGCTGCATCAGTCTGCATTCCTACCAGCAGTGCAGGAGGGTTCCCTTTTCTCCACATCCTCGCCTGCACTTATTCTGTGTGGTTTTGTTGATGAGCGCCATTTTGACTGGTGTGAGGTAATATCTCATTGTGGTTTTAATTTGCATTTCTCTAATGATTAGTGATGCTGAGCATTTATTCATATGCCTATTGGCCATCTGTATGTCCTCTTAGAAGAAATGTCTATTCATTTCTTTTGCACATTTTTTGATTGGATTGTTTGTCTTCCTGGTGTTGAGATTTACAAGTTTTTTATAAATTTTGGATATTAACCCCTTATCAGATTAATTGTCAAATATATTCTCCCATTGTGTAGTTTGTCTTTTTATTCTGTTCTTATTGTCTTTAGCTGTGCAAAAGCTTTTTAGTTTGATATAGTCCCATTTGTTTATTCTGTCTTTTATTTCAGTTGCTCGTGATAAATCAGCAAATATATTGCTATGAGAGATGTCGGAGAGCTTACTGCCTATGTTTTCTTCTAAGATGCTTATGGTTTCACGGCTTACATTTAAGTGTTCTATCCATTTTGAGTTTATTTTTGTGTAAGTTGGTGGTCTACTTTCATTTTTTTGCAGGTAGCTGTCCAATTTTCACAACACCATTTATTAAAGAGGCTGTCTTTACTCAATTGTATGCCCGTACCTCCTTTGTCAAATATCAATTGTCCATAAAGGTGTGGGTTTATTTCTGGGTTCTCAGTTCTGTTCCATTGATCTATATGCCTGTTCTTATGGCAGTACTGGGCTGTTTTGAGTACAATGGTATGGTAGTATAACTTGATATCAGAAAGTGTAATACCTCCCACTTTATTCTTCTTTTTTAAGATTGCTGAGGCTATTCGTGTTCTTTTTACGTTCCATATAAATTTTTGGAATATGTGTTCTATATCTTTGAAGTATGTCATTGGCATTTTAATTGGCATTGCATTGAATGTATAAATTGCTTTGGGTAATATAGACATTTTTTTTTTGATGAGAAGGATCAATCATTAGTTTTTCATTGTGACACCTTAGTTGTTCATTGATTGCTTTCTCATATGTGCATTGACCGTGGGCCTTCAGCTGACTGAGTGACCCCTTGCTCGAGCCAGCGACCTTGAGTCTAAGCTGGTGAACTTTTGCTCAAACCAGATGAGCCTGTGCTCAAGCTGGCAACCTTGGGGTCTCGAACCTGGGTCTTCTTTATCCCATTCCGACGCTCTATCCACTGCGCCACCACCTGGTCAGGCGACATTTTAATGATGTTTATTCTTCCTAATCATGAGCACAGTATATTCTTCCACCTGTTTGTATCTTCCTTAATTTCTTTTTTCAATGTTTTATAATTTTCAGAGTACAAGTCTTTAGACTCCTTGGTTAAATTTACTCCTAGGTACTTTATTTTTTTTTTGGTTGCAATAGTGAAGGGGATTGTTTCCTTAATTTCTCTTTCTGACTTTTCATTGTTGGTATATAAAAATGCCTGATTTCTGAATATTAATTTTATATCCTGCCACTTTGCTGAATGCATTTATCAGGTCCAGTAGTTTTTGACTGAGACTTTAGGGTTTTCTATATACAGTATCATATCATCTGCAAATAATGATAGTTTTACTTCTTCTTTTCCAACTTGAATGCCTTTTATTTCCTATTCTTCTCTGATTGCTGTGGCTAGGACTTCCAGAACTATGTTGAATAAGAGTGGTGAAAGGGGGCACCCCTACCTTGTTCCTGATATTAAAGTAATTGTTTTTAATATTTTCCCATTGAGTATGATGTTGGCTGTGGGTTTATCAGAGATGGCCTTTATCATGTTGAGATATGTTTCCTGTATTCCCACTTTGCTGAGAGTTTTGATCATGAATGGGTGCTGGATTTTATCAAATGCTTTTCTGCATCTATTGAAATTATCATGTGGTTTTTCTCCTTTCTTTTGTTTATGAGATGAGTCACATTGATTGATTTGCGAATATTGTACCAGCCTTGCCTCCCCAGAATAAATTCCACTTAATCATGGTGTATGATTTTTTTCATATATTGTTGGATCCGGTTTGCTAATATTTTGTTGAGGATTTTAGCATCTATATTCATCAGGGATATTGACCTATAATTTTCTTTCTTTGTGTTGTCTTTACTTGGTTTTGGAATCAGAATTATGCTTGCCTCATAAAAGGAGCTTGGAAGTCTTCCTTCCTCTTGAAATTTTTGAAATAGCTTGAGAAGGATAGGAGTTAGTTCTTCTTTGAATATTTGGTAGAATTCACTTGTGAAGCCATCAGGCCCAGGACTTTTCTTTTTTGATAACTGTTTCAATCTCATTCAGTGCAATAGGTCCTTTTAGGTTTTCTGATCCCTCCAGATTGATTTTTGGAAGATTGTATGTTTCAAAAAATTTGTCCATTTCATCTATGTTGTCTAGTTTTTTGGCATACAGTTCTTCATAGTACTTTTTTTTTTTTACAATATTTTGTATTTCTGTTGTGTCAGTTGTTATTTCTCCACTCTCATTTCTAATTTTATTTATTTGAGTGCTCTCTCTTTTTTTCTTGGAGAGTCTAGTTAAAGGTTCATCAATCTTGTTTACCTTTTCAAAGAACCAACTCCTAGTTTCACTGATCCTCTGTATATTTCTTTAGCCTCTATGTCATTTATTTCTGTTCTGATCTTTATTATGTTCTTCCTTCTACTACATTTGGGTTTTACTTGCTGTTCTTTTTCTAGTTCTTTTAGATGCAGGGTTAAATTATTTATTTGAGCTTTATCTAGCTTCTTAATGTGTGCCTGTAATGCTATGAACATCCCTCTCAGTATCGCTTTTGCTGTGTCCCCTAAAGTTTAAGCTGTTGTATGCTCATTATCATTCGTTTCTAGGAACTTTTTTATTTCTTCTTTGATCTCATTCTTAATCCATTCTTTATTTAACAACCTGCTATTTAGTTTCCATGTGTTTGAGAATTTTTTAGTTTTTCTGTTGTGGTTGATTTTTAGTTTCATGCCATTGTGATCAGAGAAAGTGCTTGATATGATTTCAATCTTCTTAAATTTGTTGAGACCATTTTTGTGCCCTAACATGTGGTCTATTTTAGAGAATGTACCATGAGCACTTGAAAAGAACGTATATTGTGCTACTTTAGGGTGAAAGGTTCTGAAGATATCTATTGAATCCAGTTGATCTAGTGTGTCTTTTAAGTCTGTTGTTTCTTTGTTAATTTGCTTTCTTGAGGAGCTATCTAGTGCTGTTAGTGGGGTATTGAAATCCCCTACTATTATAGTATTGCGGTTGACCTCGCCCTTTATATCCATCAAAGTCTGCTTTATATATTTAGGTGCTCCTTTATTCCGTGTGTAGATATTTATAATAGTTATATCTTCCTGTTGAATTGCTCCCTTTATCATTATGTAGTGACCTTCTATATGTTGTACTATATCCTTTGTTTTAAAGTCCATTTTGTCTGATAGAAGTATTGCTACCCCAGCTTTTATTCTATTTCCATTTGCATGAAATGATTTTTTCCGGACTTTTACATTCAGTCTATGTGCATCTTTTGCTTTAAGGTGTGTCTCTTGTAGATAGCATATGTATGGATCCTTTTTTTTCTTATCCATGCAGTTACCCTATGTCTTTTGATTGGATCATTTAATCCATTTACATTTAAGGTTATTATTGATATGTAGTAGTTTATTGCCACTTTATTCTTTAAAGTTGTATTCCTCTTTTGCTATATTCTTTTCCCAATTTGATCTGTTTACAACAGGCCCCTTAACATTTCCTGCAGCATTGGTTTGCTTGTAATGAATTCCTTGAGTTTTGGGGTTTTGGTGTTTTTGTTGTTGTTGTTTGTTTGTTTGTTTTTTTGTTGTTTTTTTTTTGTCTTGGAAGCTTTTTATTTCTCCTTCAATTTTAAATGATAGCCTTGCTGGATAAAGTAGTCTTGGTTTTAGGTTCTTGTTCAGCATTACTTTGAATATTTGTTACCATTCCCTTCTGGCCTCAAGTGTTCCTGTTGAGAAGTCTGATGTCATCCTTATGGGTGCTCCTTTGTAGGTGATACCTTTTTTTGTAGCTGCTTTTAATATTTTCTTTTTATCACTTAGCTTTGGTATTTTAATTATGATATATCTTGGTGTAGATTTCTTTGCGTTTCTCTTTAATGGAGTTCTCTGTGCTTCTTGAACTTGTGAGAGTTTCTCCTGCATTAATTGAGGGAAGTTCTCAGCTATGATATGATTGAACAAAGTCTCTATCCCTTGTTCTGTCTCTTTTTCTTCAGGAACGCCTATGATGTGGATGTTATTTTTTCTCATGTTGTCACAAAGCTAAGAGTTTCCTCAGACTTTTTGAGTCTCTTTTCTTTTTTCTTCTCAGCTTTCATGCCTTCATTCACCTTGTCCTCCAACTCGCTGATTCAATCCTCAGCTCCATCCATCCTGTTTTTAATTCCTTCCATTGTGGTCTTCATTACTGATATTGTATTTTTCATCTCCGACTGATTCTTTTTTAATATTTCAATATTCTTTTTTGTACTTGCTCTTTATTTAGGTGTTCATAATGATCATCCATTGTTGTTCTAAGATCCCTAAGCATCCTTTCAATCATTATTTTGAACTCCTCATCCGGAAGTTTGGTTATTTCTATATCATTCAGTTTATTTCCTGGAGATTTCTTTTGTGGTTTCATTTGGATAGCACTTCTCTGTCTTCTCATTATGTCTGTGTGTTTGGGTGTTTTGTCTTTAGAGCTGGTTGATTCTAGGCTTGGTGTTGTGTTCCTCCAGTTTTCAATTGTGTTATTTCTAGGTCTTCTTGCATTGACATCAGCTATCATTTGTAATCCATTTTTGGATTTGGGCCTCTTTGAAGTCTTGATTTGTTTGTTTTCTTAACAGGTGATAGTCTTGTTTACTGATCTTAGCAGGGGGCTTATTTGAAACT
The DNA here is from genome assembly GCF_036850765.1 of Saccopteryx bilineata. NCBI lineage: Eukaryota > Metazoa > Chordata > Mammalia > Chiroptera > Emballonuridae > Saccopteryx > Saccopteryx bilineata. The sequence continues at coordinate 75,322,325 of NC_089502.1, forward strand.
GAATCTTGGAATGCAGTGGGTGTAACCTGAGACTCTGAAGGCCCCTCTTCTGCCAGTTTCTCTCTCTTGGGGCAGGGTGTTTTCTCAGCTTCAGTAGGGGGAGGTGTATCTCAGATCTCCATGGAGACCTGAGTTACTGCCCCTCCTCCCCACTTCTTGTTTTTAGCAATGTCTTGTTGCACTGATTGGAGCTGGAGACATGTCTGGAGATCTGTGACCCAGAAGCACTTTAATCTTTTGTTTTGTGGAAGGATCAGCCCCTCCCCCAGCTATGGCCACCTCCAACACTAGATGAGTCAGCTTCTCAGGTTGTCACCTGCATTCCTCTGCCCCTCAATGTCTGTCTCTCTCTCTCTCTTCTTTTTTTTTTGGAAGACAAGCTGGCCCTTTCAACACACTTTGTTCCCTGGTTGCCAGACAAGTGGCTATGAGCAATATTTTCTGCTCTTTTCATAAACAGGGGAGATTTCTCTAAGTAGGGGAGATTCAGGCGCTCTCTACCAGGTTTGTTGTGGCTTCTTCTTTGCTCCTTGGTTTTTGAGAGCTGTTATTGTAGTCCAGAGTTGGTTTTTCATGCTGATTGTTCCTAAATTAGTTTGTAATCCAGTTTGGGGGTGTGATTTGGGAGTCTGTGCATCTGCCTACTCACTGCCATCTTCAGGTTCTCAATGGGAGGTTATTAAGGGTTACTGTACAGAAGAATGACCTGATCAAAACTGGATTTAAGCACATTCATCTAATTATAGTATGCACAGTGGCCTTGGAATTGGGGCAAAAAGGTGGTGACAACAGTTGTTAGGTTGGTGGGAGAACAGACTGTGACTTTCAGCTGATTTATTACTCTGCCACTCCAGAAATCTTAGTGTTGTGTGTCCATTTTTATGAAGCCAAATTTTGGATCTATCTGTCAATAAGTGCTAAGGTTAAGAAGAGAGTTTGGAATTTCTGGAAAGTCTGAGCCAGTCAAACTTGGATTTGCATTTCAACTCTACCTCTTTGTTACAATGTGAATTTGGGCCAGTCATTCAACCTCTTTTAAATGCCCTCATTTTTTCCATTTTTGAAATGTTCATAATACTAACCTCACACAGAAGTTAATAAGAAAGTGTGACACATAGAAGATAAATGTTCAAAAAATATTCCTTTTCTTTCTTGACCCCTCCTGTAGTTAACTGTGTGACCTTTTTGCATATATTTCTCTGGGCAAGTTGCCTCACATAAAATTAGAGAGATGTTTTTTCTGCTTTACTTTGCTGGAAGAAAAGTCCTTGCCTATCTGGTAATACATCTAACCAATCCTCCTTTTTCCTTCCTCTTAGTCTATTAGGGAGGAATTAAATCATTTTATCAACAGATATTTATTAAGAGGCTATTACATGTCAGGTACTGTTTTTGGTCTTATAGATAAAGCAATAACCAAAAAGAGACAAAAATCTATGCCCTCGTGGAAGTGATAGTCTAGTTGTGGCTGTAAGGGAGTTACATAATCTAACACATATAATATGTCAGATGGTGAGGAGTGCAAAGGAGAACACAACAAAGAAAAGGGACAAAGTGTTGGGATATTGGTCAACAAGAGATTCTTTGATAAGGTGACATCTATGAAGAGACTTGGAAGAAATAAGAGAGAATTTTCTATTTGGTAGCATAGCATTTCAGGGAGAAGAAAATACAAGCAAAAAAGATCTTTTCATGGGAGCATGCTTTGCAAGTTCAAGAAATGGCAAAGAAGTCAATTTGCTTGGAACATAGTGCAAGAATAGCAGTAAGACAGGAGCTGAAGAGGTGGCCCCTCATCAGATCATGGACTATCTGTAGCCCAAAGTAAGATCTCTGAGGGATATGGGGAACTATTGGATCATTTGGAACAGAGGAGTGATAGGACCTGACTTAACATTTTAACAGAATGCCTCTGAATACAGGGTAAGGAATAGACTGTAGGGTGGCAAGGATAAAAGCAGAAAGCATGAAAACATGAGAGAAGGGGAAAGTATCATAGTAATATAGTGAGAGAGCATGGGGACTTGGACTATATGGTGACAGGAATGTGTTGAGAAGTAATCAGATACAGGGTATATTATAAGGCCGATTAACAGCTTTCACTGACAGATTTGATGTGGAGTATTAAAAAGAAAGATTCAAGGATGACTTCAAAGTTTTTGTCTTGAGCAAGAAGAGGATGGGATTAACATTTGCTAGGATGCAGAAGACCAATTAATGAGCACATTTTAGGGGAAAAGAGTTTTGGTTTGGGTCATGTTGAGTTTAAAATGTCTATTAAACATCCAAGTAGAAATTCAGAGGAGGATGTTGGATATACAAGTCAAGAATTCAGGAGAGGGTGATAGGAACACAAGAATTCTAACTCAAACTTTAAGAATGCAACAAAAGGGGACAGGAGTTTGGCAAGGGCAAAGTTTATAGATGTTTTTCTGCATTTCTGTCATGTCTTTGAATACTGTTATGTTTTTCCTCTCATCTCCTTTTGATGGAAGTTTCTTAGACAGCAAGAACTAGCATTTACTGTGCATTTATTATGTGCCAGACACTTTGACATATTTAGCACCCCACTTAAGCACACCTATATTACAAAGCATGTGTTGTCATCTCTGTTTTACAGATGAAAAAATTGAGGCTCTGTAAGACAGGTAAAAATTATTTGTCCTGAGTCACACAGCTGATAAATGAATATGCTGAAATTTAAAACTGAATCCAAGTCCTGACTATCTATCTGCTTATCCTTAAGGGGGTCAGAACATTGTCTCTGTGATCTCTGTGTCAATGATTTGTTCTGTGCATTAACTGGAGCTAAGAGGTATTTAAAATCAGTTCCTGCCTAACTCCTTATCATATTCCACCAGAGGTTGTCAACTCATTTTGAATATTTATTATTCAGGTATTGTCAACTGATATTATTTTAATTTTAGACACAGACAAAATTAATTAGGAAGGGAAATTTGATGCAACAGAAATCTAATGAAGCACTACAAACCAAAGATATTTGAATTTATGGATTATTTACTTTTCAGAATGGTTCACAGCTCTAATACTAGCACAAAGAAGATAATAATTGCACAATTCAGAGAATTCAGATAATGTCATATGGCTCAGCAGACAGTAGGTGCTTCATAAGTGATACTGACAGGCATTCATCCTTTGGCCCACTTTCCCTTTTGGAATTCTAGGCAGTCTAGATTACAGTAGCAAGCTTCATGTCCCATTCATTTGACAAAAAATACTGGTGCCACCTATATGGTAGGTGCTATGCTAGGTATTGGAACTACCAAAATAGAAAGGACATAGTTTTCACCATCAAGGAGCTCACAGTTGATTGACAAGAAATCATGTGGAAGAAAACAAACAAACCATGATTAGGAATATCATTGAGATATGCTCAGGATGCAGCAAAAGCATAAAGGGAAATCTGAAGTGAGTGTGGAGCCATACCAGAGGGAACACGTGATTTGATTCTTGAAGAATATAGCAGTTTTCCAAGGTTGGGGCATTCCTGGCTAAAAAATAAAAATAAACAGTTTGTGCAAAGACACAGAAGTGTGAAAAATATCAACAAACTTAGTATGTGGGAGTATGTCTGATTTCCTTGGAGTATGATGGAAGATGACATTGGAGAGGCAGATTATAGGCCATGCTAATGAACTGATATACTTTTTTTTCCCTGGAGTAAATGGAAACAGAAAGGCAAGATAAATGAGTGACAAGGACAGTAACAGAGACTAAAGGAAGGAGGTGGGGATGACTGTGTGGAATTTAGTTGCTCACACTTGTCTCAAGGGAACATTTGGCTAGCTGACTGAAGCCATATGGGAATGTGGATCCACTGTTAACAGGTTTTCTGATTTTTTTAATAGAGAAGCAGGAAATCTGGATTTTTACAATGAGAAATCTTCTAATTTTTAAATGCTGGAAATTATTTTTTTAGCTTAAATTTTAAGCACCACTGTACCAAACATATGTCTGCTTGCTGGGTGTGATCTGGAGGCTGTCATTTTGAGACCTGTGCTGTAGAGGATGGGGTATTTATGGAAGCATTGAAGCTAACAAGTAACACTTAAAAATAACCATGTACATCCCTTACTGGACGGTCCATTTTAACATTTCTACAGCATATGAAGTATGTTTTTCCTTTGGAGAACCAAGGTGAGGTCCCAGGTCAAATGCAACTTGTAGGGCTTTCTGAGGGCAATGGTGCTACTCAGTATCTCAGTCAAACTGTTAAAAAGCCTAGTAGAAAGACCATGGTAAACGGAGACCAGTGAAGCCCCAGAACACCACTACCAGGAGATGATTTTTATTTGTTCCCTTTTCACTTTAGGGGAAGAAGGGGCAGCCTCTTTGAACTGTATATATGACCAAGTCAGCATGGCCAGTGATGAAACAAATAAAAGACAGTGTAATAGCTGTTAAAGTTCAAACTACTAATCTTACAGTTGGAAAAACAAAGTTCCCCAAAAGCATATCAACTTGCTCAGAGTGACCCAAGAAACCAGTGGCAGGCACAGATCTACTGACTCCTAGTTCAGCATTATTTTTAATAGTCCTGGGCTGTGATAATCAAAGTTAATCAGCTTGACAGTTTCCTTAACATCTATTCAATAGAATTTATTAGACTGGGCAAGCAGCACTTGAGATAAGCTGTTAAATGCACTTTTAAATTTTTCCTATCTGCATGATGACAATATTCTTTGAAAACTTGATAATTTCATGGGTAAAAGCCAATGAATGAGGCACAAAGATGTTTCTAAAGCACCAATACTATTCATAGAGCGTCTGGAGAAAAGTCGACTGTGTCTGATATATTTAAGGATTTTCACTTCTGCATTCAATACACTGACCTCCCCACTATATGCCTCATTTGTTTTGTTGTTTCTCTTTTTTTGTATTCCTCTTATTTTTCTTTTTTCCCTTCTCATCTAGGATTTAAGCCTACCCTCTTCAAGTCAATAAAACTGCTAACGAATCATAACATAGAGGTGGGAGTGCATAATGGTGGAGAAACATACATATTTCTCCTGCTATGGCCATTTAGCTCTCTATAATCTCAGACTAGTAACTCTTGTCAATGGCAACTCAACCAATCCTTTCCATCCTTCATTTCAGAGTCTGTTTTTCTGACATTTGCCACTCTTTGTTGTTGCTGTTCTGAACCCTTTTTTCATTGGTGCAGCTGTTGAAGACACTGCAGCCACAGCAGTGTACATCTGGAACATTTTGCTGACTTCTTGAACCTTCCCCCAGGGACTACTCTAGGAAGAGGAGGGGAGGGATGGAGAGGCCAAAACAGTTGCCTGCAAATAGAAATGCCAACAATGTCTGGCCACTCTGTGGACTACCCTTGAAAAAATCAACCTCATTCTAGTCTTGAGTTTCCCAATTTCCTCATCGAATACATGTTCCCCACTCAAAATTCCTACTGTGGTGGAAGAAGATAAACTTTATTGGCTGTGTATTCTCTCATACAGCACTTTCCACATTGTAAAGGGCCATATATATATAATTAATATATCAAGAAATCCTAGGGAACTGTGTTACCCTGCATGGGGCAAGAGCACTTCAGTTCCACCTGGCACAGGTGGGCTTCTTCTTAGATTGAGGCTCCAGACTCACTCCAGGTGTGCCTGCCTCCGTCTCATCTCATTCTCATTCCCTTTGGCTCCCTGGCTCCTGAGTCTCCTTTTCTTTTGGCGCGCTATTGGATTGCAAACACAGCAGGCATGGTTTCATTCCAAACCAAGAACTGTTTTAATTAGTTTAACGTCTGTTAAACGCTTTGAAGATTGGAAGCAACAGATAAGTACTGGATGATGTTATTAGCAACTGCAGTTAATTGCAAACATTTCTATTAATACTAGTTTCTGCCTCCTTTTCCTTGCTCTACTTTCCAAGGTTCCCAAATCCTTCTCAGCCTCCTCCTCCTTTTCTCTCCTTTCCCTTACTGGCGCTAAAGGGTTAGATTGGGGCAGAGTCTAGGGGTGAGCGACAGCAACAATCACCAACTGGAACAGGGCAAGCGGGAAGAGCTGGGTGGGGCCGCCAGGCGAGGCGAACACACACGCCTCCAGGCTCCGCCCCGCGGCTGGAGGCCGGGGGTGGAACGCCACGGGGCGGGGCGCCCAGGCCAGACGGGCCCAGTGGTTGGACACCCGGGCAGCTGCTTGAGGGACGGGGCGGAGTTGGCCCGAACCTCCACCCTCATTCCCTCGGCGGGCCGAGCCGCCCCTCTTTCCCGCCCCTCCTCCTCCCTTTCCCACCCCTCGGAGTGGAGCTGCACATGCGGCTACTCCCTGCTCGGTCCCGCCCAGCCTTCGTCGCGCAGGATCGGGTCCCTCTAGCCCCCAGCCCATGGCGGGACAGTAGCCGCCTGTCAGGGGTCGTGAACGGCGGAGGCAGACGCGGCGGCTCTAGGGCCTCAGAGAGCGGGCGTCTCCGGAGGCCATGGGCTACCCAGAGGGAGAGCGCAGGGAGCCCCTGCCTGCGGCAGCGCCGCGGGAGCGGGGAAGCCAGGGCTGCGGCTGTCGCGGGGCCCCAGCACGGGCGGGCGAAGGGAGCAGCTGCCGGCTCTTCCTGGGCTTCTTTGGCCTCTCGCTGGCCCTCCACCTGCTGACATTGTGCTGCTACCTAGAGTTGCGCTCCGAGTTGCGGCGGGAACGGGGAGCCGAGTCCCGCCTAAGCGGCCCCGGTACTCCTGGCACCTCTGGCACCCTGAGCAGCCCCAGTGGCCTCGACCCTGACGGTCCCATCACCCGCCACTTCGGGCAGCAGCCGCTAGAACCCAGAGAAACCACTCTCACAGCAGACTCCCAGGACGGGCACCAGGTGAGTCACTTAGTTGGGACAGCGGTGGCTGAGGCCCCCTCCCTTAGGGGTCAGGCGAGGGCCCTCGTCTACCCGGCCCTGGGGCGACTCTGCCACCTCGAATTAGGAGGCAGGACCAGAGAGGGAGCAGGCGAGCGGGAGAGAGGTTGCCTCAGGGCAGGTTGTCCCCGGTCCCGTGCCCAGCTCACCCAGACGCCCTCAGGATCCCAGTACCTGGGAGCTCCGATCCGCGCCTGCCGCCCCAGGCAGCAGGCTGCCTCGGGGAAAGTTGGCTGCGCTCCCGGCCCGGCGCTGCGCGGAGATGCGGGCGCTGCCCCTCTGCAGGACTAACGGCAGCAGCTTGGCCCTTCTGCTCCTGGTGCGATTCTCTGCACGCGGTGTTTGTTTCTTCGTGTCCAGAGCTGATGCCAGCACTAGCAGGCTCTCATTTGGATTTGGAGCTGTAAATAGCTGCAATAACTGCTCCACGCCCATTGAAACAACTTTTAATTGTATTTTCAGCGCGGGTCCTTGTGCGCTGACCAGAATATGGGCTTGTTCACACTTACCTGCAATTTGAGATTGATTGTCCTCGGTGTTATAGTGAGGTTCATTCAGCGCCCCTGAGGAATTCTAGTAGAAATATGCCGTCTTGCTAGACAACTTCTGAGGAGCAATTTTAAAAATCTATGCAAATAAAACTCACCCTTTGCATGCTGGTTTGGACTCCTTTTTGGGGGAGTGGATGGTGAGGGTGAATGTGAAGTGTCTTTCTGTTGCTAACTTGAGAACAGGAATCTACTGATGGAATAATTTACTCAAGAATAATTTCTCAAGAGCAGTATTTTTATTTTCATTTTTATGGCGTTTGTGTCCTTGTTAGCAAACTGTTGGCTGTAGTGCTTGCTTTTTATCCTTTCTAGCTCTTTATTCAAGGAAGTTTAGTGTACTTGAAATAATTACTCTTGACCTCCCCATTTTGTCTTATGTAAAACTTAAGCATCTAGAATCCTTTCGGGGTGGTTAAAGAATAATAGTGACTGTTTTCTTCTTGGGGAAGAGGGCAAGTTGTGCTAGTAAGTTCCCTGAGGTGAACGACCCAGGCCTTCTATTTGTACTACCACATCCAGAGTCATTGTCATACTCTGTAAACATTATTTGTACTACTTTGACCACTCATTGGAAGCTGGTGTCCCATTCATAAAAATACTATAATGTCATTTTTCTATGATGTGTATTGTAAAATTGCCCTGAAACTTAAAATGTCTTGCTGGCACACTCCAACTTATGTAACAGCTTATCAAATAGAATCAGTAGACATGCTTCTTATACTTGAAAACTTTAAACACTGTAGCTAAATGATAAATTCTGGCTCCCTTGATCCACTGCCCCCTATAATGCCCAGTAAAAATACTTAGCAGCTGAACATTGATACATGAAATTAGGAAGGAATTGAACTTATTTAGTCAAAAGGTAGCCAAGGCTTTTTGGCAGTCAGAATGGAGAAACCTGTGATTATAGACCGAGGATTAATTAGCAGGACAGCTGGATTCTAGGTCTTTCTGTGATGGTGTGCACCTCTCACAGGTCTATATTGGCATTTAGTTACTTGTTCTTTGCATGGCATTTCAAATAGTTCTGTCTATGTTTAAATACAGCTCCCTATCTTCTGTCTTTTATTATTCCTGTTTTAATATTTCTGAGCAATAGAAGCATGCATATTGACTCTTTAATTTGCTGACATCAATTGCAGTCAGTTTTTTTTTTGTTGTTGTTTTGTTTTTACAGTTGTGAGGGGCCGTATGGGTCCATTTTGTTTAATCCTCTTGGAGAACATATAGGCTCTGAGGTGTGTATATGGGGGGGGGTATGTCCAAAATCATATGACTATGGTCAAAATTAGAATAGAAGTTGGTCTCTTGACTCCCAGTTCATTGCCCATTCTCCTATAGCATATTATCTCCTGGCATCTTTTGGAGGAAAGTGGGGTGGATCTCCACAGTAGAATTTTTCCAAAGTAGATGGCTCAGATATGCATCACTTTCTTCTAATCCACCCTAGTTTTGGCCAAAGATTAACCATGCATTCCTTATTCTTCCTGAACTTCACTTTCAAAAGAATGCAAGCATGCTTTAAAAGACTTTTAGCTCAGATTCAACTTAAGTTTGTCTTAAAGATATTACTTTTAGTATACCAAAAAGAAAGAAGAGAGAAAAAGTTGATTGGCTATTAGAGTTAAATTGATACTGCTACATTTTGGGTAAAAAATTTGGTGCCCTGGTGCACCCTCTGCTGGCTTTGCAGGGCATTTAATTGCAGTATCTGCTGACAGTCAATATTCTAAGTTGTGCTGACAGATTCTGATTCATAAATAAGGAAGTAAACAACCCTGCGGGATTTGGCCATGTAACTCATGTTTTTATATTTTAGTTTTTCAACACAGACGGTTGCTGTTACAGCAACTCCTAGGTGGAGAAGAAGAAAGATAAAAATAATACATCCTTCAGTGGGCAGCACATTCACATTTCTTGCCAGTTTATCTTCAAGGAGTGAAGGCAAACTGATGAGAATAAATTGCAGGGTGATCTCGTGAGACCACGTGAGCAGAACAATCAGAGGTACTTCATTATATAAGACCATTCAAACCTATCCATGCTTGATATGATGGGCTCAGTTATGACCCAAGGAAGGGATCTAGAAATCAGTAAAGATGTATGTATGTCACGCCTCAATTTAAAAACTTTTAAAACACAATACACAGGAAATTAGGTTAGTCAGGAAACAGAGAGAGATCAACAAAGTTCTCCAGGGGAATTGTTATAGAAAAGCCTCCCCAGTGTGAACACAGTTGCTGATGAAAAAAGTGAGAGGGTCACTTTGGACCTGGAATCATAACTGTCCTTCAGCTAGAGTAGCTAAAGGTCTGTAGATTTATCTGGATAGCCAAGATGATCTCAAGAGAAACATCAGTCTCTGTTTTAGACAATATACAATATGATTGTTAAAGTAAAAAAATAATAAAAATAAAAGTCACTGTTAACCATTCTGTGAAGTTGGCCCAGTTGTGATTGTGGTCTTCAAAGCCACAAATATGGTGGCATCAGAAGGAAGGGTGTTGAAAACAATGACAATATAAAACCCTTATCTTTTCTATGTAAAAGGCTAAAAGTGGATTTACACCCCAATCATGTAGAAAATTCTAATGTTTTCTCCTTAAGAAAAACTCAACAGCTGATAAAAGTCTCCAGAAACCCAATTATATTAATCCAAAAGATGCAGGGACTTTCTAGTTGTTCTTTTCAGTCTAGAGAGGGAAAGATTGAAAGAAGAGTATTAAACCATGAGAGAAATGACTAAGGTTAATATATTGGTATAATTTAACCACTTCTGTCAATAAATAGAAATCCTATTATGAACCAGACACTATGTTAAGTATCAGATATCTTTTTTTTTTTTTAAAGATTTTATTTATTCATTATAGAGAGGGGAGAGAGAGAGAGAGAGAAAGAGAGAGAGAGAAGGGGGGAGGAGCAGGAAGCATCAACTCCCATATGTGCCTTGACCAGGCAAGCCCAGGGTTTTGAACCGGCAACCTCAGCATTTCCAGGTTGACGCTTTATCCACTGCGCCACCACAGGTCAGGCCAGATATCTTTTAATGCAGGGGTTGGGAACCTTTTTGGCTGAGAGAGCCATGAACACCACATATTTTAAAATGTAATTCCATGACAGCCATACAATGACCTGTGTACATTACACATTATCCAATAAAAATTTGGTTTTGACCTAGAGGACAGCTGTGATTGACTCCAGCCACCTGTGACCATGAACATGAGTGGTAGGAAATGAATGAATTGTAATACATGAGAATGTTTTATATTTTTAACGTTATTATTTTTTTATTAAAGATTTGTCTGTGAGCCAGATGCAGCCATCAAAAGAGCCATATCTGGCTCACGAGCCATAGGTTCCCGACCCCTGCTCTAAAGTTTAAGAAGTATTTAGAAAAATATGTACAGGTAGTTTAATAAGGGTTTATTTGAGACTGTTGGGATATTTGGAATATGTTCCTAATTATTTGAAGTGATGTTATAGAAGTCAAATTTTTTAATTAATTTTAATGGGGTGACGTTGATCATTCAGGGTACATATATTCAGAGAAAACATTCTCTAGGTTATTTTGACATTTGATTATGCTGCATTCCCATCACCCAAAGTCCAATTGTCTTCTGTCACCTTCTAACTGGTTTTCTTTGTGCCCCTCTCCTCACCCAACTCCCTCCCTCTCTCCCCCATCCTGTAACCCCCACACTCTTCTCCATATCTCTGAGTCTCACTTTTATGTCCCACCTATGTATGGAATCATATAGTTCTTAGTTTTTTCTGAATTACTTATTTTGCTCAGTATAATGTTACCAAGGTCCATCATGTTGTTGTAAATGATCCAATGTCATCATTTCTTATGGCTGAGTAGTATTCCATAGTATATATGTACCAAAGCTTTTTAATCCACTCGTCCACTGACGGACATTTGGGCTGTTTCCAGATCTTTGCTATTGTGATCAATGCTGCCATAAACATGAGGGTGCATTTTTTCTTTTCAAACAGTGCTATGGTTTTCTAGGGGTATATTCCTAAAAGTGGTATAGCTGGGTCAAAAGGCAGTTCAATTTTTAATTTTTTGAGGAATCTCCATACTGTTTTCCACAGTGGCTGCACCAGTCTGCATTCCCACCAGCAGTGCAGGAGGGTTCCCTTTTCTCCACATATTCGCCAGCACTTATTCTGTGTGGTTTTGTTGATGAGCGCCATTCTGACTGGTATGAGATGATATCTCATTGTGGTTTTAATTTGCATTTCTCTAGTGATTAGTGATGTTGAGCATTTTTTCATATGCCTATTGGTCATTTGTATGTCCTCTTTGGAGAAGTGTCTATTCATTTCTTTTTCCCATTTTTTGATTGGATTGTTTGTCTTCCTGGTATTGAGTTTTACAAGTTCTTTATAAATTTTGGTTATTAACCCTTTATCAGACATATTGTCAAATATATTCTCCCATTGTGTAGTTTGTCTTTTTATTCTGTTCTTACTGTCTTTAGCTGTGCAAAAGTTTTTTAGTTTGATATAGTCCCATTTGTTTATCCTGTCCTTTATTTCACTTGCCAGTGGAGATAAATCAACAAATATATTGCTCCGAGAGATGTCGGAGAGCTTACTGCCTATGTTTTCTTCTAAGATGTTTATGGTTTTAAAGCTTCTATTTAAGTCTTTTATCCACTTTGAGTTTATTTTTGTGAATGGAGTAAGTTGGTGGTCTAGTTTCATTTTTTTGCAGGTAGCTGTCCAATTTTCCCAACACCATTTGTTGAAGAGGCTGTCTTTACTCCAATATATGCTCTTACCTCCTTTGTCAAATATCAGTTGTCCAAAAAAGGGTGGGTTTATTTCTGGGTTCTCAGTTCTTTTCCATTGATCTATATGCCTGTTCTTATGCCAGTACCAGGCTGTTTTGAGTACAATGGCCTTGTAGCATAACTTAATATCTGGAAGTGTGATACCTCCCACTTTATTCTTCCTTTTCAAGATTGCTGAGGCTATTCGTGTTCTCTTTTGGTTCCATATAAATTTTTGGAATATGTGTTCTATATCTTTGAAGTAAGTCATTGGTATTTTAATTGGTATTGCATTGAATTTATAATTGCTTTGGGTAATATAGACATTTTAATGAGGTTTATTCTTCCTAACCATGAGCACAGTATATGTTTCCATTTGTTTGTATCTTCCCTGATTTCTTTTATCAATGTTTTATAATTTTCCGAGTAGAAGTCTTTAATCTCACTGGTTAAATTTATTCCTAGGTACTTTATTTTTTTGGTTGCAATGGTGAAGGGGGTTGCATCCTTAATTTCTCTTTCTGACAATTTATTATTAGTGTATAAAAATGCCTCTGATTTCTGAGTATTAATTTTATATCCTGCCACCTGGCTGAATTCATTTATCAGGTCCAGTAACCTTTTGACTGAGACTTTAGGGTTTTCTATATGCAATATCATATCATCTGCAAATAATGATAATTTTACTTCTTCTTGTCCAGTTTGGATGCTTTTTATTTCTTTTTCTTGTCTGATTGCTGTGGCTAGGACTTCCAGTACTATGTTGGATAAGAGTGGTGAAAAAGGGCATCCCTGCCTTGTTCCTGATCTTAAGGGGATTGCTTTTAATTTTTGCCCATTGAGTATGATGTTGGCTGTGGGTTTGTCATAAATGGCCTTTATCATGTTGAGGTATGTTCTTGGTATTCCCACTTTGCTGAGACTTTTGATCATGAATGGGTGCTGGATTTATTTTATCAAATGTTTTTTCTGCATCTATTGAAATTATCATGTGGTTTTTCTCCTTCCTTTTGTTTATGCAATGAATCAGATTGATTGATTTCCAATTATTGTACCAGCCTTGCCTCCCAAGAATAAATCCCACTTGATCATGGTGTATGATTTTTTTCATATATTGCTGGATCTGGTGTGCTAATATTTTGTTGAGGATTGTAGCATCTAAATTCATCAGGGATATTGGCGTATAATTTTCTTTCTTTGTTTTGTCTTTGCCTGGTTTTGGAATTAGATTTATGCTCGCCTCATAAAAGGAGCTTGGAAGTCTTCCTTCTTCTTAAATTTTTTGAAATAGCTTGAGAAAGATAGGAGTTAGTTCTTCTTTGAATATTTGGTAGAATTCACTTGTGAAGGCCCAGGACTTTTCTTTTTTGATAACTGTTTCAATCTCATTTGTTGTAATTGGCTGTTTAGGTTTTCTGATTCTTCCAGATTAATTTTTGGAAGATTATATGTTTCAAAGAATTTGTCCATTTCATCTAGATTGTCTAGTTTTTTGGCATACAGTTCTTCATAGTATTTTCTTACAATATTTTGTATTTCTATTTAATCAGTTATTATTTCTCCACTCTCATTTCTAATTCTATTTATTTGAGTCCTCTCTCCTTTTTCTTGGTGAGTGTGGTTAAAGGTTCATCAATCTTGTTTACCTTTTCAAAGAACCAGCTCCTGGTTTCATTGATCCTCTGTGTTGTTTCTTTAGCCTCTATGTTATTTATTTCTGCTCCGAACTTATTATTTCCTTCCTTCTACTAGCTCTGGGCTTTACTTGCTGTTCTTTTTCTAGTTCTTTTAGATGCAGAGTCAAGTTGTTTATTTGAGTTTTTTCTAGCTTCTTAAGGTATGCCTGTAATGCTATAAACTTCCCTCTCAGGAGTGCTTTTTCTGTATCCCATAAATTTTGAGTTGATGTATGCTCGTTATCGTTCGTTTCTAGGAATTTTTTTATTTGTTCTTTGATCTCATTGTTAACACTTTTGTTATTTAATAACATTCTATGTTTCCAAGTGTTTGAGTATTTTTCAGTTTTTCTGTTGTGATTGATTTCCAGTTTCATGCCATTGTGATCAGAGAAATTGCTTGATATAATTTCAATCTTCTTAAATTTATTGAGACCACTTTTGTGTCCTAACATGTGGTCTATCCTAGAGAATGTACCATGAGCACTTGAAAAGAATGTATATTCTGCTGCTTTTTGGTGATAGGTTTTGAAGATATCTATTAAATCAAATTGATCTAGTATGTCCTTTAAGTCTGCTGTTTCTTTGTTAATTTTCTTTCTTGAGGATCTATCTAATGATGTCAGTGGGGTATTGATATCCCCTACTATTATAGTATTGCTCTTGATCTCGCCCTTTAAATTCATCAAAGTCTGCTGTGTATATTTAAGTGCTCCTATATTAGGTGCATAGATATTTATAATGGTTATATCTTCCTATTGGATTGCTCCCTTTATCATTATGTAGTGACTTTCTTTATCTCTTACTACAGTCATTGTTTTAAAGTCCATTTTATCTGATATAAGTATTACTACCCCAGCTTTTTTTTCATTTTCATTTGCATGAAATATATATTTTTTCCATCCTTTTATCTTCAGTCTATGTTCATCTTTTGTTTTAAGGTGAGTCTCTTGTAGACAGCATATGTATGGCTCCTGATTTTCTTATCCACGCAGCTACCCTATATCTTTTGATCGGATCATTTAACCCATTTACATTTAATGTTATTATTTATTTGTAGTTGTTTATGACCATTTTCTTCTTTAAAACTGTACTCCTCTTTTGCTATATTCTTTTTCTCCTTTGATTTCTTTATAACTGGCTCCTTAGCATTTCTTGCAGCCTTGGTTTGGTTGTAGTGAATTTCTTGATTTTTTTTTTTTTTTTTTTTTTTTTTTTGTCTGGAAAGCTTTTTATTTCTCCTTCAATTTTAAATGATAGCCTTGCTGGATAAAGTAGTCTTGGTTGGAGGCTCTTGTTCTGCATAACTTTGAATATTTTTTTGCCATTTCCTTCTGGCCTCAAGTGTTTCTGTTGAGAAGTCAGAAGTTATCTTTATGTGGGCTCCTTTGTAGGTGATAGTCTTTCTTTTCTCTAGCAGCTTTTAATATTTTCTCTTTATCACTTAGCTTTGGTATTTTAATTATGATGTGTCTTGGTGTAGATTTCTTTGGGTTTCTCTTTAATGGAGTTCTCTGTGCTTCTTTAACTTTTGAGATGTTTTCCTGCCTTAATTGAGGGAAGTTTCAACTATGATATGTTTAACAAAGCATCTATCCCTTGTTCTTTCTCTTCTTCTTCAGGAACCCCTATGATGTGGATGTTATTTCTCTTCATGTTGTCACAGAGCTCTCTTAGAGTTTCTTCAGACTTTTTGAGTCTCTTTTCTTTTTTCAGTTCTGCTTCCGTGCCTTCATTTATCTTTTCCTCTAATTCGCTGATTTGATTCTCAGCTTCATCTATCCTGTTTTTAATTCCTTCCATTGTGTTCTTCATTTCTGATATTGTATTTGTCATTTCTGACTGATTCTTTTTTATTATTTCAATGTCCTTTTTTATATTTGCTATCTCTTTGTTTGGGTGTTCGTAATGACCATCTATTTTTGTTCTAATATCTTTGAGCATCCTAACAATCATTATTTTAAACTGTGCATCTGGTAATTTGGTTATATCTGACTCATTCAGGTCCTTTTCTGGGGATTTCTCTTGATTCATTTGTGTTGCATTTCTCTGCCTTCTCATTTTGTCTTTGTAAAAGAAGGTTTTTGCCACTGGAGTTCACTTGGTGTGGCCTCTGTGTTCCCCAGGTGTGTTCTGTCTGCAGGCCCACCACTCCTTTGCTTTTGCTGCCTAGGGTGTTCAGGTATGGGTGTTGCCAGTGCCTGCCCAATCGGGCTGTTGGTGTGGTTTCTGCCTCTCCTTTACAGGAGTGGCTGTGATCATGTGCTCGGGTATACAAGCCTCAGAGGCCTTGGCCTTCACCCCGCCCCTGCAGGTGATATTATGCTTGGCCCAGAGGGCAGGGGTGAGCATTTTGCTTAGCTGTGGGTCTCTTCCTGATTCTGAGCTTTTGCCCCACCCCTGCAGGAGGAGCCCACTCATGGGATAGCTGCAAGCCTTGTCTCCACAGGCCGGGCAGAACTATGTGCCCACACTCAGTAGCGGGATTCTGCCTTTTCTAGGCTTTTGGCTCCACCCCCGAGGGAGGAGCTGGCTCCATGTCAGGCCACAAGCCTCAGTTCCTCAGGCAGGGCAAGGCTGTGCTCCTGCACCCTTGCTGAAGGGCGGGTCTCCACCCCTTCAGGGGCTTCTGCCCTTCTCCCAGAGGCTTGATTGTAGGCAGCCTGCAGCTGGGATTGACCACTTTTGCACGTACCCTCCTCCAGCCGGGCAAGACTGAGCTCACACCTGGGCCTCAGTGGTAGCCAGTTGGCTTCTTCCCTTGCCAACAGAACTACGCTTCCGAATCCTGCCGCTGCCCACCCTCAAGTGAGCCCTCAGCTGTTTGGGTGGGGGTGCTGTAGCTCAGACCCTAAGACTCACTACTGTAGTCCCAATAGCTCCCTCCTTCTAAGCAACTCTGCTCTAAGTGCGGTGGGAGAGCTTGTTTGGCTGGTGTCCTGCTTCCCTTTGCTGGTATTGCTGTTTCCAGGGGAAATATTCACTTCAGATTTGGGAAGTGACTCGTCCCAGGGGTTAGGGTGGCTGTCTCTCAAAATGTTTCTCTCTGTGCCTCCTAGATTACACTCTCTTCCTACTACTTTAGTCCTCTCCTCTCTCCCCATGCCCCAGAGCCCTGGGTGAGTGGTTGTGAGAGAGATTTTCTGTGCAGTCCCCTTAAGAAGAATCCTGGGTCTGAGAAATCAGTCTCTTTCTCACGAACAGTATCCTGACTTGTTTCCAGCTAAATACTGTCCATATTCCTCTTCTGGGCTCTGGGGCTGCAGGCTGGGGCTGTGTTCCTGGGACTCAGGACCCTCCCCTCTCTGCTAAACTCACTTCCCACCACGGGAGTCTCTCCCAGCTGCCATTCGCTCTGGGGAGGTGGGCAGCCCTCTCCGCATTTCTGCTTTTCCTACCAGTCTCAGCGTGGCTTCTTCAGTGTTCCTTGGTTGAATAGTCCTCTTAGTTTAGTCCATGGTTGGTTTTTCCAGATTATGGTTTTTTTTTTCTTTTTACAGAAACAGAGCAAGAGTTAGAGAGAGGGATAGATAGGGACAGACAGGAACTAAGAGAGATGAGAAGCATCAATCATCAGTTTTTCATTGTGGCACTTTAGTTGATCATTGATTGCTTTCTCATATGTGCCTTGACCGTGGGGCTACAGTAGACCGAGTAACCCATTGCTCAAGCCATTGACATTGGGTCCAAGCTGGTGAGCTTTGCTCAAACCAGATGACCTGGTGCTCAAGCTGGCGACCTCGGGGTCTCGAACCTGGGTCCTCCACATCGCAGTCTGATGCTCTATTCACTGCGCCACCACCTGGTCAGGCCAGATGATGGTTCTTAAAATTAGTTTGTAATCCACTTTGGTTTTGGAAGTTGGAAGTTGCTACGTCAACCTACTCCATTGCCATCTTGTCTTCTTCCAGAAGTCAAATTTACCTTCACAAAACATCTCATGATTTAACTAGATAAATATTAAATCTAAAAAAATTTTAGGGGAGTAAAAATTCAGGTAAAATAGTTTTCCACAGATTAAATCTAGAATTTTCAGTGTGACATTAAACTTTTTTTAACTAACTGGCTTTATTATACCTATCCTATTTTCTCTCTCAGTAATACTACTCTTGCAACCCACCCACCATATCCTGTCTTGTGATCATTAGGCTATGGTTCTTTTTAGTAAATATTGTGTTTTTATACTAGAACTCCTCAGGAATCTGCCTTATTTTTTGTCATTTTCAAAAATACCAATCATAGTACTTTTTAAGTTTAGAGGACATGCTTAAATACTTGTTGAGTTGAATATTATTTGCGGCCTTTGTAGATGTTTATGTAAAACAAAGACATTTTCTCTTTATGTAACAGGCCTGTTTTTATCAGGTCTTACTATCCTTATGAATTGTCAGCTATGCTTATCTGAGTAAGTAGTTCCATTGGCAATGTTTCACTGGTTTTCTGGAATCATTAGAGAGCAAAATGGAGAAGAGCCCTAACCATATCACCTCTAAGATAGCACAAAAGCTTTCTGTAATGTATCATTTGATATTTTGTTTGCTTTTAGTTCCTATCTCTCCCACCCTCTCTTAGATATTATAAAAAATGATATGTAATTTGTCTGTAACTACCTTATAGAAAGATCTCCTTATACTAGAGAAATTTTGATTCCATTTAATCCCCAAGAATATAACCAAGGGATACCACTTGCCTTTCCTGTAGGTTTTCCCTCATAGAGGACCATCTTTACTCTAGCTTATAAATACTCATCACTTAACTCTTCATTTGTTTTCTTTTATAAACATTTTTTTCTGTTGAAGAATAACATGCACAGCGAAAGGTCACAAATCATAATTGTACAACTTAATGAATTTTTATACAGTGAACAAACTAATGTTAGCAGAATCCAGTTCAATAAATAGAACTAGTATATCACAACCCTTATGTTATGTTCCAACCCTATTTCTATACCATTCTCCTTCTCTAAAGTTAATGACTATTCTGACTTGTAATGTCATAGAGTAGTTTTGCCCATTTTGAACTTGATAAAAATAAAATCAATCTATATATTTTGGAGGTCTGATTTTTGTTTTTGTTTGTTTGTTTGCTTATTCAATACTATATTTGTAATAGCCATCATTTTGTTGCATGCAGTTATGGATTTTATTTTAATTTTTGTATATTATTCACTTCTTTTAATATACTACAATTTATTTACTCATTCTACTGATAATGAATATTTTAATTATTTCCTGATTGAGATTATTATAAATAATGATGCTATAAATATTATCCTACATATTTTTTAATATATGAACTTGAATTTCCATTGAGTATATACCTAGTTTGGAATTTCTGAGTCACAGGGAAAGCATATTTTTAAATTTATTGATCACGATAATTTTTTAAGTGATTCTACCATTTTACATTCCCACCAGTAATTTATGAGAATTCTAGTTGCTCTACATCCTTGCTAATACTTCTTATTATCACTCTTTTTAATTATAGCCATTGTGGTGGGTGACTTTGTAGAATATATTATTGTGATTGTGATTGGCATTTTTCAGAAGACTAGTGAAGTTTTACTCCTTTTCACATGTTTATTATTTATTTGGATGTATTCTTCTGTGAAGTGCTTATACAGGTATTTTGCCCCCATTTTTAAAATTGGATTATTTGTCCTTTTCCTATAGATGCATAAGAATTCTTATATACCCTGGCTATGAATCATTTTTGTATTTTTATGTTACAAGCCCTTCCCAAATCTTTATAGCATCCTTTGAAGAACAGAAATTTTTAATTTTAATGTATTTAGTTTTTTAGTATTTTTTATTATGAGCAGTATTTTTTGTGTTTCATTTAAGAGGTATTGCCCTATCTTGAAGTCATGTAGCTGTTCTCCCATATTGTCTTATGCTTTCACATTTAGATCTACAATCCACCTGCAACTCATTTTTGTGTTTGGCAAGATATAGAGGTTAAACTTTGTCTTTTCCATATAGGTATTTAATTGTCCAGTGTCATTTATTGTAATATCTTTTCCTTTATTTCCTTATACTGTCACCTTTGTCATAAATCAACTGTCAGCATATGTGTGAAATTGTTTCTGAATATTTTGTTCTGTTCTATTAGTTTATTTCTCATTGTACTAATACCATAGTCTTAATTAGTGGACTTTATAACAAGCTCTTTATATCTGATAAAGCAAGTCCTTCCAGCTTTTTCCTTTTCTTTAAAAGTATCTTAGATGTTCTCGGCCCTTTGCATTTTTAAAATATATTTTAGAATCAGCTTGTCACATTCCACACACATACACGTACAAAAATTAGCTTTGGAGAATGATGTCAATAAGATGGTGGATTAGGAAGTCCTGGACCCTTCCCCCACAACAAACACACCAGTTCAGCAATAATTTGTGGACTAATTCCATTTGTGATAAATTAATAAACTATTTGGAAAGCTCCTGTACCTGGGGAAAACATAAAAGCAGACTCATTGAAGCTGTTAGGGAGATTTGAGATACCCTCTCACCAGAGTTCCTGCTACCTGCATGGTACCATATGATACAGATGAGACCTCCTACCTTCCAGCCCCTCCTAGTTGAGAGAAGTGGTTGGTTCACATGTCCAGAGCTCCAAGTTTTTGAGGACTGTCTTTGTCTTGCCTGTTTTTGAACTGTGAAGCATCTGCCTAGGCCCTAGCGGAGAACAGAGGTGGTGGTTTGGGCTGATAACACCATAGATCCTCCCTCTTTCTGAGCAAAAAAACAAGAAAAGAAAACATCTCCGCTCTCAACATTCCCCCAAGCAAGAAAAGAGTTTATCTGTGTATCTTCTGCTCTATCTCCTCCAAGCCTTCCCAAAGAAATGACATCTGATGTACCAAACTGGAAGCCCTGAGGTATCTAGCACAGTCTAACTTCCTGAGGGAGAACAGAGATGATGGATGGGACTGGCAGATGCCATAGATTATCCCCCATGCTCACATGGAGTGAATGGATGAAACATCTTAGCTTTCAGTTTACTCCTGGAGATAGAAGAATTGATCTGTGCATTCAGTGTCACAACTTCTCTGGCACTGTCCAAAGAGTTGGCACCTATTTTACTATTCTTGGAGATCTGATGGCTCTGGCAGTGTAACCACCTGGAGAGAATGGAGATGACAGTTAGGACTTGTAAATGTCACAGCTTACTCCCCCATACACACTCAGCACAGAGTGAATAGACAAAAACCACAGCTATTTGCTTCTCCCTTGGGAGAGGCAAGGTGGTTGTAGAAGCCCCCAGAATCTCTTACCTGACTGATTGGTGAAAGTCTTCTCCTGTACAAGGGCAGTCCATGAAGACTGAGAGGAGTGCCTGCTTAGTGTCTTGTGCAGACACCAACACAGACAGTCAAGAAAAATAATCAGCAAAGAAATAAAAAGGAGCTCATTAAATCTCTAGAAACTGACCCTAAAGAAACAGAATAATAACATTCAGATGACAGAGAATTCAAAATAACAGTTATAAAGATGCATAACAAGATCAAGAGAACAATGTATGGAAATTGAAACTCATGGAAATAGATAAAAGTGAAGTGGTTATGAGGGAGAGGGGATTGTGGGGGAGAGAAGTGAAGGAGGGGAGTAAATAGGAACAAATTTGCATTGACAGAGTGATTTGACTTTGGGTGATAAGTACAAACCCAATCAACAGTTCAAATACTATAGAGATATTTACCTGAAACCTATGTACTTTTATTGATCAAGTCATCCCATTAAATTTAATTTTCTAAATAAATTTTTAAAAAGAACAATGTATGAATGAACTGAGAATTTCAACAGAGGTAAAAAAAAGATTAAAAAGTATCAAACAGAAATTATAGAGCTAAAGGCACAATGACTGAAAAATTCATGAGAGGAATTCAACACCAGACTAGGTAAAACAGAAGAATCAGTGACATAAGACAGATTATTGGAAACAATTCAGCCAGAGGAACAAAAAGAAAAATAAAGAATAAAAAAGAGTAAGGAAGCATAAGGTACTTATGGTATACCACCAGATGGACCAATATAAGCATCAGGGGACTCTTAGAAGGGGAGGAGAGAGAGAAAGGACCAAGAAGCTTATACAAAGAAAGAATAGCTGAAAACTTTTCAGTTATGGAGAAGGAAATGGACAGCCAGATTCAAGAATCTTAAAAGATACTAACTAAATGAACTCAGAGAAATCCACAATAAGACACATTATAGTCAAATTATAAAAGTGAAAGCCAAAGAGAGAATTTAGAAAAAAATCAAAAGAAAAGTGACATATACAAGGGAACTGCCATAAGACTATCAGAAAAATTTACAGCAAAAACCTTGCAGGCCACAGACAATAAGATGGCATATTCAAACTGCTTAAAGGAAAACAAAAATAAAAAAAAACAAAAAACAAAACCCTGCTAACCAAGACTATCATTTCTGTCAAAACTGTCCTTTAAAAATAAGGACTGATGCCTGACTAGGCTGTGGTGCATTGGATAGAGCATTGGACTGGGATGCAGAGGACCCAGGTTTGAAACTCCAAAGTCGCCAGCTTGAGCACAGGCTTACCAGCTTGAGCACAAGGTCACTGGCTTGAGTGTAGAATCATAGACATGACCCCGTGATCCCTGGCTTGAAGCCCAGGGTTGCTGGCTTGAGCAAGGGATCACTCAGTCTGCTGTAGCTCCCTTGTCAAGGCACATATGAGAGAGCAATCAATGAACAACTAAGGAGACTAAGGAGTTGCAACATAGAATTGGTGCTTCTCATCTCTCTTCCTTTGTCTCTCTGTCCCTATCTGTCCCTCTTTCTGACTCTCTCTCTGTCTCTGTCAAAATAAAAAAAGGATAGATAAAGACATTCCTAGACAAATAAAAGCTGAGGAAGTTCATCACTACTAGACCTGCTTTAAATAAAATATTAAAAGGAGTTATTAACGTGAAAAACCACTCAGCAGCTACACGATAGCAACTAGGAAACTTTGTAAAAATAAACATATAGATATATACAGAATACTGGATTACTGTAATTGTAGTAGATAAATCACGTTTATTTCTAGTATAAAAGGTTAAATTACAAATATATTAAGAATATGATTAAGATATTTTAAAAGATAAACAGTATGAGTAGATTTAAAATGGGACAAAAATAACAGTGTGTTGGGGAAGAAGTTAGAATGTAGAATGTTTGTATGCAATCAAACTCCAGTTGTTATTAGCTTAAAATAGACTGTTACAAGGTATTTTATTTAAGCTTCAAGGTAACCACACACAAATGTCTGTAGAAGTTACAAAAAAGAAAGGAAAGGAATAAAAGCATATCAATACAATAAATCACAATGCACAAAGATGGGCAGCAAAAGAGGTAATACAAAAGAATCTCAAGACTAACAGGAAGGAAACTAATTAGATAGTAATAGTAAATTCTCTCCTATAAATAATTAATTATAAATAGACAAAATTGCCCCAAAGAAATACTGTGGTTGAATTGATAAAAGCAAGACCCAATCATATGCTTCTTACAAAAAACTCACTTTTGATTAAGAACACATAGACTGAATGTGAAATAATGGAAAATGATAGTCCATGCAAAGGGTAATCAAAAGAGAGCAAGGGTGCTTATACTTATATCAGACAAAATAGACTTTTAAGTAAAGAACTTTCAGAAGAGACAAAGAAGGACATTATACAATGATAAAGGAGTCAATCCAACAAGAAGATGTGACAAAAGCAATACAAAGAGGGAAGTTAATTGCAATAAATGCCTTCTTTAAAAAAGAAGAAAGCCTGACCTGTGGTGGCGCAGTGGATAAAGCGTCGACCTGGAATGCTGAGGTCACCAGTTCGAAACCCTGGGCTTGCCTGGTCAAGGCACATATGGGAGTTGATGCTTCCAGCTCCTCCCCCTTCTCTCTCTCTCTCTGTCTCTCCTCTCTCTCTCTCTCTCTCTCTCTCTCTCTCTCTGTGTCTCTCCCTCTCCTCTCTAAAATAAATAAGTAAATTTAAAAAATTAAAAAAAAGAAGACCCCAAATAAACGACCTAACCTTACACCTCTAGTTGCTAGAAGAACAAACCAAATTTCAAGTTAGAAGGAAGAAAATAACAAAGATTAGAGCATATATAAACAAAATAGAAGATAAACAAATTAATGAGACTAAGAGTAGGATATTTGAAAAGATAAACAAAAGTGATAAACCTATAACTGGACTAAATACAAACAAGAAAAAGAAAGAGAGAGATGACTCAAATAAAGTTAGAATGAAAGAAGAGACACTGCCACTGATTGTACAGAAATAAGAGAGATAATGAGACTACTATGTTCATTATATGTTAACAAAATGGATAACCTAGAAGAAACAATTGATAAATCCTAGAAACATGCAACCTACCAGTACTAAATCATGAAGAATTAGAAGTCTGAACACACCTATAATTTGCATGGAGATTGAATTATTAATCAGAAACCTCACAACAAAGAAAATCCCAGGACCAGATGGCTCCACTGTTGAAATCTACCAAATATTTAAAGAAGAAATATTACCAGCCTTTCTCAAACTCCTCCAAAAAAATTGAAGAGGAAAAATACTTCCAAGCTCATCTTATGAGACAAGCATTACATTGGTACCAAAGCAAGACAAAGACACCAAAAGAAAATAAAACTATAGGCTAATATTTCTGCTGAATATAGGTGTAAAAAATCCTCAGCAAAATACTAACAAACTAAATTCAATAGCATATTAAAAGGATCATACATCACAATCAAGTGGAATTTGTTCCTGGGATGCAAGAATAGTCTAGCACAGTGGTTTTCAACATTTTTACATTTGGGGATTGGTGAAAATAGGAAAATTATTTTGGGGACCACTGAGGCAGAAATTACCCTGAGCATAAGTGAATTTGACTAAGATCATTGGGTCTATAATATTCATACATCAGGGTGGTTAGCTGTTTTGCAAACCAACACAAAATTTCTGGCCGATAGGTCGGCAGACAGGCAGTTGAAAGGCACTGGTAACATACAAAAATTATTGTGATACACTACATTAACAGAATAAAAGAGACAGATTACATGATCATCTTAGTGGAAGCATAAAAAGCATTTGACAAAATTTAACACTCCTTCGTGGAAAAAAAAATTCTCAACAAACTAGAAATAGAAGGAAAATTATTCAATATAATAAAAGACCATATAGGAAAAACCCATAGCTACCATCATACTCAATTGTGAAAAACTGAAAGCTTATGCTAAGGGCACAAGGAAAGAATGCCCACTCTCACCACTTCTATTCAAGAAAATACTGGAAGTTCTAGGTAGAAGAATTAGGCAAGAAAAAAAAAAAAGACATCCAATAAAGAATAATTAAAATGATCTCTGCAGATGACATGATCTAATAAACAAATTTAGTAAAGCTGCAGTTATTCAAATCAGCATACAAAAGTCAGTTGCATTTTTATATGGTAACAATGAAGTATCTAAAAAATTTAGGAAAACCCACTCACAATAACACCTAAAAGAATATTAGTACTTAGGAATAAATGTAACTAAGAAGGCAAAGGACTTATGTACTAAAAACTACAAAACATTAATGACAAATTAAAGAAGACACAAATCAAGACATTCAATGTTCCTGGATTGCTAGACTGAATATTGTTAAAATATCCATACTACCAACAGCAAATTACAGATTCAATGAAATTTCTATCAAAATATTAATGGCATTTTTCACAGAAATAGAACAATCTTAAAATTTATATGGAACCACAAAAAGACAATTTCCAAAGCAATCTGGAGAAATAAAGAACAAATTTGCAGTCATCACACTTCCTGATGTCAAATATATTACAGGGCTATATTATGGTAATCAAACAGTATGGTATTGACATAAAGAAGGACATACAGACAAATTAAACAGAATAACCCAGAAATAAATTCACACATATACAGTAAACTGACCTTTGGAAAGGGTGCCAAGAATACATAATGGGGAAGAATAGTTTTGTCAACAAATAGTGTTGGGGAAACTAGACATTCACATGCAAAAGAATGAAATTGGAACCTTATCCACAAAAATCAACAAAATGAATTGGAAATGTAAACCTGTGACCTGAAGCTGTAAAATTTCAAGAAAACAGTGTACAGCTTCATAACATTGGCCTTAGGAATGATTTTTCATGGGGATGACACCAAAAGTACAGGCAACAAAACAAAAATAAACGAGTTAGGCTATATCAAACTACAAAGATTCTGCACAGCAAAGGAAACAATTGAAAGAGTGAAAAAGCAACCTACAGCCCTGGCCAGTTGGTTAGAGCATCAACCCGATACACCAAGGTTGTAGGTTCGATCCCTGGTCAGGGCACATACAAGAGTTAACCAATGAATGCATAAATAAGTGGAACAACAAAGTCAACGTTTCTCTCTTTCTCTATCTCTCCCTTCCTCTCTAAAATCAATCAATAAATTTAAAAATGTTAAACTGATAAACTGGACCCAATCAAAATACAAAACAAATGTGTTTTTCAAAGGAAATGTTTATTTAGAAATTAAATTTAGTGGAGTTGACTGATCAATTGGAGTACATAGGTTTCAGGTGAACATCTCTATAGCATTTGAACTATTGATTGCATTGTGTGCCCATCACCCAAAGTCAAACCATTTTCTGTCCCCACATATTTGTCCCTCTTTACTCCCCTTCTTGTGGTAACTACTTCACTTTTATCTATGTTCATGAGTCTCAGTATTATATCCCACCTATATGGGATATATATTTGACCTTGAAAACATTATACTAAGAGGATCAGAAAAAGCTAAGAACTATATGATTACACACATAGGTGGGATATAAAACTGAGACTCCTGGATATAGATAAAATGTGAAATGGTTATCAGGGGGAGGGGCATAAAGAGGGACAAATATACAGTGACAGAAAACGATTTGACTCTGGGTGATGGGCACACAATGCAATCAACAGTTCAAATGCTATAGAGATGTTCAATTGAAACCTATGTATTCTTATTGATCAATGTCACTCCATTAAATTTAATTTCTAAATAAAAGTTAATAAAATATAGCAAAAGATATAAACAAATAGCTTAGCACAGAAGATATTCAAATAAATACATGAAAGGATGCTAAATATTATCTATCCTGGAAATGTAAATTAAAACCACAATGGGAACAAATACCATATGATCTCACTTATATGTGGAATCTAAAAGCCAAAAAATTAAACTCATAGATAGAACAAATTGTAGGTTACCAGAGTTGGAGGGTGGAAGGTGGACAAAGTGGCTGAAGGGAGTCCAAAGGTACAATTTTCCAGTTAAAATATAGTATAAATGTCATGGAGGTGTAATGTACAAGATGGTGACTAAAGTTAATAATACTGTACTGCATATTCAAAAGTTGCTAATAGATTTTAAAAGTTCTCATAAGAAATATAATTCTGTAACTATGTATGGTGAAAGATTTTTTTAATTTTGCTTTTTAAAAAATATAATTTATTGTGTTTACTTAGATTCTAGTGTCTCCCCAAAATCATCCCCCCTCCACTGTATTCCCCTCAACATTTCCCTTGCTCTCTTCCCAACAGCTTCCTCTCCCTTCCTTTCAGTTTAATTCCATTCCTCAGTTGACATTGTTCCTTGGATTCCTCAAAAGAGTGAGGACATATGATTTTTTTTCTGTCTTTGCCTGGCTTATTTCACTTAACATAATAGTTTCCAGGTCTATCCATGTTGTTGCAAAAGGTAATATTTCCTTCTTTTTCATGGCTTCATAATATTCCTTTGTATATATGTACCACTGCTTTTTAATTCATTCATCCACTGATGGACACTTGGGCTGTTTCCAGATCTTTGCTATTGTGAACAATGCTGCCATAAACATGGGGGCGCATTTCTTCTTTTGAAACAGTGCTCTGCTGTACTTAGGGTATATTCCTAAAAGTGGTATAGTTGGGTCAAAAGGCAGTTCGATTTTTAATTTTTTTGAGGAATCTCCATACTGTTTTCCACAGTGGTTGCATCAGTCTGCATTCCCACCAGCAGTGCAGGATGGCTCCCTTTTCTCCATATCCTCGGAAGCACTTATTCTTTGTTGTTTTGTTGATGAGCGCCATTCTGACTGGTATGAGGTGATATCTCATTGTGGTTTTAATTTGCATTTCTCTAGTGATTAGTGATGTTGAACATTTTTTCATCTGTCTATTGGCCATCTGTATGTCCTCTTCAGAGAAGTGTCTATTCATTTCTTATGCCCATTTTTTTATTGGATTGTTTGTCTTCCTGGTGTTGAGTTTTACAAGTTCTTTATAAATTTTGGTTATTAACCCTCATCAGATGTATTGTCAAATATGTTCTCTCATTGTATGGTTTGTCTGTTTATGCTGTTCATCTTGTCTTTAGCTGTACAAAAGCTTTTCAGTTTGATATAGTCCCATTTGTTTATCCTGTCCTTTATTTCACTTCCCTGTGGAGATAAATCAGAAGATATATTGCTGTGAGAAATGGTGAGTTTACTGCCTATGTTTTCTTCTAAGACGCTTATGGTTTCAGGACTGACAGTTAAGTCATTTAACCATTTTGAGTTTGTTTTTGTGAATTGTGTTAAGTTGGAGGTCTAGTTTCATTTTTTTGCCGGTAGCTGTTCAATTTTCCCAACACTATTTGTTAAAGAGACTGTCTTTAATCCATTGTATGCTATTACCACCTTTGTCAAATATCAATTGTCCATAAAGGTCTGGGTTTATTTCTGGGTTCTCTGTTCTTTTCCATTGATCTATATTCCTGTTCTTATGCTAGTACCAAGCTGTTTTGATTACAATGGCTTTGTAGTATAACTTGATATCAGGAAGTGTGATACCTCCCCCTTTATTCTTCTTTCTAAAGATTGCTGAGGCTATTCATGTTCTTTTTTGGTTTCATATAAATTTTTGGAATGTGTTCTATATCTTTGAAGTATGTCATTGGTATCTTAATTGGTATTGCATTGAATTTATAAATTGCTTTGGGTAATACAGATATTTTAACAATGTTTATTTTTCCTTACCATGCCTTTTATTTCTTCTTCTTGTCTGATTGCTGTAGCTAGGATTTCCAGCACTATGTTGAATAAGAGGCACCCCTGCCTTGTTCCTGATCTTAATGGGATTGCTTTTAGTTTTTGCCCATTGAGCATGATGTTGGCTGTGAGTTTGTCATAAATGGCCTTTATCATGTTGAGGTATGTTCTCAATATTCCCACTTTGCAGAGAGTTTTGATCATAAATGGGTGCTGGATTTTATCAAATGCTTTTTCTGCATCTATTGAAATTATCATGTAGTTTTTCTCCTTCCTTTTGTTTATGTGATGAATCACATTGATTGATTTGTGAATGTTGTACCATCCTTATGTCCCCAGAATAAATCCCACTTGATCATGCTGTATGATTTTTTTTTTTTTACGTACAGCTATATCTGATTTCCTAATATTTTGAAGATTTTAGCATCTAAATTCATCAGGGATATTGGCTTATAATGTTCTTTCTTTGTGTTTTCTTTGCCTGGTTTTGGAATCAGAATTATGCTTGCCTCATAAAAGGAACTTGGAAGTCTTCCTTCCTCCTGAATTTTTTGAAATAGCTTGAGAAGGATAGGAGTTAGTTCTTAGTTGAATATTTGGTAGAATTCAGCAGCAAAGCCATCTGGCCCAGTGCTTTTGTTTGTTGGGAGGTTTTTGATAGCTGTTTCAATCTCATTTGTTGTAATTGGTCTGTTTAGGTTTTCTGATTCTTCCAGATTGATATTGAAAGATTATATTTTCCAAGGAATTTGTCCATTTCAACTAGGTTGTTTTATTTTTTGGCATACAGTTCTTCATAGTATTTTTTTTTTACAGTATTTTGTATTTCTGTTGTGTCAGTTGTTATTTCTCCACTCTCATTTCTAATTTTAATTATTTTAATCCTCTCTATTTTTTCTTGGTGAGTCTGGTTAAAGGTTCATCAATTTTTTTACCCTTTCAAAGAACCAGTTATTGGTTTCATTGATCCTCTTTATTGTTTCTTTAGCCTCTATGTCATTTATTTCTACTCTGATCTTTATTATTTCCTTCCTTCTACTACCTCTGGGCTTTACTTGCTGTTCTTTTTCTACTTCTTTTAGATACAGGGTTAGGTTGTTTATTTGAGCTTTTTCTAGCTTCTTAAGGTATGCCTGTAGTGCTATGAACTTCCCTCTCAGTACTGCTTTTGCTGTGTCTCATAAATTTTGAGTTGTTGTATGTTCATTATCATTTGTTTTTAGGAATTTCTTTATTTCTTCTTTGATCTCAATATTAACCCAGTCCTTATTTAATAACATGCTATTTAGTTTCCATGGGTTTGAATATTTTTCAATTTTTCTGTTGTTGTTGATTTCTATTTCATGCCATTGTGATCAGAGAAAATGCTTGAGATGATTTCAATCTTCTTCAATTTTTTGAGACCACTTTTGTGCCTTAATATGTGATCTATCCTAGAGAATGTATTATGAGCACTTGAAAAGAATGAATATGCTATTGCTATAGGGTAAAAGGTTCTGAAGATATCTATTAAATCAAGTTGATATAGTGTGTCCTTTAAGTCTGCTGTTTCTTTGTTAATTTTCTTTCTTGAGGATCTATCTAGTGAGGTTAGTGGGATATTGAAATCCCCTACTATTATAGTATTGCTGTTGATCTCATCCTTTATATCAATCAAAGCCTGCTTTATATATTTAGGTGCTCTTATATTAGGTGCATAAATATGTATAATGGATATATCTTCCTGTTGGATTGCTCCCTTTATCATTATGTAGAGACCTTCTTTATCTCTTGGTATAGCCTTTGTTTTAAAGTCTATTTTGTCTGGTAGAAGTATTGCTACCCCAGCTCTTTTTTCATTTTTATTTGGATGAAATATTATTTTCCATCCTTTTACTTTAGTCTATATGTATCATTTGTTTTGAGGTGTGTCTCTTGTAGACAGCATATGTATGGGTCCTGTGTTCTTATCCATGCAGCTACCCTATGTTTTTTGATTGGATCATTTAATCTATTTACATTTAAGCTTATTTTTATATGTAGTTGTTTTATTGCCATTTTATTCTTTAAAGCTATATTTCTGTTTTACTATATTCTTTTTCCCCTTTGTTCTGTTTACAACAGGCCCCTTAACATTTTTTTTTCACAGACAGAGAGAGGGAGTCAGAGAGAGTGATAGATAGGGACAGACAGACAGGAATGGAGAGAGATGAGAAACATCAATCATTAGGGGATTTTTGTGACACCTTAGTTGTTCATTGATTGCTTTCTCATATGTGCCTTGAATGTGGGGCTACAGCAGACCGAGTAACCCCTTGTTTGATCCAGCGACCTTTTGTCCAAGCTAGTGAGCTTTGCTTAAACCAGATGATCCCATGCTCAAGCTGGTGTCCTCTGGGTCTCGAACCTGGATCCTCTGCATCCCAGTCTGATGCACTATGCCACTGCTTGATCAGGCTGGCCCCTTAACATTTTTTGCAGCATTGGTTTGTTTGTAATGAATTTCTTGAGTTTTTTTTTTTTTTTGGTCTGGGTAGCTTTTTATTTCTCCTTCAATTTTAAATGATAGGCTTGTTGAATAAAGTAGTCTTGGTTGTAAGCTCTTTTTCTGCATTACTTTGAGTATTTCTCTCCATTCCCTTCTGGTCTCAAGTGTTTTCAGAAGTTGGATGTCATCCTTATGGGGGCTCCTTTGTAGGTGATAGCCTTTTTTATTTAGCAGCTTTTAATATTTTCTCTTTATCGCTTAGCTTTGGTATATTAATTATGATTTGTCTTGGTGTGGATTTCTTTGGGTTTCTCTTTAATGGAATTCTCTGTGTTTCTTCAACTTGTGTGACTTTTCCCTGCATCAGTTTAGTAAAGTTTTTATCTATGATTTGATTGAAGAAGGTCTCTAACCCTTGTTCTTTCTCTTCTTCTTCAGGAACTCTTATGATGCGGATGTTGTTTCTCTTTAGGTTGTCACAGAGCTCTCTTAGAGTTTCCTCAGATTTTTTCAGTCTCTTTTCTTTCTGCTGCTCCACTTCCCTGTTTTTGTTTATCTTGTCTTCTAAATGCTGATTCAATCCTCTGCTTCATCCAGCCTGCTTTTAATTGCTTCCAGTGTAGACTTAATTTTTGATATTGTATTTGTCATTTCTGACTGGTTGTTCTTTATTATTTCAATGTTCTTTTTGTTACTTTTTATCTCTTTATTTATGTGCTCATTGTGTCCATCCATGGTGGTTCTAAGATCTTTCAGCATTCTAATAATCATTACTTTAAACTCTACATCCAGTAGTTTGCTTATTTTCATTTCAGTTAGTTCATTTTATGAGGTTTTCTCTTGTTGATTCACTGGGATTGCACTTCTCTGTCTTCACATTTTGTCTGTGTTTCCCTGGACCTCCCTGGCTGGGGCCTGGCACAGATCAGTGGGGGTCACTGCCTATGACTGGTTCTTATCCACCTTTTTCAGCTACAGGGTATCCAGATTTTGTGGGTGCCTGTACTGCGTCTAGGTGCTGTTGTAAATATCAGCTGTACTCCTAGGCTCGCTTTTATCTACTCTTGGCTTGGGAGAAGTTCCTTAAAATTTCAAGGTCCCCTAAAATCCACTTTCTGTTGCCTCTTATTGCTGGCTACTTTTTGGGCTCAGTACTATAATTCAGTGATTCGGTATGGTATTAGATGTGGCCTACTCTTTAGCCTCAGTTGTCATTTATCCAGACATTTTATTTACTTATTTTCTTTTATTTTGTTTTTTTATTTTTTAAGCACTCAATAAGGTATAGTGACAGGGTTCCAGTAAGTGTGGCCCCTGTTCTCCCGTTGTGTGGTCTATATACCAGGCCACCACCGCTGTTGCTGCCTGGGGCTTTTGGGCTCAACGTCAACCCACCTCTGCAACTGACATTGCCATGGTAGGGCTCACATGTGCCAGCACGCCCATTTAGACTGCTTCTGTGGCCACCCCAGGCTCTGTGCCTCTGAGAGCTGGTGTGCACCCCAAGCACTTTTACTCAAGGGTTTGCGTGTCTGCCCCGGCTTTCACCCTTGCCACACATGCCCACTTGGACCACTTCCGGGGCTGCATCAGTTGGCTCAGACCTCAGCAGCTGCCTTGGGAGGGGGGCTGTGCACACTTGCTCAGATCACCGCCGAGGTCACCTGTGCTTTTGCTGTCACTAACGGCATGCCTGTAGCTCAAGCAGGTTGGCACGCGCACCAGCGCGGATCACTGCAACAGCCAGCATGACTTTTTCCTTCACTGGTGGGCTCACACGCACCCACATGCTCTCCCTCCACGTGCTCTCCCTCCACTGATGCTCGGGCCTCCACCCCCACTCGGATTACCACCAATGGCACGCCCCACCTCGGGCTGGTTTGTGCACTGGCCCAGATCCCTGCAGCAACCAACGCAACTTCTGCCCTTGCTGGCGGGCTGACATATACCTGCTCATTCCCCCTCTGCTGATGCTCTGGCCTCCACCCTGGCCAAGGGCGGGCCACTCAGCAAGCAGGACTATGTGTGAGCCTGCACTTCTACAGCAGCAGTGGCTGTTCCTAGCTCTGCAGGCTGGCTTATGCATGCTTACTCGAACATCTGAAGCCATGCCCTGCTGCCTTTGGCCTGCCTGCTCCAGGCAAGCACTCAGCAATGTGTGGGGGGGTGCAGCTTAGACCCCTGTACTCCCTATTTGTGTCCCTAACATGGCGCCTGGCTTTAAGTGCCTTTGTTCTAGCTAGGGTAGGGGAACCTCCAGTGGACAGTGCACTTTCTTTCCTTTGCTGGTGATGCTGTTCCCAGGAAAAATGTTTACTTTAAATTTTGGGAGTGACTCAGCCCAGGGGTTAGGGTGTCCTTCTAGAACTCTGGGAAAGTGGCTGTGAACAAGGCTCTCCATGTAGTTTCTTTAATATGAAGCCTGGGTGTGAGAGCCCTGCTTCCTTCTCTCAAACCATGTCTAGGCTTTTTTCTCAGCCAAATATAGTCCATAAGCCCCTTCCAGGCTCCAGGGCTCTAGGCTGGGATTCTGGTTTGGGGGATAAGGACCCACAACTCGCTGGACAGCCCTCCCTGTCACAAAAGTCCCTCCTGGCCGCTACTCACTCCCGAGAGCAAGGCAGCATTTTCCATGTCTCTGTCTTTCCTACCAGTCTCAGTGTGGGTTCTTTGGTGGTCCTTGGCTGTAGAGTCCTCTTAGTTTAGTCCAAAGTTTGTCTTACACAATGAGTGTTCTCAGATTTAAGTTGTAATCCACCTTGGTTTTGGGAAGTGGTAGTTGGAGTGTCTCCCTACTCTGTGGCCAATCTTGGAATCCCTGGTGACAGATGTTAACTAGACTTATTGCGATTATTATTTTGCATATGTACAAGTATTAAATCATTATGTTGTACATATGAAACTTATATAATGTATGTCAATTATGCCTTAGTAAATAATAAAATAAAAAACACAATGGAGATACCATTATACACTTACTAGAATGGCTATAATGAAAAGGACAATAAGAAGTGGAAATGTAGAGAAATGGAAATCTTTATATTTTGCTGGTGGGAATATAAAATGATGCAGTTGTTTTGGTAGACAGTTTGTTGTTAATAACTCAATAAGTTAACACAAAGTTCCCACATGACTCAGCAATTCTACTCCTAGTTATATACCCAAGATAAATGAAAGCATATGTTCATGCAAAAAACTTCTACACAAATATACATAACAGTATTATTCATCATAGGTAAAAAGTAGAATCAACCAAATGTCTGGTGAGTAAACAAAATGGAATATAATTTTCTACATGATGGAATATTATTTAGCCATAGAAAGGAGTTATACAGGCTATAATATCAATGACCCTCAAAATGTTACACTAATTAATAGAAACCAGTCACAAAAATATAATGTATAATTTCATTTATATGTAGAATCCAAACTAGGCAAGTATGTAGACAAAAATTAGACTAGTGAATACCTGGGGCAGGTGGAGGGAATGTGGATTAAGTGTATATAAGCATCAGAGAATTTATTGAAGGAGCTTGTTAGAGGGTAGAAAGTATTCTAGAATGGATTTACCACAGTCAATGTGGTAGTAGTGGAATGACAAGGAAAGGAAGTGATATAAGAGATATCATGGTTATAAAATTTGGTAGAGTTACTAAAAATTAGTACCCTAAAATGGGTAGATTCTGTAGCATGTGAATTATATCTAAATAAAGCTGTTATTTTTTAAAGTGTCTGGCACAAAGAATATGGTCAATAAATATGTAGAAGGTGTTGGTTGTTCCTGAGTGATACCAATCTTTAGAGATACCTATCTTGAAGAGACTCTTCAAGACTGTTTATCCCAAATCTCCTCGTGGATATCTCCCCCTAATTGATTTGTCCAGAACTCCAGCACAGAATTAACTCACTCAGAAGCTCCAGAGGTGGGGGTTTAGTCATGTATAATTTTATATCCTATGGGTGATTCTGATGTGAGCTCTAGGGTGGAATCTGTGATTTATATAATGGTGAACAGATTTGTATGGCTGGAACTGAAGTAAATGTGGGGCCCAGTGGCTACATGCACTGGAGTAGGCATACAATAATGGGGAATCTTTGCACAGAATGATCTCTGTCTTTGTCTCTCTCTTGCACTTACTCTCATTCCCTCTGGTAAAAACAGCTAGCTATTCCTAGATACTATTTAGATTTTTTTTGGATTACAGGGTTAAAATATACAATACCAATTCTCTATTGCAATGGTTCTTAATTAAGGGTGATATTAAGTCATACCTAGGGGACTTATTCCTAATGCACATATCCATGGCCATACTTAGGTATATATTATCAGAGTCTTCAGAGTGTGGCCATGAGCATAATTATTTGGGAAAAAAATGGCTTCTTGGGTGAGGTTCATTTCATTTGAATACAAATGCACTAAAGACAGAAATAAGACTAGAAAGGAGATAACATTTGGTTCCCTGTGCCTAACCTCAGCTCCCCTGTTATGGATTATTATGACTTTATCATCCATAATACTAGGATTAACTTTGAAGACCAGTGGCCCACCAGAGCTTGAGTGCTAGTGAATGCTTAATAAACACTCCAAGGAACACCATTTTGGAAATCAATTTATAAACTATGTGTTGGGAGGAGAGAGGGATTTTAGTTGACTATTCATCAGCCAGATGATAATCCTGTGTTCTTGGAATAGCCAAGGCAAGAGGGTAGTTTCCTGTCTCTGGCTTCATGGGGATTTCTCTGCTGCTACTTGCTGTAACCACATTAAAATTATAGGCTTCTGAGTAATCTTCTCCATACACATCCACCTGTCAGTAGGCCTGCACTTCAGAGATAAAGAGTATTTTTTATTGTAGTGATGGCATACAGCAAGGATTGAAGCTAAATAGCTAAAATTATATTGATTTTCTTTTAGATTTTATTTATTGATTTTATTTAGAAAAGAGAGAGAGAGAAGAAGAAGAAAAAGGAAACATCAACTGTTAATAATTGCTTCCTGTATGTGCCTTGACTGGTCAAGCCCAGGGTTTTGAACTCATGACCTCAGCATAAAATTGATTTTCAAAAGGGCATAATGGGATTCGTCATTAGAGTGTACCACCCTACATCATGTCAAGGGTGTGGGGAAAAGCTTAGTTTTAAAAAGATCTTAGTAGACAACACCAAGCCTAGACTCAACCAGCTCTACAAGCAAAACACCCAAACACAGAAATGAGAAGACAAAGAAGTGCAATCCAAATGAAATCACAAGAGAAACCTTCAGGAGTTAAACTGAGTGATATGGAAATAACCAAACTTCCGGATGCGGAGTTCAAAATAATGATTGTACAGATGCTTAGGGACCTTAGAACAACAATGGATGATCATTACGAACACCTAAGTAAAGAAATAGCAAGTATAAAAAAGGATATTGAAATATTTAAAAAGAATCAGTCGGAGATGACAAACACAATATCAGAAATGAAGACCACAATGGAAGAAATAAAAAACAAGATGGATAGAGCTGAGGATTGAATCAGTGAGTTGGAGGATAACTTGAATGAAGGCAAGAAAGCAGAGAAGAAAAACAAAGAGACTCAAAAAATCTGAGGAAACTCTTAGAGAGCTCTGTGACAACATGAAGAGAAATAACATCTGCATCATAGGTGTTCCTGAAGAAGAAGAGAAAGAACAAGGGATAGAGACTTTGTTCAATCATATGATAGCTGAAAACTTCCCTAAATTAATGCAGAAAAACTCTCACAAGTTCAAGAAGCACAGAGAACTCCATTAAAGAGAAACCCAAAGACACCAACACCAAGACACATCATAATTAAAATATCAAAGCTAAGTGATAAAGAGAAAATATTAAAAGCTGCAAGAGAAAAAAAAGGCTATCACCTACAAAGGAGCCCCCATAAGGATGACATCAGACTTCTCAACAGAAACACTTGAGATCAGAAGGGAATGGCAAGAAATATTCAAAGTAATGCAGAACAAGAACCTACAACCAAGACTACTTTATCCAGCAAGGCTATCATTTAAAATGGAAGGAGAAATAAAAACCTTCCCAGACAAAAAAAAACTCAAGGAATTGATTACATCCAAACCAATGCTGCAGGAAATGTTAAGGGGCATGGTGCAAAAAGATCAAAGTGGGAAAAGAATATAGCAAAAGAGGAATACAGCTTTAAAGAATAAAATGGCAATAAACAACTACATATCAACAATAACCTTAAATGTAAATGGACTAAATGATCCAATAAAAAGACATAGGGTAGCTGTGTGGATAAGAAAACAGGACCCATACATATGCTGTCTACAAGAGATACACCTTACAACAAAAGATGCATATGAACTGAAGGTAAAAGGATGGAGAAAAACATTTCATGCAAATGAAAATGAAAAACAAGCTGGGGTAGCAATACTTATACCAGACAAAATGGACTTTAAAACAAAGAATATAGTAAGAGATAAAGAAGGCCACTACATAATGATAAAGGGAACAATTCAACAAGAAGATATAACTATTATAAATATCTATGCACCTAATATAGGAGCACCTAAATATGTAAAGCAGACTTTGATGGATATAAAGGGTGAGATCAACAGCAATACTATAATAGTAGGGGATTTAAATACCCCACTAACATCACTAGATAGATCCTCAGGAAAGAAAATTAACAAAGAAACAGCAGAATTAAAGGACACACTGGATCAACTCGATTTAATAGATATCTTCAGAACCGTTCACCCTAAAGCAGCAGAATATACATTCTTTTCAGTACTTATGGTACATTCTCTAGGATAGACCACATGTTAGGGCACAAAAGGAGTCTCAACAAATTTAAGAAGACTGAAATCATACAAGCACTTTCTCTGATCACATTGGCATGAAACTAGAAATGAACCACAACAGAAAAGCTCAAAAACTCTCAAACACATGGAAACTAAATAGCAAGTTGTTAAATAATGAATGAATTAAGAATGAGATCAAAGAAGTAATTAAAAAATTCCTAGAAATGAATGACAATGAGCATACAACAACTCAAAATTTATGGGACACAGCAAAAGCACTACTGAGAGGGAAGTTCATAGCAGTACAGGCACACTTTAAGAAACTAGAAAAAGCTCAAATAAACAAGTTAACCCAGCATCTAAAAGAACTAGAAAAAGAACAGCAAGTAAAGCCCAAATGTAGAAGAAGGAAGGAAATAATAAAGATTTCAGAGCAGAAATAAATTACATAGAGGCTAAAGAAACAATACAGAAGATCTATGAAACTAGGAGCTGACTCTTTGAAAAGGTAAACAAGATCGATAAACCTTTAACTAGACTCACCAAGAAAAAAAGAGAGAGGACTCAAATAAATAAAATTAGAAATGAGAGTGGAGAAATAACAACTGACACAACAGAAATACAAAATATTGTAAGAAAATACTATGAAGAACTGTATGCCAAAAAACTAGACTACCTAGTTGAAATCGACAAATTCCTTGAAACATACAATCTTCCAAAAATCAATCTGGAAAAATTAGAGAACCTAAACAGACTGATTACACCAAATGAGATCAAAACAGTTATCAAAAAACTCCCAACAAAGAAAAGTCCTGGGCCTGAAGGCTTCACAAGTGAATTCTACCCAATATTCAAAGAAGAACTGACTCCTATCCTTCTCAAGCTATTTCAAAAAATTGAAGAGGAAGGAAGACTTCCAAGCTCCTTTTATGAGGCGAGCATAATACTAATTCCAAAACCAGGCAAAGACAACACAAAGACAGAAAATTATAGGCAATGTCCCTCATGAATATAGATGCTAAAATACTTAACAAAGTATTAGCAAACCGGATCCAACAATATGTGGAAAAAATCATACACCATGATCAAGTGGGATTTATTCTTGAGAGGCAAGGCTGGTACACTATCTGCAAATCACTCAGTGTGATTCATCACATAAACAATAGGAAGGATAAAAACCACATGATAATTTCAATAGATGCAGAAAAAGCATTTGATAAAATCCAGCATCCGTTCATGATATAAACTCTCTGCAAAGTGGGGATACAGGGAACATACCTCAACATGATAAAAGCCATCTATGACAAACCCACAGCCAACATCATACTCAATGGGCAAAAATTAAAAGCAATTCCTCTAAAATCAGAAATAAGGCAGGGATGCCTCCTTTCACCACTCTTATTCAACATAGTCCTGGAAGTCCTACCCACAGCAATCAGACAAGAAGAAGAAATAAAAGGCATTCAAGTTGGAAAAGAAGAAGTAAAGCTATCATTATTTGCAGATGATATGATATTGTATATAGAAAATCCTAACGTCTCAGTCAAAAAATTACTGGACCTGATAAATGAATTCAGCAAGGTGGCAGGATATAAAATTAATACTCAGAAATCAGAGCCATTTTTATACACCAACAATCAACAGTCAGAAAGAGAAATTAAGGAAACAATCCCCTTCACTATTATAACCAAAAAAAAAAAAAGTACCTAGAAGTACATTTAACCAAGGAGACTAAAGACTTATTTTCGGAAAATTATAAAACATTGATAAAAGAAATCAAGGAAGATACAAAGAAGTGGAAGCTCATACCATGCTCATGGTTAGGAATAATAAATCTCATTAAAATGTCTATATTACCCAAAGCAATTTATAAATTCAATGCAATACCAATTAAAATACCAATGACATACTTAAAGATATAGATCACATATCCCCAAAATTTATATGGAACCAAAAGAGAACAGGAATAGCCTCAGAATCTTAAAAAAGAAGAATAAAGGGCGAGGTATCACACTTTCTTTTATCAAGCTATACTACAAGGCCATTGTATTCAAAACAGCATGGTACTGGCATAAGAGCAGGCACATAGATCTATGGAACAGAATGGAGAATCCAAAAATAAACCCAGAGCTCTATGGACAACTAATATTTGACAAAGGAGGTAAGGACATACAATGGAGTAAAGACAGCCTCTTCAACAAATTGTGTTGGGAAAATTTGACAAATACCTGCAAAAATATGAAACTAGAAACCAACTTACACCATTCACAAAAATAAACTCAAAATGGATAAAACACTTAAACGTAAGCCGTGAAACCATAAGCATCTTAGAAGAAAACATAGGCAGTAAGCTCTCCGACATCTCTTGAAGTAATATATTTGCTGATTTATCTCCACTGGCTTTTGAAATAAAAGACAGGATAAACAAATGGGACTATATCAAACTGAAAAGCTTTTGCACAGCTAAAGACAATAAGAACAGAATAAAAAGACAAACTACACAATGGGAGAACATATTTGACAGTACGTCGGATAAGGGGTTAATAACCAAAATTTATAAAGAACTTGTAAATCTCAACACCAGGAAGACAAACAATCCAATCAAAAAATGGGCAAAAGAAATGGACACTTCTCCAAAGAGGACATACAGATGGCCTATAGGCATATGAAAAAATGCTCAACATCACTAATCATTAGAGACATGCAAATTAAAACCACAGTGAGATACCACCTCACAGCTGTCAGAATGGTGCTCATCAACAAAACAACACAGAATAAGTGCTGGTGAGAATGTGGAGAAAAGGGAACCCTCCTGCACTGCTGGTGGGAATGCAGACTGGTGCAGCCTGTATGGAAAACAGTATGGAGATTCCTTAAAAAATTGAAAATTGAATTGCCTTTTGACCCAGCTATCTCATTTTTAGGAATATACCCCAAGAACACCATAGACCTACTCGAAAAGGAGAAATGCTCCCCCATGTTTGTGGCAGTTTTGTTCACAATCGCGAAGATCTGGATGCAGCCCAAGTGTCCGTCAGAGGACGAGTGGATTAAAAAGCTTTGGTACATATATACTATGGAATACTACTCAGCTATAAGAAATTATGACATCGGATTATTTACAATAACATGGATGGACCTTGCTAACATTATATGGAGTGAAATAAGTAAATCAGCAAAAACTAAGAACTATATGAATCTATACATAGATGGGACATAAAAATGAGACTCAGAGACGTGGACAAGAATGTGGTGATAACAGGGGTGGAGGGTGGGAGGGATGGGGCAGGAAGGCGAGAGAGGTGGTGGGGGAAGGGGAGGGGCACAATGAAAGCCAGATAGAAGGTGACAGAAGACAATTTGACTTTGGGTGAGGGGTATACAGCATAATCAAATGTCAAAATAATCTGGAGATGTTTTCTCTGAACATATGTACCCTGATTTATCAATGTCACTGCATTAAATTTAAAATAAATAATAAATAAATAAATAATTTAAAAATTGATTTGCAAAAGAAACTTACATCTAAATTTTTTTGTGTGTCGTTCTGGATCATTATTCTTGTCTCTCCTTGCCACAGTGATGGCCTACAAGGGCAAGAAAAGATTGAACATTACTAAGGTGTAGATCAATCCACAAGCCTCTGTGCCTAGAAACATTACATGCCTCTAAAGTACTTTTGCTATATAAGTTAAATGATTAGGTTAGGGCCGTGATTGGCGAACCTATGACACGCGTGTCAGCACTGACATGCGTAGCCATTTTTTATGCCATGCGGCTACATACCAGAGAAGTATGGGACTGCATGCTGAGAAGGACATTTCATCCTCAGCTCCTGCATGGCCAGGTGCAGTAGCCAAGGATAAAACATTTGTGTAGTGTAGACACTCTGTGCCAGAGGTCTGTAGGCCAAAACAACAGAACTCCGGCACAGTGCGTCCAGTTCTGGGACTTCCGGTTAGGGCATTAGGGGATCTTTGACCTCACTTCCAGCTGCTGGAGCAGGGAGTAGCGGAAAGCTGCATGGGACGCATCTCTGGGGGCCCTGTGTTCATCATTACCAGCAACCACATAAGCACAGCAACCATCATCCAATCTTCTGTTCTGGGGTGTTGTGGATTTCTAATTGACCATCATTACTGAGATAAGTGAGGGGGAGGCTGGAAGAGGCGAGGGCCTGTGCTATGGGTGCCATTTCCCGCCATTAGAAATAGCTGCAGCCATCTTAATTTACATAAGATGCAACTTGCAGAATTTCAAGACAGCATCTGGGCTCAGGTGTTTTTTGACTTGGGGTCAAAGCTTGAGAATCTGAAAAGGTGCCGCTTGGAGAATCAAGAAGAGTGCCACTACAAACAGGAAATTTGGAGTGCCTGGAACCGATTACCAGACACTTTTAGCACCCTGAAAAATATAGCAATGGCTTTACTCACAATTTTTCCCTCTACGTACTTTTGTGAGACCTTATTCTCAGCATTAAATAATATCAAAACCA
The DNA here is from genome assembly GCF_036850765.1 of Saccopteryx bilineata. Taxonomy (NCBI): domain Eukaryota; kingdom Metazoa; phylum Chordata; class Mammalia; order Chiroptera; family Emballonuridae; genus Saccopteryx; species Saccopteryx bilineata. Next base: position 75,364,996 of record NC_089502.1, read on the forward strand.
ACAAAATAAACGGGTTGACAGATGAAGTTAGTAGCACTTGCTTGGGTTTGAAGTGTACAAAATACCAACCTTCAATTGAAGATTTAGCCAATGAAATTCAGCAACAAAAAAGTCACTAATAGGCAAGTTAGTTAAAGAATTCCCCCTCCCCTTCACTTATTTTAGTTCATGGCACCCCACATAAGTTAAATAACATCAAGACCGACTGACAGATGAACAAAGAAGTCACTAAGCAGGTAAATTAAATAATTAGTTTTTGTTTATTAAATAGTTATATATTACCATTATACATTTTTGTTATTTAAACTATAAATATTGTGAAATTTTGGTCTTTTTCTTGAAGTGACACACCACCTGAGTTATGCTCGGTTTTTTGGCGAATTTTGACACACCAAGCTCAAAAGATTGCCCATCACTGGGTTAGGGTAACTCAGGGTTTATTATGGAAGGAAGGATCTTAACATTTGTCACAGTCAGACTGAGGGAAATAAGAAAAAAGAGTTCAGCAGTTCCCTCAACTCAACCACCACTTCATTGAGTCCCTATTGTGTAGGAGACACATTGCTAGTGAGGATTCTGTTCCTTGAAGCTGATTCAGCTAACAAAGATCAACTAAAATATCATATAACCTCACTCATTTGAGGAATCCAAGGAACAATGTGAACTGAGGAATGGAATTAAACCTGAAGGGAAAGGGAGAGGGAGCTTTTGAGAGGGGGTAAGGGAGATGTTGAGGGGAATACAAGGGAGGGGGGATGCTTTTGGGGAGACACTAGAAGCTATGTAAACACAATAAATAAATTAATTAAAAAATTCAACCAAGTAGTGCAAACCCACTTTGTCCTTAATGACATTAGACAAATCTTTTTTGGTACAGTTTATTTCTGCTTGGATTTCCAGCTGACAACTCAAATTAAATAAATTAAATTGAATTCATCTCCATTCATCGCCACTCCCCCCACACACACATACACACTGAATTTTAAAAAAATATTTTTTCATTCTCTCAGTCATTCAGGTATAAAAGCTTGGAGGCTTTTTTTTCCATGTCTTTCCCCCCTTTTTTTTTGACAGAGACAGAGTCAGAGGGAGGGATAGATATGAACAGTCAGGAAAAGAGAGAGAGATGAGAAGCGTCAATTCTTTGTTGCACCTCCTTAGTTGTTCAGTGATTGCTTTTTCATATCTGCCTTGACTGGGGGGCTATAGCAGAGCGAGTGACTCCTTGCTCAAGCCAGCGACCTTTGGGTTCAAGCCAGCCAGCATGGGGTCATGTCTATGATCCCTCGCTCAAGCTGGATGAGCCTGTGCTCAAGCTGGCGACCTGGGTCCTCTGCATTCCAGTCGGATGCTCTATCCACTCTGCCACCGCCTGGTCAGGCTCTCCCTTGTTCTTTTATTTAGTAATCAATTGATAAGTTGATTCATACTTTGTGGAGTTGATTTATACTGTTCATGGGGTCTCTTGCATCACTCCCTTTCTTTCTAGTCCCACTGCTACCACTCTGGTTGTGTTTCGTTTAGGTGATCTGCAAGGTCCATCACAAACAAGAAAATTGTGATTCTACCTCACTTCCTATTACCTGACTCCTGTATTGGTTATCCAGTTAGAGTTGTTTTCTTCTCTACTCCATATCCATACCTCAGCTATATTATGTTTCTTCAAGTGTCACTTTGTCATGTTACCTCCACATCAGAAATCTTTTATGTTTCCCTACTGCCATTCTTCAAACATTGTAACTGGCATTTCCAACCCCTCTTCAATTAGGCTTGAGCTGTCCTTCCATTCTTTCTGCTACTCTTTATCTGAATCTTGTTTCATCCAGACTGATCCATTCATAACCTAACATTCTGGCCTTTGCTTATGCATTTCCCAAAGCAGAAGGTCCTTCCCTCCAACCTGCCTCTTGGACCCCTTCAGTCCTTCACAGCTCAACTTAAACTTTATCACTTCAGTAAATTCTTCCTTGCCCATCCATCTCAACACTTCCCTAAACCCCCAATTTGGCAGTGTCGGGGTAGTTATCTTGTTTTCCCAACTAGATGGGTCAGTTTTTCCAAGACAGAGACTGAGTTTAATACTTCTCTCTAGCTCCTACAACTACATTACTAATCTGTACTCTTTTATTTCTTTTTTTCAGTATCAGAACTGATATTTATTTATTTTTTCAATTACAGTGTACATTCAACATTATTTTGTGTTAGTTCCAGGTGTACAGCATAGTGGTAAAACAGTAAATACTTTACAAAGTGTTTCCCCTGATATTTTCAGTAACCATCTGACACCATATATAATTATTACAATATTATTGACTATATTCTCTATGCTGTATTTAAATCCTTGTGATTACTTTGTAGCTAACACTTTGTAATTCTAATTTCTTCACTTTTTACTCCCAGTACCTCAACTTCCCTTCCCTCTGGCAACCATCAATCTGGTCTTTATACCTATGAACCTGTTTCAGTTTTGTTTGCTCATTATTTTTTTCTTTAGATTCCACATATAACAAATCATTTGGTATTTGTCTTTTTTCACTGGCTTATTTCACTTAGCTTAATACCCTCTAGGTCAATCCATCCTGTTGTAAATGCTAATTTCATTCTTTTTTATGGCCATGTAACATTTCATTGTATAGATGTACAACAACTTTTTTATCCACTTGACTATTCATGGGCATTTGGGTTGCTTTCATATCTTGTCTATTGTAAATAACTCTGCAATGAACATAAGGGTGCATATATTCTTTCAAATTAGTGTTTTGGATTTCTTCAGATATATATTCCCAGAAGTGGAATTGCTGGATCATAAAAAAGTTCCATTTTTGATATTTTGAGGAAACTCCATACTATTTTCCACAGTGGCTGCATTAATCTGCATTCTAACTAACAGGGCAGGAGAGTTCCCTTTTCTCCATATCCTCACTAGCACTTGTTTTTTGATTTGCTGATGATAGCCATTCTGAAAGGTGTGAGGTATTATCTCATTGGGGTTTTAATTTGCATTTCTCTGAAGGTTAGTGACATTCAGCATTTTTTCTTATGCCTATTGGTCATCTGAATGTTATCTTTGAAGAAGTGTTTGTTCAGGTCCTCTGCCTGTCTTTTTTTATTAGATTTTTGTTTTCTTGGTGTTGAGTTATATGAGTTCTTTATAAATTTTGGATATTAACCCCTTATCAATGTCTCATTGGTGAATATCTTGTTCCATTCAGTAGATTATCTTTTCATTTTGTTGATGGTTTCCTTTGCTGTGAAAAAACTTTTTAGTTTGAGGTAGTCCAATTCATTTTATCTTTAGTTTCCCTTGCCTGAGGAAATATATCAGAAAAAATATTGCTAAGAGAGATGTCAGAGAATTTACTGCCTATGTTTTCTTCTAGGAGTTGTGTGTTTTTGAGTCTTTCATTTAAGTATTTAATTTATTTTGAGTTTATTCCTGTCTATGATGTAAGAAGGTGATCTAGTTTTATTTTTTGCATGCATCTACCCAATTTTCTCAACATCGTTTATTTTATAATTATTGTCTTTACCTCATTGTATGCTCTTGCCTACTTTGTGATATGTTAATTGACTATCTAGGCATCTAGGCATGGATAAAAAAGTGGTTGAACTCTGGGCTGTTATCTGAACCCTTTTAAATATAAAAGTAAATCTTAAGATATTAAAATAATCTCCCTAATATTTGACTTTAAAACACAGTTGTACAACTTCATTGAGGGGATATCATCTACCTTAAAGATCTGGTGATTATTAATGGGGTCAGTCAGTAAGGCTTCTTTCTTTCTTTCCTTTTAGAGCCCTGATTAAGGTCATGCACCTTCCCAGAAAGCTAATTGGGCCCTTGAGCCTCCATTCTCTGTTCTTTTCTTTCTTTCAAATCTTTAGAAGCTTTCCATATAGCAGACATTAATATTCTACATTGATCTGCTATGTACTTGATTTCCTCAACCCAACAAATACTTACCTTTACAATGCTGTTGGAATTAATTTCCTTTACAGACTAGTGAAGGTACCTCAATTTCTTGACCTTCAGAGTCTAACTGATTTGCTAGGTCATGGGAGGGTTTGTACTTAAGTTTCCTTTCAAGCCCAAAGTCTTCTCCCATCATGTGTCAGAATTCCCTAACCCTCTTGTTTTAAATTTTTAACAATATCTCATTCAACATGTAGAAATGGGTAAGCACTTAATCTTGTATAACACAAAATATGGCAGTATCCCAAATAATAAAGGCCTAGGGAAATACAGGGTTGTGATTGTGTGTGTGTGTGTGTGTGTGTGTGAGAGAGAGAGAGAGAGAGAGAGAGAGAGAGAGAGAGAACAGAGAGACTGATTGTGTTTTTATATGTATGCATTTAAGTATTAAACACTACAGTTCTGTCCATTGGGAGATGTTGTGTTATATATTACAACTGTGTAGGTAATATAATTTGCCTTTTGATATTATCCCAGTAAGAGCAATTTCAGCACTTTTTTCCATCTCTAGCAGGATTTACAAAACATCATTTATGACCTGAGAATAATGACATTATAAAGTCTATTTATCAACCAAAAAGAATGCGTATGTTGATGAAAATTTGTGCCATTAAATTATTAAATTAAACAAATAATTACTCTGTTACATTATGTGCCAAACATTTCTAGAAGATATGTGATTCATAGTTAAAAACATAAGACCAAGTAGTACTACTATTTTATAAACTACCCTCTCCTGCTTCCAATAACCATTTTCTCCTTAGATTCTGTCTTTACCTACTTATTTACAAAGTCTTGCTGCCACCTGAGTTCTTTATGCTTGTTTTGGAACACTTTGGAGATTTGCACTGACCTGAAAGTTGTAGAAAGAGCACTGGAATGAGTCCCAACTCTTCACTGAGTAATCAGTACATTTCAGTGTTTTGATTTATAAAATGGGAAAGGTAATACCTTCCCTCTTCACAGTGGTTTTCTGAGTATCAAATACAAATATATGTGAAAATATAAAGCTGTACAGTTATTTCTTAAAGAACTTATTAGTAAATGTGTCTCTCTGTCTCCTTAATTATGTAAAACTTTTATTCTGTTTGTTACCTCACATATTACATATAGTTGCCCTGTCGACAAAATTCACAGAAATTGATGACAGTGTTACAATTCTTCAAGTCACATGCATTTGTGTGTACTTCTTTTTTATATTTACAAATGCTTTCTTTCATCCTAGACTTGTGATAGTTTCTTTCCACATGTGGTAGAAAGAGAATGAGCTGAAAATTGGGATCCAGGGGTTCTGGGTCCTAAGTAAGTCTCATTATATTCTGTTTGTTAAGTGGGGTCACTACCTTTCTGGCATTCAATTTTCTCATCTGTAAAATGTTGGAAATTGAAGTCAGTGACCTATAAGGTCTCTTCTAACACTAGCAGCTTGATCTCTACAGCTAAATAGAAGCCTCATTGTTTTTTTCCCCTCAAGATTTCCTTAACCCTATTCCCCACCTTGGAAATCACTGGCCAAATCAATATAGTAGTCCAAATGCTTTAACTATCAGTCAAGACTCACATCAATGTTACTTTGCCAACATTATCTACTATTCATAATAGGAACTACCAGTAATATATAAATTGGACTTCTTACTGCATATCCTTACCTTTATCGTCACTTGTTTCATTCCTCCTGTTAAAATTCTCTTTTGGGCAATAGAATACTCATCATCTTTAAGGACAAGCTTAACTTTCATAATTTCCTGTGATGCCTTTCCTGATCACTTAACCCTTAATGTTTTTTTTCTATTTTATCTGAACTCAAATCAGCATTTATGACACATTAGACACTGTACTTGGCATTGTAGGAGATAGAAAGATAAAATAAGTCCTTGACATTAGACGCAGGGGTCTCCAAACTTTTTACACAGGGGGCCAGTTCACTGTCCCTCAGACCATTGGAGGGCTGCCAAATACAGTGGTCCTCTCACTGACCACCAATGAAAGAGGTGCCCCTTCCAGAAGTGCAGTGGGGGCTGGATAAATGGCCTCGGGGCCGCATTGCGTCCGCGGGCCATAGTTTGGGGACGCCTGCTAGAGAAAGTCTGAAATTGCAAATAAGTGTTCTGAGCAGAGGAAGCAGCATGAGCAGAAACTTGGAGAGGGCAGAATGGAGGATGTGTTCCAGTAAAGCCTTAGAGCCCATGGTCCTTACTTATTTGGTCTATATATTGTCTTACAATAGTTGTGATAGTATGCTACCATAAATATGAAATGATGGTTCATTTGTTGTTTTTTGGCCATCCAGTTTCCATTTCTTTGCCTTAATAGTACTGCAGTTTCCTTTTGAAATAGTTCCTCTTCATTAATGGGGTGTTTTGGTGGCATGGGAAATCTTGGTGCCTGTATCCCATAAGAGAAGCCAAAGATATCAGGTCTTTCTCTTTACTACTCCAACAAACTAAAGAGCGGCGACAATGTGATATAAGGTCAACCAACTTATATTCTCTTTTGAAACTGGCTTGACATTTTTAAAAGAAATTTATTCTTTATTTATTTTTATTTTATTTTTTACACAAGAGAGAGAGAGAGAAAGAGAGAGAGAGAGAGAAACAGACAGACAGGAAGGGTAATGATAGCCTCATAACATGAGCTTGGGATTTTTCCCTCCTTTTCAATTGTTTGCAATAGTTTGAGAAGGATAGGTGTTAATTCTCTTTAAATGTTTGCTAAAGTTCACCTGTGATGCCATATGGTCTGAAACAGTGGCTTTCAACTACTGGTCCATGAACCAGTCCACCATAAATTTTGTGCCAGTCCACAAAAGAATTAACCACCCTGATATTGTATGAAGATTATGGATCCAATGATTTTAGTCGAATTCGCTTATGCTCAGGGTGATTTCTGCAGTTAGCAATCCCCAAAATAATTCTATTTTGACTAGTCCCCATGTGTAAAAAGATTGAAAACCACTGATCTAGGACTTTTGTTTCATGTGAGTTCTTTATTACTGAGTTGACTTTGTTAGTAGGTTTTGGTCTGTTAAGATTTTCTGTCTCTTTTTGATTCAGTCTTGGAAGACAGTATATCTTTAGGAATTTATCTATTTCTTCTAGATTGTCCAATTTGTTACATATAATTGTTCATGGTATTTCATTATAACCCTTTGTATTTCTGTGCTGTCAGTTGTTACTTCTTTTTTATTTCGGATTTTGTTTGTTTGGGTCCTCCCTCTTTTTTCCTTAATGAGTTTGCTTAAAGGTTTATCAATCTTCACCTTTTCAGAGAACCAGTTCTTGGTCTCATTGACCTTTTGTATTTTTTTTTAACTCTATTTCATTGTTTTTTTGAACTCTATATTTAATTTATTTTTGCTCTGATCTTCATTGTTTCCTTCATTATACTCACTTGGGGCTTTGTTGTTTTTTTGTTTTGTTTTGTTTTTTTTCTAGTTCCTTTAGGTTTAAGGTTACATTGTTTATTTTTTAAATTTCCCTCTTAGGACTGCTTTTTTGTATTCCATAGATTTTGAGTCATTGTGTTTTTATTTTTATTTCTCTGAAGGTATCTTTCGATTTTTTCCTTGATCTAATTATTCACTAATTTATTGTTCAGTAGCATGTTATTTAGCCTCCATGTGTTTGCATGTTTTTCAATTTTCTTTTTGTAATTGCTTTCTACTTTCAAACCATTTTGATTGGAGAGGATGCTTGATATGATTTCAATCTTAAAGTTACTGAGGCTTGTTTTGTGGCCTTGCACATGACTTCTTGAAAATGTTCCATGTCCACTTGAAAAGAGTGTATATTCTGCAGATTTGGGATAAAATGTTCTAAAAATATTAATTCAATAAATTTGATCTAATGTGTCATTTAAAGCCACTGTTTCCATGTTTATTTTTCTGTCTGGATGAAAGCATTAGTGCAAGTGAGACATTAAAGTCTACAACTATTACTGTATTACTGTCAATCTCTCACTTTATGTCCATCACTATTTACTTTGTGTATTTAGGTAATCATACTTTTGGTGTGTAAATGTTTACAAGTTATAAACTCTTTTTGGATTGATCCCTTTATAGTTATGAAATGTCCTTTTGTGTCTCCTGTTCTAGCCTTTGTTTTTTTAATTGATTTTAATTTATTATGTTTAAATAGATTCTAGTATTGCCCCAAATGCATCCCCCCTCCCCCGTATTCCCCTCAACATCTCATTTGCCCCCTCCCCATAGCGCCCTCCCCAATTCCCTTCAGGTTTATCCCATCCTATCATTCCCTTTCCCTATGTCCTCTTTTTCTCTGGTCCCTTTGACCCCTCCTCTATCTCAATTCCATTCCTCAGTTCACACTGTTCATTGGATTCCTCAAATGAATGAGGTCATATGATATTTTTCAATTTGTGCCTGACTTATTTCACTTACCATAATAGTTTTCAGGTCCATCCATGTTGTCACAAAAGGTAAGATTTCCTTCTTTTTCATGGCCCAATAGCATTCCATTGTATATATGTACCACTGCTTTTTAATCCACTTGTCCACTGATGGACACTTGGGCTGTTCCCAGATCTTTGCTATTGTGAACAATGCTGCCATAAACATGGGGGTGCATTTCTCCTTTTGAACCAGTGTCTGGTATTCTTGAGGTATATTCCTAACAGTGGGATAGCTGGGTCAAAAGGCAGTTCGATTTTTAATTTTTTTAGAAACCTCCATACTGTTTTCCACAGTGGCTGCACCAGTCTGCACTCCCACCAGCAGTGCAGAAGGGTTCCCTTTTCTACACATCCTCACCAGCACTTATTCTGTGTTGTTTCATTGATGAGTGCCATTCTGATTGATGTGAGGTGATATCTCAGTGTGGTTTTAATTTGCCTTTCTCTAATGATTAGTGCTGTTGAGCATTATTTCATATGCTTATTGCCCATCTGTATGTCCGCTTTGGAGATGTCTATTCATTTCTTTGCCCATTTTTTTTATTGGATAGTTTATCTTCCTGGTGTTGAGTTTTACAAGTTCTTTATAAATTTTGGTTATTACCCCCTTATCAGATGTATGGTCGAATATGTTCCCCCACTGTGTAGTTTGTCTTTTTATTCTGTTCTTAGTGTCCTTAGCTGTGCAAAGACTTTTTAGTTTGATATAGTCCTATTAGTTTATCCTGTCTTTTATTTCACTTGCATGTGGAGATAAATCAAATATATTGCTGCGAGAGATATCGAAGAGCTATGTTTTCTTCTAAGATGCTTATGGTTTCACAGCTTACATTGAAATCTTTTATTGATTTTGAGTTTATTTTTGTAAATGGTATAAGTTGGTGGTCTAGTTTCATTTTTTTGCAGGTAGCTGTCCAATTTTCCCAACACTTTTTGTTAAAGAAGCTGTCTTTACTCCATTGTATGCTCTTACCTCCTTTGTCTAATATCAGTTGTCCATAAAGGTGTGGGTTTATTTCTGGGTTCTCTATTCTGTTCCATTAATCTATATGCCTGTTCTTATGCCAGTAACAAGCTGTTTTGAGTACAGTGGCCTTGTAGTATAACTTGATATCAGGAAGTGTAGTGCCTCCCATTTTATTCTTTCTTTTCAAGATTGCTGAAGCTATTCATGTTCTTTTTGGTTCCATAAAAATTTTTGGAATATGTCTTCTATATCTTTGAAGTAATTCATTGGTATCTTAATTGGTATTGCATTGAATTTATAAATTGCTTTGGGTGATATGGACATTTTAATGATGTTTATTCTTCCTAACCATGAACACAGTATATGCTTCCACTTGTTTATATCTTCCTTGATTTCTTTTATTAATGTTTCATTATTTTCCGAGTTCAAAACTTTACCCTCTTTGGTTAAATTTACTCCTAGGTACTTTATTTTTTTGTTGTTGTTGCAATAGTGAAAGGGATTTTTTTCTTAATTTCTCTTTCAGACAGATCATTGTTGTGTACAAAAATGCCTCTGATTTCTGAGTATTAACTTTATATCCCACTGCCTTACTGAATTCATTTATCAGGTCCAGTAGTATTTTGACTGAAACTTTAGGGTTTTCTATATACAATATCATATCATCTGCAAATAATGATAGTTTTATTTCTTCTTTTCCAATTTGAATGTCTTTTATTTCTTCTTCTTATCTGATTGCTGTGGTTAGGACTTCCAGGACTATGTTGAATAAGAGTGGTGAAAGGGGGCACCCCTGCCTTGTTCCTGATCTTAAGGGGATTGCTTTTAATTTTTGCCCATTGAGTATGATGTTGGCTGTGGGTTTGTCATAAATAGCCTTTATCATGTTGAGATATGTTCCCTGTATTCCCACTTTGCAGAGAGTTTATATCATGAACGGATGCTGGATTTTCTCAAATGCTTTTTCTGTATCTGTTGAAATTATCATGTGGTTTTTCTCCTTCGTTTTGCTTACATGATGAATATGATTGATTGATTTCCAAATATTGTACCAGCCTTGCCTCCCCAGAATAAATCTCACTTGATCATGGTGTATGATTTTTTTCATAGGATTTTAGCATCTAAATTCATCAGGGATATTGGCTTATAATTTTCTTTCTTTGTGTTGTCTTTGTCTGGTTTTGGAATCAGAATTATGGGAGGGACCAGGTGACCAGCACTGCAAAAATGGGCAGTTTTTATAAAAAGTTTTGCCATCACGGTTTTAGATGCAGGGTTAAGTTGTTTATTTGAGCTTTTTCTAGCTTCTTAAGGTATGCCTGTAATGCTATTAACTTCACTCTCAGTACTGCTTTTGCTGTGTCCCATAATGTTTGAGTTGTTGTATACTCATTATCATTCATTTCTAGGAATTCATTGATTTCTTCTTTGATCTCATTGTTAACCCATTTGTTATTAATAACATGCTATTTAGTTTTCAAGTGGTTGAGTATTTTTCAGTTTTTGTGTTATGATTGATTTCTAGTTCCATACCATTGTGATCAGAGAAAATGCTTGATATGATTTCAATCTTCTCAAATTTGTTGAGACTCCTTTTGTGCTTTAACATGTGATCTATCCTAGAGAATGTACCATGGGCACTTGAAAAGAATGTATATGCTGTTGCTTTAGGTTGAAATGTTTTGAAGATATGTATTAAATCGAGTTGATCTAGTGTATTTTTTAAGTCTGATTTTTCTTTGTTAATTTTTTTTCTTGAGGATCTATCCATTGGTGTTAGTGGGGTATTGAAATCCCCTATTATTATAGTATTGCTATTGATCTTGCCTTTAATATCTATCAAAGTCTGCTTTATATATTTAGGTGCTCCTATATTAGATGCATAGATATTTATAATGGTTATATCTTCCTGTTGCATTGCTACCTTTGTCATTATGTAGTGACCTTCTTTATCTCATACTTTGTTTTAAAGTTCATTTTGTCTGATAGAAGTATTGCTACCTGCACTTGTTTTTTCATTTCCATTTGCATGAAATATTTTTCCCCATCCTTTTACCTTCAGTCTATGTGCATCTTTTGTTTTGAGGTGTGTCTCTTGTAGACAGCATATGTATGGGTCTTGTTTTCTTATCCACGCAGCTTCTGTATGTCTTTTGATTGGATCATTTAATCCATTTACATTTAAGGTTAATAATGATAGGTAGTTGTTTATTGCCATTTTGTTCTTTAAAGCTGTATTCCTCTTTTGCGATATTTTTTCCCCCTTTAATCTGTTTACAACTGGCCCCTTAACATTTCTTGCAGCATTGGTTTGGTTGTAATGAATTCCTTGAGTTTTTTTTTTTTTTTTTGTCTGGGAAGCTTTTTATTTCTCCTTCAATTTTAAATGATAGATTTGCTGGATAAAGTGGTCTTGGTTGTAGGCTCTTGTTCTGCATTACTTTGAATATTTCTTGCCATTTTCTTTTGGCCTCAAGTGTGTTTGTTTAGAAGTCGGATGTCATCCTTATTAGGGCACCTTTGTAGGTGACAGCATTTTTTTTCTCTAGCAGTTTTTAATATTTTCTCTTTATCTCTTAGCTTTGATATTTTAATTATGATGTGTCTTGGTGTAGATTACTTTGAGTTTCTCTTTATGGAATTCTCTGTGCTTTTTGAACTTATGTGACTTTGTCCTGCATCAATTTAGGGGAGATTTCAGCTATGATTTGATTGAACAAAGTCTCTGTCCCTTGTTCTTTCTTGTCTTCTTCAGGAACCCCTATGATGTGGATGTTATTTCTCTTCATGTCTCAGAGCTTGCCTATCGTTTTCTCAGACTTTTTGAGTCTTTTTTTTTTTTGCTACTCTCCTTTTGTGCCTTCATTTATCTTGTCCTCTGACTCACTCATTCGATCCTCAGCTTCATCCATCCTGCTTTTAATTCCTTCCATTGTGGTCTTTATTTCTGATATTATATTTGTAATTTCCAACTAATTCTCTTTTATTATTTCAATGTCCTTTTTTTATACTTGCTATTTCTTTATTTATTTTTTTGTTATTACCATGTATTGCTATTCTAAGATCTTTGAACATCCTAACAATCATTATTTTAAACTGTGCATCTGGTAATTTGGTTATATCTGACTCATTCTAGTCCATTTCTGGGGACGTCTCTTGATTCATTTAGGTTGCATTTTTCTGCCTCCCCATTCTGCCTGTGTAAAAGAAGTGTGTGGCCACTGGAGTCCAATGGGTGTGGCCTCTGTGTTCCCTAGGTGTAGTCTGTCTGTAGGCCTGTCACCCCCTCTGCTGCTGCCTTGGGTGTTTGGGTATGGGCATTGCCAGTGCCAGCCTGCTTGGATAGTTGCTGCAGTTTCCACCTCTCCTCCATGGCTGTGTCCCTGTGCCATGTCTACAAGCACGGCCAGCCTCGGCCTTTGCCCCACCCCCGTGGGTGCTTCGCACCTATGCTTAGCTGGGGCTCTTTGCCTTTTCCCTGGATTTTGCCCGACCCCCATGGGCAGAGCCACGCTCGCATGTGGGCAGCATGTCCTGGCCCCATGGGCTGGGCGGAACTGCATGTCCGCTCTCAGCCGCCGGTCTCTGCAGTTGCCCATTTTTTCCTTTCTCCTGTGAGTGGGATTGCAGGCAGGATTGCTCTCACTCACCCGACCCACAGCCAGGTTGGACCACTTTTGTGCGCCCCTTCTGGCGAGACTGAGTTTATGCCAGGCCTCAGTCATGGCCAGCCCTGTTTCTGCCCCTGCCGATGGGACCACACTTCCACGTCCCACCACCGTCTCCCCTCTGGCGAGCCCTCAGCAATGTCTGTGGTGGTGCTTCTGCTCAGACCTCAGCACTCAATACTGTATTTCTGAAGGCTCCCTCCTTCTAAACGACTCTGCTCTGTGTGCCACAGGAAAGCTTGTTTGGCTTGTGTCCTGCTTCCCTTTGTTGATATTGCTGGTTCCAGGGGAAATATTTTAAATTTGGGGGGGTGACTCAGCCCAGAGGTTAACGTGGCTATCCCTCAAATGTTTCTTCTGTGCTTCCTAGATTACACTCTCTTCCTGCTACTCTGGTTCTCTCAACTCTCCCAGTCTCCCAGAATTCCAGGTTAGTGGTTGTGAAAGAGGTTTTCTGCACGGTTTCTTTAAGAAGAATCTTGAGTCTGAGAAATCTGTCTTTCTCACAAACAGTATCCTGACTTGTGTTGCAGCTAAACACTGCCCATACACTTCTAGGCTTTGGGGCTGCAGGTTGGGGCTTTGTTCTTGGGGCCCAGGACCCTCCCCTTTCTGCTAAATCACTTCTCACCACGCGAGTATATCTGGGCTGCCATTTGCTCCTGGAAGCTGGGCAGCCCTCTCCAAATTTTGGCTTTCCTACCAGTCTCAGTGTGGCTTCTTCAGTGTTCTTTGATTAAAGAGTCTTTTTAGTTTAGTCCAAAGTTGGTTTTTCCAGATGATGGTTCTTAAAGTTAAGTTGTAATGCACTTTGGTTCTGGGAGGTAGAAATTGGTACATCCACCTACTCCATTGCCATTGTGCTGCTCGCTAGCTTTGTTTTAAATGTCCTTTTTGTCTTATATAATTATTGCTTCACCAATTGTTTTTTATTTGCATGAATCATTTACTCTACCTTTACTTTCAGTCTTTGTGTGTCCTTTGATCTGAAGTAGGTCTCTTATATACAGTGTATGAATGAATCTTGTTTTCTTATCCATTTAGCCATCCTCTATCTTTTGACTAGAGCATTTATTTTATTAACATTTAAAGTAATTATTGATAGGTATGTGGTTATTACCATTTATTGTTTTTTAGTTCTTTGGTTCTTTTTTATTCTCTTGCTCTCTCATATGTTGATGATATTCTATATTGTTATGTTTGGATTCCTTTCTCTTTATTTCTTATCTCATGATTTTTGTTTTGTGAGTTACCATGTGCTTCATCTATGCCAAGTTATTTTTTATTGTCTATTTTAAGTTTATGTTCACCTAAGATCAAACACATTCTATAATTCCTACTATTTCTACTCACCCCCTCCACATTAGTTTTTTCATTATTTTTACTTACTTTGTGTTTATATGTATTCTTTAATTTATTGCTGTAATTACATATGATCTTCCTACTTTTGCCTTTTTATCTTTGTTCTATCTTGAGTGTTGAATGATCCACTGATTGTATTATTTTTCTTTATCAGTGAAATTATTTTTCTTTGTTATATTTATATATTATATATATGAATATTTATATATATATGAATATAGATATATATATATTTAGTTGTTAAATGATCTAAAATTGAAACATTTTCCTTTGTGGCTTTTAACTAGTTGGGCATTTAACTGCACCACTGTTGATGTCATCTATGATGTCATGGTGGCGGCCATCAACATTGCAACCTACAGACTGCAAAGTACCCAGAATCCCTTTAATGGTCCCAGAGAGTTCTCTAGCTAAAGATCGGTGCCATATCTGTCAGGCAATATTGACAATCTCATCAAAAGTGATATTTCCACTGTGCTTAATGTTTTTTTTCTTCTTTCTGTCTCGTGGTGGTTCTTTGAGGGCTTTGATGATCAGAGTGGTGGCAGAAGGGACTACCTCAATCTGGGGCTGTCTGTTCTGAATGATCAGTTTCACTTTAATCCTCAGACCTTTCCAATCACCAGTTGCTTTGGTGATGTCATCACCAACCTGTTTTGGAGACAGGACCAGGGGGCCGATATTGGGGGCCAATGCAGATGTGGCACCTACTTCCCCTCCAGTGCACCTCAGGTATATGACTTTAATTTCGTTGGAGTTGAATTTTGGCAGCATGGTGGAGGCTACTGTTGTCAGATGAACCCAGATTTGGAATGAATGTAGAAAGTTGCACACAAGCCTCCTCTGAGCTGAATGCCGAAAAGCTATATATATTTTTTTTCTTAAAGAAGTCCCTTTACTATTTCATGTTAATAGTGGTGACAAGCTCCATTAATTTCATCTTCCTTTAAAAACCCATTATCTGTCCTTCAATTTTAAATTTTACTTGCTGGCCATAGTAGTCTCGGTTGTAGGTTCTTATTTTTCATCACTTTGAATATTTCATGACAATCCCTTCTGTCCTGAAATGTTTCTGTTGAGAAATCAAGTGACAGTCTTATGAGAGCTCTCTTGTAGGTAACTAACTGCTTTCTTCTTATTACTTTTAATATTCTCTCCTTATCTTTAATCTTTGACATTTTAATTTTGAGGTATATGTCTTGGTGTGGGCCTCTGTGAGTTCATCTTGTTTGAAACCCCTATTCTTCTTGGATTAGAAATTTTTCTTTCACTTTTTTCAAATAGGTTTTCAAACCCTTCTTCTCTAACTTTTCCTGGAAGCCCTATAATGAGAATATTGGCACACCTTATGTTGTTCCAATTGTCTTTTAAAGTATCCTTATTAATTTTTTTTAACTTTTTGCTATTTAGATTGAGTGTTTTATGCTACCTTGTCTATCAGATCACTGATTTGTTTGTCTGCTTCATCTATCTGCTATTGACTGCCTGTATTGTATTCTTCTTTACAGTTATTACATTTTTTATTTCTGACTGGTTCTTTTTTATAGTTTCTACATCTGTGTGTAAAGTCTAAGTTCATTTATTTTCCCCCTAATTTCATTGAGCATTTTTATAACCAGTGCTTTGAACTCTGTGTCTTGTACAGTAATTGCATTGAATTTGTTTACAATTTTCTCTGGAATTTTGACTCATTCTTTCATTTGGGACATATTTTTTTGTCTCTTCATTTTGGCTGCCTCCTTGTGTTTTTTTCTGTATGTTAAGTAGATCTGTTATATCTTCCAATCTTAGTAGAGTACCCTTATGTAGTAAGTGTCCTCTGCTCCCCAGAAGTGCAGTCTTCCTGGTCACCTGAATCAGGTGCTCCAGGGGTGTCCTTTGTGCCATTGTGTGTGCCCTCCTGTTATAGTTGAGCCTTGATTGCTGATGGCACATCAGTTGTTGGGATTGACCTTCAGGCTGACTGGCTGTGAGGATGGGCCATGACTACATTAGATGAGCTGTTGAGTGGAGGCTGACCCTATTGTGTGGGATTCACATTAGTGGGGCTCTGGTGCCTGCCTAGTCTGCTATTTGAGTGTGTCCTTTGTGGAGCTATTTGTATGGTTCTCTGGTATGGTCTGAAGCTTGCCTGTAGGTGTGTTGCTTTTGGGGTTTCTTAGAAGAGTCTCTGGTACAGGTCAATATCAGTCACTGTCTGTGCTCTAGCAGGATCTACGATGTGAACTCTAGTTGGCAGCCACCTCCACTGGGTTTGGAAGCACCCAGGAGAACCTAGACTGTGAATTAAAGTAGTCTGTCACTAGTCTCAGATTTGGGGCTACTTAGAAAGATTCATGAGGCACACCAAGTCCAGCCACTGGTTGTTTGAGATTTTTTGACTCCTAAGAGATTTTTAGGAAAGCTTATACATTGAGCCAAGGCTGGCTTTTTATGTGGACAAGCCACTGAAAGAGCTTTGGGATGAATGTGCTATTTGGGTGGGACAGGACCCAGGGAATCACCAAAGAGGGACAAATAATGTTTGCTATTTTTATAAAGCATGATGAATTGATGCTAACTTTTGCCCAAAGGCTGGGTGGAGGAAGGGTTCAATAAAGGAATAATGGTGTTTGCTTACCTGTACTTCTGATCTGTAGAAAACTGCCCTGACCTCTACCTCTGCAACCCTTGCCTTTAATTTAGTGAACTCAGTTCCTCCCCATATGTCCTTGTTGCTTTTTTGAGCTGCTGCTCAAGCATTTTAGCTCTGAGTTAGTCAGTTTGTGTATGGTCCCTTTAAGACTGGCAGAGAATAGGTCTTTAGCAGGCCATTATCTATCTCGGACACAACTCCCTCTGTATTTCACAGCCAGATGTTATGGAGAACTTCTGTTCCCTGCATTGGTGCTCTGAGTTTGAGGGCCAGATCTGGGGCTGGGACCTCTCATTTCTCATGAGGGGACTTCCATAGCTGAGATATCATTGCTGATTTTTAACCATCACACCATGTTGTGGGACCTGTCTATTCTGTGCTTCCACCCCTCCTAACAATCTCAATGTGGCTTCCTTTTTATATCCTTAGTTATAGGACTTCGTTTAGTTAGTCTTCAGATGGCTCTCAATGATAGTTCTATACTTTAGTTGTAAGGAGGTGAGCACAGCATCTACCTACTCTATCATCTTCTGCTTATCTCTTTTCAGGAATTTATTTTAGAGAGAGAGGAAGGAAGAGAGATAGATGTAGAACAGAGAATAGATAGAGAGTCATTGATTTGTTGTTCTACTTATTTATGCATTCATTGGTTGATTCTTGTGTGTGCCCTGACTGGGGATCGAACCCACAGCATTGGTATATTGGGACAATGCTTTAACCAACTGAGCTAACCTGCCAGGGCTTCTGCTTATCTCTTGAATGTTAATATACTCTATATCTAAATATATGGCTCTCTCCTCTTGTTATTCTATACATTCTCCCAGTGTGATATCATTAAAACTCTTAGCTTTAACTGCTACCATCTATGTGGAATAACTTTAAAATCAAGATTTGCAGTTCATACCTCTTTCCTTTCTTCTAGTCCCATTAATATCCAGTACAATTTCTATAGAAATCTTTTTGTGTCCCATAGGCAGCTTAAAATCAACTGACCCTAAACTGTATTTATCTCTTTTCCACCCCAAACCCACTTTTTGGCTGTTTACTATCTCAAGGAGTAGCACTACTTACCTAAGTAAAAACTCTGTGGGTTGTTCTAAATCCTCCTCTTTTCTCCTTCCCCACCCAATTCCTATAAAGCAATGTTTTTCAGCCACAAGTCCATGGACTGTTCCACCAGAAATTTTGTGCCAGTCTGTGAAAGAGTTAACCATCCTGATGTTTTATGTAGATAATAGACGCAATGATCTTAGTTGAATTTACTTATGTTCAGGGTGATTTCTGCCTTAGCAGTCCCCAAAATAATTCTTCTATTTTCACTGGTCCCCAAGTGTAAAAAGGTTGAAAACCACTGCTATATATAGAGTCTTCCTCTTTAATGTGTCATTAATCTTTTACTTTCTATGACAGCAATGGGCAATCTTTTGAGCTTGGTGTGTCAAATTTGCCAAAAAACGGAGCATAACTCAGGTGGTGTGTCACTTCGAGAAAAAGACCATAATTTCATGATATTTATAGTTTAAATAACAAAAATATACAATTGTAATATATAACCATATTTAATAAACCAAAAACTAATTATTTAAGTTACCTGCTTAGTGACTTCTTTGTTCATCTGTCAGTCAGTTTCTTTTGTTGGTCTTGATATTATTTAACTTGTGTGAGGTGCCGTGAACTAAGGTAAGTGAGGGGGAGGGAGAACTCTTTAACCTGCCTATTAGTGACTTTTTTTGTTGCTGAATTTCATTGGCTAAATCTTCAATTGAAGGTTGATATTTTGTACACTTCAAGTCCAAGCAAGCGCTACTAACTTAATCTGTCAACCCATTTCTTTTGTTGGTTTTGATATTATTTAACTCTGAGAATAAGGTTTCACAAAAGTTCATAGAGGGAAAAATTGTGAGTAAAGCCATTGCTATATTTTTCAGGGTGCTAAAAGTGGTAATCGGTTCCAGGCACTCCAAATTTCCTGTTCGTAGTGGCACTCCTCTTGATTCTCTAAGTGGCACCTTTCCAGATTCTCAGGCTTTGACCTCATGTTGACAAACACCTGAGCCCAGATGCTGTCTTGAAATTCTGCAAGTTGCATCTTATGTAAATTAAGATGGCTGCCACTATTTCTAATGGCGGGAAACGGCACCCATAGCACAGGCCCTCACCTCTCTCAGCCTCCTCCTCACTTATCTCAGTAATGATGGTCAATTAGAAATCCACAGCACCCCAGAACAGAAGATTGGATGATGGTTGCTGTGGTTATGCGGTTGCTGGTAATGGTGAACACAGGGCCCTGAGAGATGTGTCCCCTGTGGCATTCTGCTGCTCCCTGCTCCACCAGCCGGAAGTGAGGTCAAAGATCCCCTAACGCCCTAACTGGAAGTCCCAGAACTGGACACACTGTGCCGGAGTTCTGTTGTTTTGGCCTACAGACCTCCGGCACAAGAGTGTCTACACTACACAAATGTTTTATCCTCGGCTATTGCACCTGGCCGTGCAGGAGCTGAGGATGAAACGTCCTTCTCGGCATGCAGCCCCATACTTCTCTGGTATGTAGCCGCGTGTCATCAAAAATGGCTATGCGTGTCAGTGCTGGCACGCATGTCATAGGTTCGCCATCACAGTTCTATGACCTCAAATACCACCTCATCCTAGTTTAGTTTCACTTTTACTTCCCTTCCCCAAAAACCTTAGTTCAAATGTCATGTACTCCAAAATATTTTCCCTGAGTACTCTCTGCCAAATCTGAACTAGATGCTCTTTTGTATACATAGAAGTCTAGATATATTTTCATCACTGCAGTTTAATTATAATATAATGTACCTTGTTAATGTTATTTTTTATTTTACTTTAAAAATTACATTTAAAAGGGTGACATTGATCAATAAGAGTACATAGGTTTCAGGTAAACATTTCTATAGCATTTGAACTGTTGATTATGTTGTATACCCATCACCCAAAGTCAAATCATTTTTCGTCACCATATATTTGTACCTCTTTACTTTCTTTCCCAACCCCTCCCCCACATTCTCCTCCCCCTGGTAACTGCTTCACTTTTATCTATAATAATTAAGTCTCATGTTTATATCCCATCTATGTATGAAGTGGTATAGTTCTTAGCTTTTTCTGACTTACTTATTTCACTCAGTATAATGTTCTCAACATTCAACCATGTTGTAAATGGCAATAGTTCATCATTTCTTATGGCTCAGTAGTATTCTATTGTATATAGGTAGCACATCATTTTTATTCAGTCCTTTATTGAAGGACAGTTTGGTTGTTTCCATAGCTTGGCTACTGTGAATAATGCTGTTTTGAGCATGAGGGTGCCTGTGTCTTTAAATACCGATATTTTCAAGTTTTTATGGTAGCTACCCAGTAGAGAGATTGCTGGGTCATATAGTGATTCTATTCTTAATTTTCTGAGAAACAACCATACTTTCTTCCAATAGTGAATAAAGGTTCCTTTTCCTCCACAGCCTCTCCAACACTTCTTACTACTTGTCTTGTTGATATTAGTCAATCTAACAGTTGTGAGGTGGTATCTCATTGTAGTTTTAATTTGCATTTCTCAAATAGCTAGTGAAGATGAGCATCATTTCATGTATCTGTTGGCCATTTGTATGTCTTATTGGGAGTAGTTTCTGTTTATCATCTCCTCATTTTTTAATTTTGTTGTTTGCTTGTTTGCTGCTGAGCTTTGTGAGTTCTTTAAATATTTTAGATATTAACTGCATTTATGAGCTGTTGTTTGTGAATATCAACTCTAATTTAGTTAACTGTCTGTTTTTTTGTCAGTTTCTTGTGCTGTGCAGAAGTTTTTTAATTTGATATAGTCCTGTTTACTTATTGTTGCCTTTACTTCCCTTGCCTTTGTGGTTAAACTCATAAATTGTTCTCCACAGCCAAGGACCATGAGTTTAGTACATATGTTTTTTTCTATTATTGTTTCAGATGTTATATTTAGATCTTTGATCTATTTTGAATTAATTTTTGTGCAGGGGGACAAACTGTAGTCAAGTTTCATTCTTTTGCATGTAGCTTTCCAGTTTTCCCAGCACTGTTTATTGAAGAGTCTTTCTTCTCTTCATTGTGTGTTTTGGCTCCTTTGTCTAAGATGATTTGTCCATATATATGTGGTGTTATTTCTGGACTCTCAATTCTGTTCCATTGGTCTGTGTGTCTGTTTTTCTGCCAATACTATGCTGTTTTGATTATTGTGGCTGTTAATATAATTTGAAGTCAGGTAGTATAATACCTCTAGCTTCCTTCTTTTTTCTCAGGATTACTTTGGCTATGCAGGGTTTCTTTATGGTTCCATACAAACCTAGTAATTTTTTTTGTATTTTTCTGAAGCTGGAAATGGGGAGAGACAGTCAGACAGACTCCCGCATGTGCCCGACCGGGATCCACCCGGCACACCCACCAGGGGCGACGCTCTGCCCACCAGGGGGCGATGCTCTGCCCCTCCGGGGAGTCGCTCTGCCGTGACCAGAGCCACTCTAGCGCCTGGGGCAGAGGCCAAGGAGCCATCCCCAGCGCCCGGGCCATCTTTGCTCCAATGGAGCCTTGGCTGCAGGAGGGGAAGAGAGAGACAGAGAGGAAGGGGGGGTGGAGAAGCAAATGGGCACTTCTCCTATGTGCCCTGGCCGGGAATCAAACCCGGGTCCCCCACACGCCAGGCCGACACTCTACCGCTGAGCCAACTGGCCAGGGCCAAACCTAGTAATTTTTTGTTCTATTTTTAAAAAAATGACATTGGGATTTTGTTGGTGATTGCATTCAATTTGCATATTGATTTTGGTAATATGGCTATTTTAACTATGTTGATTCTTCAAATCCATGAACATGGAATATTTTTCCATTTCCTTGTATCTTTTCAATTTCTTTCAATAATGTTTTGTAGTTCTCAGTAAATGGATCCTTCACATCCTTTGTTAAGTTTATTTCTTGGTATTTTGTTATTTTTCTGTTGCTACAATTATAACAGGAATTGTTTCTTTGAGTTCATTTTCTGAAGTTTCATCATTAGCATATAGGGAAACAATAGACTTTTGTATATTGGTTTTGTATCCTGTAACTTTACTGTATTGGTTAATTTATTTATTTATTTATTTATTTACAAAGACAGAGAGAGGGTAGATAGGGACAGACAGACAGGAATGGAGAGAGATGAGAAACATCAATCATCAGTTCTTTGTTGTGACACCTTACTTGTTCATTGATTGCTTTCTCATATGTGCCTTGACAGTGGGTCTTCAGCAGACCAAGTAACCACTTGCTCAAGCCAGCATCCTTGGGTCCAAGCTGATGAGCTTTGCTCAAACCAGATGAGCCCACGCTCAAGCTGTCGACCTTGGAGTCTCAAACCTAGGTCCTTCACATCCCAGTATGATGCTCTATTCACTGTGCCACGACCTGGTCAGGCAGTTTATTGTTTTTAATAGGTTTTTGATGGAGTCTTTGTGGTTTTCTATGTACAGAATCATGTCATCTGCAAAAAGTGATACCTTTACTTCTTCTTTCCTGAAATCAATGCCTTTTATTTCTTTCTCTTGCCTGATTGCTATGGCTAAAACTTCCAGCACTATATTGAATAAAAGTGGAGAAAGTGGGGAGCCATGTCATGTTCCTAATTTTAGAGGAAAAGCCTTTGTTCTTTTCACCATTTTATATGATATTAGCTGCTAGATTGTCATATATGGCCTTTAATGTTGAGTGTATTTCCTTCTATATCCATTTTTTTAGTGTTTTTTTTAGACAATTAGTTTTAACAGGGTGACATTGATCAATTAGAGTATATAGATTCAGAGAAAACATCTCCAGGTCATTTTGACATTTAGTAATGTTGTGTACCCATTACCCAAAGTCAAATTTTCTTCTGTCACCTTCTATTTGGTTTTCTTTGTGCCCCTCTCCTCTCCCAACCCCTTCCTTCTCCCCTCTTCCCCTCCCCCTGGTAACCACCACACTCTTGTCCATGTTTATGTGTCTCAATTTTGTGTCCCACCTATGTATGGAATCATACAATTCTTAGTTTTTTCTGATTTACTTATTTCACTCAAAATAATGTTCTCATGGTCCATCCATGTTGTCGTAAATGATCCCATGTCATCATTTCTTATGGCTGAGTAGTATTCCATAGTATATATGTACCACATGTTCTTTATAGTATTTTAAACATAAAGGAATATTGCATCTTGTCAAATGCCTTTTCTGCATCTATTGATAGGATCATATGATTTTTGTTCTTTGTTTTGTTGATGTGGTGTATTACACTGATTTATTTTTATATGTTGAACCATTCCTGTGCTCCTGGAATAAATCCCACTTGATCATGATGTATTATTTTTTTTAATGTTTTGTTGTATTCAGTTTGCTAGTATTTTGTTTTGGATGTTTGCATCTGTATTCATTAGAGATTTTGGTACGTAGTTGTGTGTGTGTATGTTCTTGCCAAGGTTTGGTATCAGGGTTATGTTGGCCTCATAAAGTGTGTTAGGGAGTATTGCTTCTTCCTATATTTTTTGGGAGACTTTAAGTAGGATAGTTACCAAATCTTTGAATGTTTGTTAGAATTCACTAGTGTAGCCATTTGGTCCTCGACTTTTATTTTTGGGGAAGTTTTTGATAGTTGTTTTTATTTCTTCCCTGTTTATGGATCTATTTAGGTTTTCCACTTCTTCATGACTCAGCCTAGAAAGATTGTATAGTTTTAGGAATTTATCCATTTCTTCTAGATTGTTGAATTTGGTGGCGTATAATCTTTCCTACTATTTTACTCTGATTTTTTTTGTATGTCTGAAATGAGTGTGGTAATTTCTCTTCTTTCAGTTCAGATTTTGTTTACATGTATTTTTTCTCTTTATTCCTTAGTGAGTCTATCCAGGAGTTTGTCAATTTTATAGATCTTTTCAAAGAACCAGCTCTTTGTTATATTAATTTTTCTATAGTGTTTTTGTTTTCTATTTCATTTAGTTCTCTAGTTTTTATTATTTTTTTTTCTACTGGTTTTGGGTTGCCTTTGTTCTTTTTCTAGTTTTTATGATGTGATGTTAGGTTGTTTACTTAAGATCTCTCTTGTTTCTTGACATAAGCCTGTAATGATATAAAATTTCCTTTTAGTACTGCTTTCACTGCATCCCAAAAGTTTGGATATGCCATGTTCTCATTCTTGTTTGTCTGTATATATTTTTTGATCTCTGCTTTTATTTCTTCTTTAACCCAGTCAGTTTTTAACAGTATGTTGCTTAATTTCCAAATTTTTGTGAGTTTTTTTTACTTCCACTTTGCAGTTGAATTCTAATTTCAAAATCAGAAATTCTAATTTCAGGATCAGAAAATATGCTTGGTATAATTTCAACATTCCTGAATTTGTTGATGTTAGTTTTGTGGCCCAACATGTAGTCTATCCTTGAAAATGGACTATGTACACTGGCAAAGAATGAATAATCTTATGTTCTGGGATGAAATGTCCTATAGATGTCTTATGTACAATTGGTCTAGTGTATTGTTTAAGCAATATTTCTTTATTCATTTTCTACTTGGATATTAAAATCTATCTAAACCTATTAATGGTGTGTTGAGTTCTCTTAGTATGAGTATACTTTTGTCTTTCTATTTTTAGATCAGTTAGTACATGTCATATATTTTGGTGTTCCCTGGTTTGGGGGCATATATATTAAGAAGTGTTATGTCTTCTTGGTACAATGTCCCCTTTATTATTTTGAAATGTCCATCTTTCTCTTGTTACCTTTGTTGTCTTGAAGTCAGCATTATCCGATATGAGTGTAGGTAGAGCACAGAGCGCATTCCTACCAGCTATGGCTGATGCAACGGTGTGAGAACACTCCTAAAACCCTCCTAGGCACACCCAGGAGGGAGCTCGCCCACTATAAGGATGTGACTCAGTGCTAATCAGGCAGCTTCCTGACATATTTAGCCATTGACATTGAAGAACACACTGTAACACCCTATAGGCTGAACCTGTGTATATAAGCTAGCTTACTTCCTGAATAGATCAGATCTGCATCACTGAACCTGGTCCCCAGAGTTGGGTCTTGCATCTCCGTCATCCTCACCCCTGGTGGGCCTTGACCACATACAGGTGCCTTGAACAGGGACCCAGCCAGCACTAAAGGATGGATGAGTGACCCTCTGCAATGGGAAACCTTCTCCCTTACTCCCGAGCCCTGCAAGCTCGAGCCCTCCATGCCCTATTGCAGAGCAGGCAAGTTAAAGTTAGTGAAAAGGATCTTTGTACCTACTGGGAAATCCTCTCAGGTTTCAACCCATGGCTCCGGGATGCGCATCTTTGGTACCTCAATACTTGGGCCTGAGCTTTCCGGTGCATCCATCTGGCTGAAGTACATGAAGGACAAACCTTCCCTCTCGGCCTCATTCCTGCCCTGCTAGCGATACATGCATGCCTGATCAGTGCTCCTCCTGGGGACCCTCCACCAGTGCCAAAAATATTGCAGGCTACCCCTCTCTCTGGGAAGCCCCCTACCTTCCTATTTGCCCCCCTCCACTGAGGAGGAAAGTAGTTTAGCCTCTGAGTTTGAGAAAATTGTGGCTGAGCGTGCAGAAATGAAACCAACTGAATTGCTAACTGCGCCATCAGCTCTGCCACTGGAAAAAGTGGAAGTTGTTACTTTCACATTCCCTGCCGGGGCTCAGTGCCCCAACCCAGCCTCTCAGATGCCATTTTCTACCCCAGCTTTAACTCCAACATGTTCCTGCTGCAGACCCATAGGCCAGCCTATACGCCTCTATGTGTCTTTTTTCTTTCTGTCTGTCTTGTCTATTTTTCTGTATTTCTTGCTCTCTCTCTCTCCACCATCCCTCTCTCTGAAATGATGCTGGAAGGACCCAGCCATGGCACAGTGGTGGGGATCACACTCTCTTCTAATGCAAGGGAGAGGTTATGCTTGTGTTTTTCAGCCAATTTGGATCCCAGGAACCCCCCAACCTGCTTGACAGGGTTTCTTGGGCACCCACTAAATGGTTCAGTCTTTGCCCGTCCAAAGCCACAGTTCTGGACTTCTCTGCACTGACTGTGCCTGAGGGGAGGAGGTCCTCAGCACTCCAGAAGAAGACCTTGTGGCCGGCATGCATGCCCCATCACCTGAGGGGATGTGGAGTCTTTGGCAGGGCAGGCCCAGAGAATGGCCCCTGATAGGCCCCCAGGCTCTGGTGCTCTGTTCTTGCTTGTGTGTGCTATAGTGACCACTGCCTCCCAGATGCAGGCAGACCCCAACATCTGAGCTGCTTTTCCCCACCCTGGCATAATTATGCCTATTGAAGTTAATAGCCCACAGTTAGCAGTATATTCCAGTAACTGCTCCCTTAGTCTCCCTTGTGACAATAGTGGCTGGGAATCCCAACACTGGAACGGCACTATATGGGGTAACCTCAGTGACCCAATGCTACTTAAGTTTATTCTGAATAATAACACCGTCCCCTCGGAGGGGTAGGTCTTCCTTCGAAATCATACTAAGGGGGACTTTGCTGAATATGGTACTACCAACCAAGGTTCAGTACTTGGCCTACAAGCCCTCCTCCCCCTTGCTACCAACAGCTGGGCCCGCCCCACTAACCTTGCCTTCCCAGGGTCGCCTCTTTGCCCGTTACTCCTGAGAGAAGGAATTCCCGGAGAGACTGCCGCATTGCCTCTAGCCCGGATGTGCAGACCATCAACCTTGGAGTTTGACATCGGAAGCTGAGAGATGGAATGCAACCATATGCAGTATGCAGCCCATGGCAAGCCATCTGTTCCGTGTTTGGATGCTGGGACTTTTGTGGGAAGGGGGCGTGCATAGACCTACATTTATTTTTTACAATCAAAATGGAACTGTGTTTAACGGCACCTGGAAGGTCTCTATAAAACAATGGGAGGAAAATGACATCCTGACCCCTAGGAGGCTCCCCTATTTAAGACCCCCATTCAATTTCCTAACTAGTCAAACATTACAGAAGCCTGCCTCATTGTTTAATTATAGTTGTTTTAGTTCTACTAGGGTTCCATTGCATAATGCATAGCATTGAGAAGCTATAACAACAGTAAGTTGTCATTCATCAAGTCCAATTGGTCCTAATTAAAAGAGAAGGGGGAAATGTAGGTAGAGAGCAGAGCGCATTCCTAGCAGCTATGACTGATGCAATGCTGTGAGAACACTCCAGCACCTGAAACCCTCTTAGGCACACTCAGGAGGCAGCTCGCCCACTATAAGGAAGTGACTCAGCACTAACCAGGCAGCTCCCTGACCTTTTTAGCTATTGGCTTTGAAGAACACGTTGTAACACCCTATAGGTTGAACCTGTGTATATAAGCTAGCTTACTTCCTGAATAGATCAGATCCGCATCACTGAACCAAAGGTCTCCAGAGTCGTGTCTTTGTGTCTCCGTCTTCCTCACCCCCAGCAGACCTTGTCCACATGAGTATGACTACACCTGCTTTTCTTGCTTGGAAAATCATTTTCCAACCTTTCACTTTGAGTCTACTTATGTCCTTGCAGTTTAGATATGTCTCTTGAAAGCAACATATGGTTGGTCTTTGTTTTTTGATCCAATCTGCTACTCTGTGCCTCTGTATTTTTGAGTTCACTCCATTTACATTTAGGATAATTATTGACATTTGAGGATTTCCTATAAATATTTTATGTTTTGTTTTCTGGTAGCTCTGTATCTAGTTTAGTTCTTCTCTTCTGTGTTTCCTTCAGTTGTTTTTGTTTAGTGGTATATTATACTTGTTTACCCTGTTTCTTCTTTTTTTAAGCTGTGTATTTCAGTATTGGCTTTTTCATGGGTTATTTCATTAGGTTATTGAGAGAAAAATGTCGTATGTACAAGAGTCCTTTGTCCTATGAGTGCTTCAGCACTCCATCCTCCTTTGCTGCTGCAGATCTTTATCCTCTCCTCTGTTATGTTATTGTTGTCACAGATTATCTTTTTTTTATTGTAACCTTGTTGGAGATTTTACTTTTAGTTTTGATTTGTTTTGTTCTTTGTGTCTGGTCAAATAACCCTCTTTGAGTATTTCCTGCAGTGGAAGTTTTCTGGTAATAAATTTCTTCAATTTCTGTATGTCTGCAAAAATTTTTATTTCTCCATCTTTGAATTATAACCGATGGATATAGTATTCTTGGCTGGTAATCCCTCTCTTTCAGTACTTAGAATGTTTGAGGCTACTGTCTTCTGGCTTTTATAGTTTCTGCTGAGAAGTCTGATGATAACCTAATGGGGCTTCTTTTATACGTTATAGTGTTCTTTTTCCTAGCTGCATGGAAGATTATTTCTTTGTTATTGATTTTTGACAATTTTATTATGATATGCCTTGTATAAGGTCTGTTTGAGTTGTGATAACTCAGTGGTCTGTTTGCTTTTTGTATTTCAGACTGTAATTATTTCCATAGGCTTGGGAAGTTCTCACTCATTATTTGTTTGAATAGGTTCTCCATTCCCCTCTCCCTGTCTTCTTCTGATATACTTGTTATCCATATAATGCTCTTTCTGATGGAGTTAAACAATTCTTGTCAAGCTCTCTCATATTTTTAAATTTGTGAGTCTCTCTCCCTTTCTCTCTGTACATCTCTAGTTGCCTGTCTTCAATGTCACTGATTCTTTTCTCTATCTGGCCTTTTCTATTAGCTAAACTTGCTACCTTAGTCTTCAATTGGTATATTGAGTTCTTCATCTCTTTTTTTAAAGTTTCGATCTCCTTAGTGAAGTATTCATTTTGTTTTCTGAACTTCTTAAGTTGCCTATTGGTGTTTTCTCACATCTTATTGAGTATTTTTAGAACTTCAGCTTTGAATTCTCTATTGTTTCACTCTAAGTTTTTCATGTGATAGATATTTCCAAGAGATTTTTTTGTTTCTTCCTGAACTACATCTCTATCTTTTGTAGCCATGATATTCAATTTCTTCTTCCTTGATGGCATTTGAGAGTGATATCATTAAGAACTTTACTAAAAAGAACAACTAAAAAATGAACAGTAAAAGTGAAAAATACAAGGAAAAGTATAAAAATTTAAAGATAATGACAATTTAAAAAGATAAACCAGGCAAACAATTAATAAAAACCAAAAAATAAAAAACAAACAAAACTTCCTCAAAAAATAAAAAAAATTGTAAAAATTAAATGAAATAAAATTCAAAAGAAGAAATAAAAAGAAGAGAAAAAGAGGTTTTGAGAGGTTTTCTGTTTTCTTCCAGAAGGTATTACTCTGTTACGTGTTTTAGCTCTGTGAAATTCCTGGGCTGAACTCCACTGACATATTACTCTCACAATGATGTAGGTGGGGCCATAGTTGCATTGGTGGGTGGGGTGTGTTGTGAGGGCTTTACAACTTTATGACTTTACAGCTTTAGTAATGGTGTTCTCAGGCCTTCAGGCACCCCTCCCCATCTCTCAAGAAACCAGGGGATCATATATGGCAGGCTTCGTCAAACTTTTTATAAAAATCGGCCACTTTTGCAGTGCTGGTCAACCTGGTCCCTTCCACCCACTAGTGGGCGTTTCAGCTTTCATGGTGGGCATAGCAGAGCAACCAAATGTTGCTGCAATTGGCCCACTGTGAAAGCTGGAACGCCCACTAGTGGGTGGAAGGGACCAGGTTGACCAGCACTGCATAAGTGGCCAGTTTTTATAAAAAGTTTGATGATGCCTGATATATGGAGTACCTCTGTTCTTCAGGGGAGAGAGTGGCTTTGGAGAGTTAGCTGTGGGATCTGTCTCTGCCACTCTACATACCCCATGATGTGAGTAAGGCAGGATCTGTGAGGCTTGGGTACTGCACTTTGGTTTTCTCTGTCTCTGCACTTAGTGTAGGCTGCAGGCAGACTGCAGGAATACTGGCTCTGACCCCTTGTTTTCCCATAACTTTCATTTATTATGCTTCTTCTGCCCCATAATCTCTCTGCTTCTCCCCACAGAAGGAGACCCAGTCACTCTGGGATTCTCCCCCCTTTATAGGCCTGGCAGACAAAACTCAGACAGCCCAAGCTCCTTCCTTATCAGAAAAGAAAAAAAAAACAGTCACTCCGGGCTTTTCTACTCTTTGGAATCCTAGCAGACAAAATCCCAGATAGTTCAGGTCTCTCTCCTCTCTGGAGTCCACCAGAAGTGCATCTTATCTTCCTCCTCCCTTCTCAACTCTTCTCACTTTAGTCTATTTGGGGCACAGATCTTTCAGGCCTGACTGTGAGGGGTTGCTTCACTGCATTATAGCTCTTCCATTTGTTGAAATTTCAAGAGGAAAGATCAGGGGTATCTCTCATGCCACCATTACTCTGACATTATCCCTGTGAATGTTATTTAATCTTTCTTTCTTCTCTATTAAACTGAAGTCCTTATCTATGAAACCCTGTGTTATATTACTTTATCTCTTTAGTGCCTAGAATGATATTGGACACATAGTACTTGCATAAACATTTTTGCTGTTGTCATTGCTCAAGCTTTTGAAGGAAAAAATGAGTGTGTGACAGTTTATACTGAATTCCTAGAGCAAATAACATGTATCCCTAGGCTGAACAATGTTCAGGGAAACTTTTTTTCTTGAGAATGCAGTTTTTGTTATCATAAGTGTTTATCTATGGAGAGAATTCTGCTCTTGGTGAGACTTGGACTTGTGTGAGATTAACAGAAAAAGAATAATTGTGCTATTATACATATCATCTCAGTTTTCCAATGTTGGTCTAGTGGTGTTGCAAGGTTATGACATTGTTACAAGTAGAAGAAAGGATTGGAAAGAAAGAACAATTACACTTTTCAAACAGCAATTTTTTTAACATTGCCCTGAGATATCATACAATAAAGCTGAAGATAATTTGAAGAGACTGTTCTTGTCCAGGTCCTGTTTTCAAGCAGACAAATTCTGAATCATTCATGACAGATGGTCACTCAAGTATATCCAATGTGGATGGGGAGGAAAAGTATGAAGAACATGTGTAAACATGCAAAAAATTATGTATGCCAAGTACTCTGCAGATGTACTTCAATATAGAGAGCAGATAATCTAGGAAATGACTAAGGTGCAACTCTATATTATAGAACCCTGTTTTCTTATGGCCTTCTATTAACACATGGGAGGTATCTTTTCTCAGAGAACTGAGTGATTTTTATATTGTGGAATCAAAGAAAAGATAGAATTAAAGAGCAAAGAAGTACTCTTAAATTGTTTTTAGGATCTGGGTAAAAGGAGCAAGCCAGCTGTCTTGGGAAAGACTCATCCATATCAAGTAGATGGGTTACATTTCTTTAATCTGCTTAATTAATGAGGTAGAATTCTGAAACTGACCAGTGGATATAAAATATGAAGCATTAGGTTGAAACATAGTGTTGTGGCCTGACCTGTGGTGGTGCAGTGGATAAAGCGTCGACCTGGAAATGCTAAGGTCGCCGGTTCGAAACCCTGGGCTTGTCTGGTCAAGGCACATATTGGAGTTGATGCTTCCAGCTCCTCCCCCCTGTCTCCCTCTCCTCTCTCTCTCTGTCTCTCTCTCTCTCCTCTCTAAAATGAAAAAATAAAAATAAATAATAAAAAAAATTTTAAAAAAAAGAAACATAGTGTTGTAAAACAAATTTTTTTATTCTAAGGGAAGGATCATAGAAAGGTAGTCTACAATGGTTTTTAACCTTGTTACACTTAGGGACCAGTGAAAATAAGAGAATTATTTTGCCACTAAGGCAAAAATCACCCTGAGCATAAGTGAATTCAACTTAGATCACTGGGTCTATAATCTTCATACAACATTAGGGTGGTTAACTGTTTCACAGACTGTGTGCAGACCAGCATGAAATTTCTACTGGACCAGCGTTGAAAAACCCTGGTCTTCATGATAGATATATGATCTTGGCAGCCTTAAATCAGGATTTGAATCCCCACTCTGCCATTTACTACTAATCTGCTAGTCTTCTTCATTTTCTCATCTGTAAAATAAAAATAGTAAGATACCTACTCTTTAAAGTTATGATAAGAATCAAAGAGAAAATGCATATGAACCTTATAACACAGTGCTCACTAAATGTTAGCCAGTAGTAGTAGGAGGAGGAGGACGACAAGGAGAATGTTTTAATTAGTATTGTGATGTACTAAATAGACCAGGGGTCCCCAAACTTTTTACACAAGGGGCCAGTTCACTGTCCCTCAGACTGCTGGAGGGCCAGACTATAAAAAAATCTATGAACAAATCCCTATGCACACTGCACATATCTTATTTTAAAGTAAAAAAAAAAAAAAAGGGAACAAATACAGTATTTAAAATAAAGAACAAGTAAATTTAAATCAACAAACTGACCAGTATTTCAATGGGAACTATGGGCCTGCTTTTGGCTAATGAGATGGTCAATGTCCGGTTCCATATTTGTCACTGCTAGCCGTAACAAGTGATATGACGTGCTTCAGGAGCCGTGACGCGTGCGTCCCGCGTCACCGGAAGTAGTACTGTACGTGAGCGATGCCGCACTTTGCGGTGCCACCACATACAGTACTCCAGGAGCACAGGGTGCCGATGCATCCTGTGCTCCTCTCACTGACCACCAATGAAAGAGGTGGCCCTTCTGGAAGTGCAGCGGGAGCCGGATAAATGGCCACAGGGGGCCGCATGTGGCCCGCAGGCCGTAGTTTGGAGACCCCTCAAATAGACAGTAATGAAGCAAAGGGAGGAATCTTAATATTTTAAGTAGATACAATTCTTAGTTACTTGGTAGTGGTGGTGGTGGTCATGATGATGGTAATGAAAAAGGCTACCAATAGCGTAAATGCCTAAAGAGCCTTTGCATGGGTACCTGGATTCTATCACGTGTCCAGTGGCATAGGATGTTTGCTCATTATATAAAGATTACAGTTATTACATGGGAATTAGCTTCAAAATATTTCCATTGTCTTAACACTTTATATTCTGTCTCTCCTTCCAAAAACCAATCCAAACCAAAAACATTCACTGAAAACTCTATTTTACATTCTGTTTTGTAATGTAAGAAATACGGTAGCACCCCCACTAAATGTTGATACTTTGCCAGTGAATTGAACAAAAAGTAGAAAACACAGGAAGAAATAATCATGTTGTACCAGAAATAGCCTGTGTTTTCATCTGATGAATTTGTGACTTACAAGCAAGAGAAGTTCATGAATAGTTCAGTATTTGGAATCTGACTGTTTGCTAGATTAGGAAAACTCATGTTACAGATCTTACCCCCTATTTGAGAGAATTGTTAAAAAACAGCTTCCTGATAATTATTTGCAGTCAAGTTAGTTATTTTTTCTATTTGAAATAAGGTTTTTCACTCAGTCTGCCTCATTTAAAATTGGTTTTTAGGAGTGCATTTGGAACTAGATAACTGCAAAACTGATTTTCTCAAGTAGTATTGTGATAATACCAAGCGCTGTGTGTGCTTTCTATGGCTCCACCACAATTTTACATTTGAACCTGAATGTGCTGAATCAAGCTTTCTCTGCGTGAGTCTAAACAGCAACTACTAGGTACTGGACTTTGGTAGATAAGAGTATAAGCTGAAGGCACACACTTGCTTGTTTTATTTTATTTTATATTGCATTAAAGTATACATAACATAAATTTTACCATTTTAACCATTTTCAGGTATTCAATTCAGTGGCATTAAGTACATTCACAGTGTTGTGCAACCATCACCAGTATCTATTTCCAAAATGTTTTCATCCTCTCAAATTGAAACTTTGTACCTATTAAATAATAGATCTCTATTGTCCCCTTGCCCCAGCCCTGACAACCACCATTCTACCTTGTATTCCTTTGAGTTTGGTTACTTTAGATACTTCTTATCAGTGAGATCATACAGTATTTGTCCTTTTGTGACTTGCTTAATTTAGATTTCATCCTCAGGGTTCATCCATGTTGTAGCACGTGTCAAAATTTCATTCATCTTAAAGTCTGAACAATATTCCATTATATGTATATACCACGTTTTGTTTATTCATTCATCTATCAATGGGTACTTGGAAAACATCTACCTTTGGCAGTTATAAATGATGCTGCTATGAACATGGGTGTACAAATGTCTATTTGAGTCCTTGCTTTCAATTGTTTTGCTAATCCACAAGTGCAATTACTGAATCATATGTAATTCTATTTTTAATTACTTGATGAATCACCAAAATGTTTTCCACAGGAGCTATGGTGTTATACATTTCCACCAGCAATGCACAAAGATTCCAATTTCCCCACATCTTTACCAACACTTGTTCTTTTCTTTTTATAATATATAGTTATCTTAATGGGTGATGCGGTATCTCCATGTGGTTTTGATTTGCATTTTCTTAATTAGTGGCACATTGAGCATCTTCTCTTATGCTTCTTGGACATTTACATATCTTCTTTGGAAAAATATCTATTCAAGTCCTTTGGCCATTTTTTAACTGGATTGTTTTTCTGGTTGTTAGTTGTAGGAGTTCTTTATATATTCTGGATATTAACTCCTTATCATATATATATATATATATATATATATATATATATATATATATATAATTTCAAATATTTTCTCCCATTCTGTGGGTTGCTTTTTATTCTATTATCCTTCAATGCACAAAAGTTTTTAATTTTAATATAGTTCAATTTATTTTTTTCTTTATTTGACTGTGATTTTGGTGTCAGATCCAAAAAAAAATATTGGCAAATCCAATGCTATAAAGTTTATCTCCTGTTTTCTTCTAAAATTTTTATAGTTTTGGCTCTTGTGCTTTAGTCCTTTGCTGCAGTTTGAGTTAATTTTTCTATGTGGTATAAAATAAGGGTCCAACTTCATCCTTTTGCATGTGTATATCCAGTTTTCCCAGCATTATTTATTGAAAAGACTGTTCTTTTCTCATTGGGTTGTTTTGGTACCTCTGTTAAAAATTAATTGACTGTATATGTGAGAATTTATTTCTGGAGCTTCTATTTTATTCACAGACCTGCTTTTGAATCTTGGTTTTATTACTTACGAGGTGATAATCTGTGGGTTACCCAACTTCTTTGATATCTCCCCATGGTAGATAGTATTAGGGCAGAAATGTTTGTGTTTTTGTTTATTGTTAGTATTTATAAAAATCAATTAAGAATTAATTGCAATCAATAATTGTCATTGTGTAATAAATCAGCAGTAACCTCTCTCAGAAGGCTGTTGCAAGATATAAATGAAATAAATATATATAAAACATTCAGCATACTGCTTGGAAAAAGTGTGTAAGAAATGATAGTTATTTAAAATATTTATATTAATTGTATTACTCCTATAAATAAATTAAATGGTAAATATTAACTTGATACTATAGTTAAGTGGATCTCTCTTCAGATACAAGGTAAATATTGGTATGGGAATGGAGTGACCTTGAATTAAGTGGCCCTCAATTGCGACACAACCATCTTCTTCTTCCTAAATTGCTGAAACTGTCTTCCCTTATTTCTGGCACTCTAGTGACAAAGGCTAGATGAACACTGTAGCTGGGAAGCTAGATAAGGAAATCAGGAGTTATAGGACACTAGAGTGGAGAAAAAAAGGCATCTGAAAGGAACAGATTCACTATCACCATGATTCTATAACCATTCTGTACTAGGACCAGACCTGGTAGGGGAAATAGAAGGATTTGGATTGTTGAGGGTCCACCATATGCTAAATGCCAATCACTGGACTATGAGGTTTACATATATTCTAATTCAGTCTTCACAGTTTACATGCAAAGTACATGTTATCCCCATTTGACAGATGAGGAAACAAGCTTTGGGAGATTAAATAAGAGACAGTAAATAACAGAATTTGTATTTTAACCCACCTCTATTTTGACTCCAAGGCTTGTGACATAAGGTAACTGATTTTATTTAGTTTCCTTTTCCAATTCTAACCCTTTTGGTGAGTGTGAGAACAGCTAATACAAATTTTGAACTTTATTTTGTTGTTTTTGATAAACTGTGAAGACTTTTTGAATTATCACCATGTTCTGTTCTATTGTTTTAACTGGCAAGTTTGAGATTTCAAAGCTTCTAGCAAAGTTTTTCTGAGAAATGTAAAATTTTCTAAATTATAAGCCTGCAAAAGCAATTATCCTATTTGTAGTTTGTTCTTTTTGGCAAGATCTGTGGTGATATGGTTGGTTGGGAGAGTTTATATGTATATGAGTATGTGTATGTGTATGTGGATACATACATATGTATATGTGTGTCCACATATACACATACAGGACAATAGTAGAAAACATGTGAGTTAGTAAAATGGACATTGAGATGTTAGCAGCTGCAAAAATAGCACTAGGTGTTAAATTGTTGGAGTCAGACTGTATCTGGGTTTAGAAACCTCGGTACCTGATTTCTGGCTAAGAAAGAGTTCAGAGACAAGACTCAAACTATAAGAAAAAGTTAATTTAGAAAGTCACAGAAGTATAACATGCGATCTGTAGAAGAAATGGGCTCAGGAAACAAGTTACAGAGGCAAAGAAAGAGCCCTTGGAGCATAGGAGAAAGAGAGATGTTGAGGTGCATATGTGCCTGTTAGAGAGAGCCACAATGTGTCCTCCATCTTGAAGGTATGTATCTGGTGGTCTCAGAAGAGGATCCCAACAGTCATCAGCTTTCCAGGTGTTTTTTCAAGGTCGTGGTCTCTACTGATTTGTTGGTACCACAGTAGGTCATTATTCAATGCAGCTGACCCTGATCCTGATGTCAGCCGTGGCGCGTCACTTGTCTGGTTTTGCTGCTTTTCTGGGCCTGGAGCTGACATGCAACTGAGGCCTGGATGTTATCCCTAGGGGTTGAAGCTTAGGGGAGTGGTCCTGCAAGGCTGTGGCCTGAGGACACTCTTTGTCTTCTTGTTCCTCTTCCAAGGGTGTCTATGCTTGACTAGTGACCCAAGGGAAGATATGTCACCCTGGGTGTGAGGAGGTCCTTGTTTTCCTAGTTTTGCCCATTACTGGGCACCCAGGGCTTTATGC